>NC_048915.1:1751524-2051524 GCF_011077185.1 Oxyura jamaicensis
GGGAGAAAGCATTCAAATTCTCATTTTCATTCTCTTCAAGAAAAACATTTTCCTGCGGTTGTTGCTTCAGAAAAGATCCCGATCCTTTCACTAGCCCTCCCTGAATCAAACAAAGAACAAGGTTCACTTAAATGAAAGCCATCACTCAGAATGTTTAATACATAAAATTAGATGTCATTAAATTAAAAACATACTGGAGCTGTTTCTTCTATGAAGTATTTAGATCTCCCTATTCAAAACAAAGTTTTACCATTGTTTTTTCCTTGAAAATATTTGAAGTCCACTAGAAAAAATAGCCCAACTTTCCAAAAAGAGACATCAGAAAATAACTTTGGATTGCAATAAATGTAACACTATGTTTTGTTTGGGATTTTGGAACTAGAAGAAAATAGACTTTCTGCAGGAAAATAATAATAATAAAGTAAATCCAAGACAGTAGGGAGGAAAGCCACATGCCAAAGTTTTAGCATGGAAAATTTTTTTGCTTCCAAAAATCAAGAATCACAGCTTAGGTTGAAAAGAAACAAACAGCATCATTTCAAGTGAATGTATTGAAGCAGAGCCAACTGTTCTCGTTTTGGTTGTTCCCTCACCCTGCCAAAGTTTCATGTTTCTCCCATTTAAATAAAAATCTAGAGCAACAAAACAATCCTGCTCGCTTGAAACATGTCTAACCAAAGGCTTAGCCACCACATTTTCTGTGGGAAAGATCTTTGTTTCCTGCTGAGCTCTGTGATGGCCTGAGCTTCTCTGTGGTCAGTGGAGCTCTGCCTTTTAGACCTTCTGGCAACCAGGCTGACAAATCATTCAGGGTAAAGGTTTCATAGAGATTCCAAAAGATAGCTCTTTACAAAGAATAGCACCATGAATTCCTATTAAATTAAGGTCTCATGCTGCAGGACCTCTGATATGCTGATTATCTTCAGTTCTCTGTATTCCTTCACAGCTTCTGTTCATCACATTGCAGCTTCAGCCAACACCATCTGTGGTAGCACCAGCTCTCCTTTTGTACATCTCTGCAGTAGGTCCCAAAGCACTTCACAAGCCACACCATCACAACATCCCTCCTGACCTCTGGGACAACTGAGAGCCACAAGCAGTTACAAGGCTCAACAGCATCCTTAGTAGGTAGAGCCTGATGAGGCTGAGCTCTTACAGTGGTGGTCAGCCACTCAGGACCCAACGGAGCTCAGGTGCTGATGAACTGAGTGCTGCCAGCTGACAAAGAACGATGCTGTACCCAAAAATAAAACACAACTGTGTATGGATAAAACACAAGCCTGGTAAGAGGGCCACACAGCAGAAACAAAACAGACCTGCCACAGACTTGCCTTGCAAGTCCACCAGGCCACTATAACCTTCAGGGGAGCCCCAGAAAAGGCTCAGAAGGAAAAAAGGCTCTGTGCTTTTACTGAGGCAGTGAAAACCTTCCCAGGGCATGTCACAGTTAAAACCCATGGACCACAATGACGCACAGATGCTGCCTAGCGAAGCTGGCATCTAGGCTTCAGTAGAACTAGCATGACCCAGAAGCTTGCTTCATCTTTCCTGCATGGAAGTCAGTCCCATCCAAACAGACACTTTTTCTTTCTTCTGCTCATTTTTTTCATCCTTCTGGAAAAACAAGAGCAAGTATCAGTCACTTTTTAGCGTGGGGCAGGAGGGGAAGGAATCCTATTGATAATAAGTACTGATGAAGAGGGAGAGTGGGAAGCACATCTGCAGAGGATACTTTCTGATAGATTATTGTCTGCTGGGTGTCGCAGGCCCATTTCCTCCCATCAGAATTCTGCTGGTGGAAGCATTCCCGGGAGACACAGCTCCACATCTGTATACAACACCAGAGCTTACAAGAAATGTGAATCCTGGCTTTCAAATGCCAGTAATGAGAGAAGAGCGGGGGAGTAAGAAATGCTTCTTTTATTAATCAAATTCCCCCCTCTCATCTGCACTGCCTGCCACCATCCATTCTGGAGAGCATCATCGAAGTGTGAGGGCATGCCAGCCTAGCTGCTTGTGAAGTCTATTGGTAGAGTAGCCTCAGGTACCACATACTCAATTTGACACTGATACAACTACCAGGGTTCAGGCAGCTAATGGAGGACTCTGTTTAGCTGCTTGGAGGGGTGATCCATCACACGGAGCTCAGGCTTGACTGTGAATGGAGGATGCCTGGCTCATGAGAGCGATACCAGCCAGGGTAGATAGCGTAAGGACAAGGGAAGAGAACATTCGTACTGATCTGTTTAATTCCGAACCCATCACCCCTGAGCACCAAAGTGCTGAAATGCCCAAGGGGAGAACGCAGCCTAGGGCAGATGCAGACAGGCAAAAAGGGAGCTGTCAGGAAATATAAGGGAAGAGCAACTCATCCAGACATGGACAAGGTCAGAAATCAAAGATCTCCTAATGTTCTCTGGCAGAGGAGGAAAACAGGTTCAGTTTACTGAGAGAAGAATGGATAAAATAGGAATAAAATGGGGCTGTGTTCGTAGGGGAAAATTACTGGAGCTGGACCTCGGCTGGGTTTCCAGTGATCTTCCTCTTGGTCAGTGGTAGCTGGCATCAAGGACCAGTCACTCCCGGGAGCTCAGACAAACAATACAGCCATTAATTGCTCACAGGACAGGGTTGCCCATCTGGGACCAGTAACAACCAGTCGCAAGTTTTCCAATTCTTGTTGTAACCAATAGAACGGAGAGGGCATTGTGCTGAATGTCCAGCAGCAGCATCTTTGGCCCAGGCTTCCACATACTGCTGGCCCACTGAGGCTTGAGTACAACCTAAGGGCAGGAGAGAGAGTCCAGGCACCCGTGCTGTTTCAGCACAATGCCTCTGCTGACAAGCACAAACCACAATCTTGTCAGCACCAAAGCAGAGGTGAGTTTCCTCCAGATTGCAGCTCAGGCTCCCAGCACAGCCATTTCCCTGCCAGGCCTCACTGTTCCCGTAATCACCCAAGTCTGCAGATGGTGCTGTCTCTCCAGTGACTGGGATAAGTGACATCTGGGACACAGAGCAGAGGCTACCTGCAACACCCCTGGTGACCTCGGGCTGTCAGCAGTGGCCAGCACCAGCTGCTGCTTGCTCCCAGGCTGGCATGCTTCATGTTTCCTACATTATTTTTTATTTTTTTATTTTTATTTTTTTTGAGATTTCTTTGACAAGCCAGTGTGTTCAGCTGCAAAGCATCAGCTTCTCCCTGGCCCGCCAGGGATATCATTTACCCCCTCTGAAACCAGGCAGCTGGGAGATGAACCAAGTATCAGAATGGAAATATTTGCACTGCAGAATGGTAACAGAAGCAGAATACCTGTGGCTGACACCAGAAATGGAACACCCATGGTCCAGGGATGTGAAAACCCTGCACACTGCCCTTCTATTGCAACTTTTTGCTCTCTCTCCAATGCACCTCCTTGGGTGCTCACTGACTCCTGCAAAACAAATGTAGGGTTCACATACATCATGGCACCAGAATATCCGACAGGCTGCCATTCAGGACGCTGTGCAGTAGTGCTTTCAGGCCTGAGAAGCTGTATCTGAGCACTACTCCTTGTTGTAAAATTCCAGAGTGTGGGTTGTGGGAAGACCCAGATCTGCATTAGGAATGATTCAAACCTCTTGAAAGAGATGACTTGTACAAATGAGTACAAATGGCTAACAGGAAAACAGGATCAGGAAAAAGAGGTTTTGTCCTCTGCAATGAAAAAAAAAAAAAAAAAAAAAAAAAAAAAGTGCAATGCAAATTGTAAGTGACTTACCCCAGCTCACCGCAGGCTTCTTCAGCACAACATTCTCTCCAACCTACTGCAGGATCCTCTGTAGGCTGGAGCCCTTTCTGATCCATGTACATTATTATTCTGAGAGGAGGCATTGCCAACTTGACTTGAGGGTAAAAGGATTTGTGTAACTTTCTGTGACCCTGTTGCCAACAAGAACACGTGGCTTCTATTAGCATCAGCAGTGATGAACCTGCACCTGTGAGGGGAAAAAAAAAAAAAAAGCATACCCCTAGATAAAAGTGACCCCCATGTAAAGGATAATACATTTGAAGCTTTTAATCAATGCCATTAAGGGGAAGTGGTATCTACACTGCTGTAAGTAAAGTGCTACCTGCAACACTGCCAGGCTGGCTTAGACAAGCATGTTGATCCTTGAAGCCTTTTTCAGATGTAGAGATTGCCTTGTGCTGAGGTGATATTGAATTGATTCAAAACAAATTTTAGGATGTTTCAGGCATTAAAGTTCTTCAGGAAGGTCACTGGTTATAAGGTACAAGCTGCTCCTTTTCAATCTACCCTTTAGTTTCAATTTACAGTTCTGCAGAGAAAGAGTACTCTGATTCCTGGTTTTAAAAGAAAATAAAACAAACTCATGTGGTGAGCATGGGGAGAAGTCTTTGAATTTGATTGTAGCAACTTCTCTGCCTGTGTCAGTAGTTGGTCCTTGGATCTCATGTCTAAAAGCACATTCTTTGCTGCTGTGAGATTAAAGAAAATTGTAAAACCAAAGGAATGCTGCTGCATCCAGACCTTCCTGGTTTAGAGGCTGCAGCCTGCTGCTCCCTTACCTCTGGGAATGTGGCAGCCACCAAGGGGCCTGGGGAATCCAGGGACGAGGCAGTCGGGCTACGGGGAGAAAGTTAAAGACTTGCAGGTGTGGGAATGGACTTTTGTATGCAGCATTACAAAAACAGGTCATCCACCTGACTAATTTCATGGGCTATTGAAGAGAGAGATGTGACAGGGAATATGAGGTACGAGCCTGCCGAAAGTGGGAGCAGATGGGGCTGTGGATAAGGGCTGCTGGAAGTCTCCTGGAGGACAACGTGGTGAAGGACCGGAATGATGGAAGAGTGTTAATGAGATGGATGTGCAGGAGTGGAAAATGGTAGCGCTGCTTTGACCATGATGGTCAAAGGATTCCATGGAGACAAGGTTTGCAAGGAGAGGTAATAGCTTCTATTAGAACAATTGGTATCATTGAGGTTAAAAAAAAAAAATGACTAGTTTTTGAGAAAGCAGACATTGCAAAGCCATGAAAAGGAAATCGGGGTGGAGTATTTCAAAAAGTCAGGGAGAGAACCTGACATGCATTCGTATAGCTAGTGGGCAGGTTGCTAGACATTTTCTTCTCTGATGTTCTTTCAGACCATTTCCATTCATGCAGGCAGGGTGTAAAATATTTCTGAATCACAGTGGAATGACTCACATTTCCCTTGTTCTCATGTTTACTTATGTAAAAGTTAAGAGAAAGCTCAGGACAGATGGAGCTATATCCTTGTTGCTCTTACAACATGCACATTTTTTCTTCAGTGGCCAGGACCACCCCTATGCACTGCAGCAATATATTGATGCAGTGGGGCCAGACAGGTGTGCAGATGGTATGAATCAAACCAAATACCCTCAGGGTGAAAGCCAGAGTCCTCTACTTATGGGGAAATGGGAAATTCATTTATTTGACGACAGCAAGGTAGAGGTAATTTTCATTGCTAGAGGCAGCTACTAGACAGAGACGGTCACACTCTCTCTAAGCCAAGGCCACCTAGTTCATGGCATTGTGGCCATAATACCTCTCAAATCATGAGCAAAATGAATTCATTTGTATCAGACTCAGGTGAAAGGAGATCACTGACCTAGCTGAATCTCCAGCAGACCCTGATATCCTCACATCTGCTTCCTGCAAATCTGTGCTTGTGAGATAATGCAGGTCGTCCCGCGCTCCTCCACTGCTCTGCAAGTCATGGATTACTGTGGAAAGCCTGAAGAGCCTGTCTTTTTTCCAATATTTGAAAAAACAACTTTTCTGCTGTCATCTTCGCCCTATTATTCTCCAGGGGGACCCATTAGAAGGAAGGTTTAATTCGCAGTCCTTCTCCACATTCCTTTTGGCAGAAGGGACTCAGCACTTGTTTGTCAGCTTCCCCAGTGACCTCCCTGGTCTTCTGCTTTCCCTCTTTTCTAGCTTGTTTGCAAACTGAATTGCTGCTTTTATTTCTTAAAAGGGCTAATGACCTCTCTTAGTAGCACATCTTGGAAGTGCTGCTTGTCCGCAGGTTATTTAGCATTTCAATGCCAGCACACAGTGTAAAACTGCCCCAGTACTCTTTTCAGTTTTTGACTACCAGTGGTTAAGTCAGCTTGATTTGTTTCGTTTTTCTTTTTTCCTTTTATTTGTTTGTCTGCTTGCTTGTTAGAGTATCTGAAAAGCCAACACACACAAACAGTTTACCTTATTAGGACACGAGGAAACAGCCTCAAGTTGTGCAAGGGGAGGTTTAGATTAGATATTAGGAAAAAAATCTTCATGGAAAGGGTGGGTAGGCATTGGGATGGGATGGGATGGCCTGGGAAGTGGTGGAGTTGCCATCCCTGGAGGTGTGGGTGTGCAGCTTAGGGACATGGTTTAGTGGTGGACCTGGTAGCGTTAGGTGATGGACTTGAGGATCTTATGGGTCTTTTCCAGCTTAAACGATCCTATGGTTCCATGATTATTTATCGTTTCATGAAAAGTGGATGGACTAAGACAAAAAGTTTTCAGAAAAACAATCCCAACACGACTGTTGACTTCTTTATTTTCTGACCACCTGCAGCTGGTTTCAGACAGTAATAGTATTTGTCCTCTTCATTAGGACAGAAAACAAGTGCAAATTTGATGGAAAACCTTGAGACATGAAAGCAGAAACAGACAATTCTGTCCCTTTCACTTGTCTTTAGAGAAAGCAGGACCATGAATCAGAGAGAAATTGCTTTAATCTTTCTATGTATTAATAATACTCTATTTCATTTATTGTGAGCAAGAGGAATACAGACCTCCCCTGCCTCCTGCTACATTCATAATTTATCCCCAGCCAATTAACTTCTTCTGCTGGAGAATTAATAAACTATTATATTACTGATGCCAAAAAGGGGGTATGGCATTCTCTGTCTTTCTGACAGTGTTGTGAGAAGTTATGTCTATGACTGCAGCAGCAAGGAGAGCTTTCTGAATTTCCTTTTGTACCAAGCTGCAGGAGGTGACACCTTGTAGGAATTACTTCTCAATTTTTAGCCTATTACTAACTCTGTGGTCACCCTGATCTGGCTTTTCTCAAAATCCTGATACCTATCTGCATCCCTCAAAGTTTTCAGAGTCAATGGGGTTTCTGAGGCCAAATAAAGAGGTTAAATGGTGAATTGTCCATGTTTGCCTCATCACTAAGATGCACAGTCACTTTAGACATTCGAGAAATTAAAGGCAGCACTTAAATTCAGGATAGGATTCATCTCACTTAGGTACAAGTCAGTGAAGTATGCTGCTACAGCTGAAGTAGGCCCTACAGACTGCTTTCAAAGTCAGTGAAGAGAAATAGGCACTGTGAGGAGCAATTCTTCTCTCCAGTGTAGACATCTGCTTCAAGAGAACATAAAGCACACCCCAGGCAGCACTGACTCTATAACCAGACCTGCACCCCGGCGGCCTGCACTGCAAGTATCTGTGTGTAATGGAGAAGGCCCCACTGTTGCGCAGTCTGGTCTAAATCCTTGCTGAAGGACACCCGTGCCACCTTCTCTTGAGGGGGGTGAGGTGTGGAGGATGCTCCATGACCGGCTCATCCTGGTGCCAGCCTCTCAGCCAGCTCTTGGGCCGGGTCTCAGGACCCAGGTGTGTCAGTGCATGGCAGAGTACATGTGGAGAGGCAGCCTCAGACTACGGTGATGAGGTGCTTTGTGATCCCAGGATGCCTTTTGTAAAGTACCACAGACATCTGGTCCCAAGTGGCATCTTCAGTTCCCTCCCTACCTCTTCGCAATGACCTGCACACCAAGCCCACCCATTGCCAAGGGACTGCTGATGGGAGCTGCCTCTCTCTTTCAGTTGCTGCAACTCTGCCTGCCCCTTGTGCAATACGAAGAGTTTTTAGGGCAGTAAACATAGGTTATTTCCACCAAAAAAGGCACTCTGCAGTGTCACGTTTATAAGCAGCTTTTATACTGCCTCAGATCTGCACACCCCATGCCCTCATAGGAGCTGTAAAGCAGGGGACGGTGTCAGACAAAGCCACGGCTCTGCCAAGCAGGTTCTTGTTTGGAGATGTGGCTTTGTTTACAGCTGAGCTTTTTGAGAGAATGCATCTTTTCTGTAAGCAAAAATTTCTTAGACCTACAACACCTCTTTTGTTTTGGTTACAAACAGTTCCAGGGGCCTGACTGCCCATCATCAGAGGCCAGGCTGTTTTCTTTTCATAGAACCAGTAACGCAGTAGCCAGCCACCAAACAACATCCCACCCCACCACCACCACCCCCAATCTTGCTTTCAGTGTTTCAACGAAATCTGAACGAGAGAAACAACTGTTTAAATATTTGTTTCGTTTCTGCAGTGATAAAATCCTCCCCACTCCGCAGCGGACTGAAGGCTCAATTTCTGGCTCATGTAAAGTTTTATTTAAAAACTGAAACGTCCATGTAAACAAAGTAAAAGTGCTATTGTTTCTGAAGTCAGCTCTGGGCTTTTCTCTATGGTAACCTCGCAGAAGGTAATTAGGGAGCCATAGCAACAGCTACACCTCCTAGCATACTGTCTGCTCTCTCCCAATACTGTGCAAGCACCAAAACATACAGGCAAGCAACCTGGGGATGCCGAGCTGCTTTACATTGTGTAAGAGGCAACTGATGTTTCCCAACATCACTTGGGGCTTTGTTTTCGACAATGTTGTTTATTTCTGCTCCTTTTTTTCGGAACAGAGTCACCGGCCAGAAGCTGCGAGCGTGTGTCCCTGCCTTACGAGGCCAGCCAGGCGTGCTGTGCGCCTGCCCAGCCTCACTGGCTGAATTACCACAGGCTGGGCTCGCATCTGTGTCCTGCAGCCGGTTCTGCACCAGGGGAGATATTTCCCCTATACCTGGGGAGATATTGTGGCCTCAGCCCTCCCCAGATTTGAGCTGTGTGCTTTGTAGCTTGTGGGATTTTGCTTCATTGTTGGTTTAGGTTTTATCAACCTTGGAGTTATTTGATTTGTATTGTTGTCAATGTCCTGTTGTTCCCTGGCCACCACACTGGGACCCACTCCTCCACAGTGGGTCCCCTCTCATCCCTTGTATAAAACAGGTTCTCTCCCCAAAATGCAGCCTGGCAAAAAAACTCTGAGCGGGGGTGGAAAAGCAGTGAGGCTTTGTGCTAGATGTGACATCCAAACACTGAAAACAGTGATTATCTCCATCTCTCCATGGGTGTCTTTCCGTTTGCAAAATGGGCCAATAACATTGTTCTGCTTTATGAAATTCTTACAAGAGACATCCAAAAACTCTGTGGTGGGTGTCTCATTAAGGCCTCTCTGTGCACGAACTTTTCTGTTGAAAATACTCCAACTTTCCTTAGAAAAGGGCAAAAAGCCTGCCCTAACGAGGTGACAGTCTACATCCCTCTCTTACAGAGCAGTTATATGTAAACTGCAATGGAGTGCAGAATATTGCAAGCAAGGCAAGTTTGACCATGTAAATTAGACGTCACCCTCCTCTGAGATGCAATAGCACAAGACACAGGACACATTTGTCCTAAGTAACACTAGCAGGACACATATCCCTGCCTGCATTCATGGAAGGCATCACCTCGGCCTGCCAGAGTATGACTTCCAAAGAACGATGAACAGTGGGCCTGGGAGGCCCCAGAGGAGGTTAACGTCTTTAGATGGATAATTCTTCTGACACAGGAATCTCTTGCAGGAGCACAATATGCTGGTAATAAATGAAAGGGGCAGGGATGGAAAAGCCCTTTTAGTACTTGGACATAGAGTGAGACTCTAGGACCTAGGTTTCATCCCTAATCCACTGTTCCCAGGTTGCTTAATGTGTCTCTTACCTCAATTTCCTGCCTGAAAAAGGGGATACACCAAGGCCTGGTGACAGGAATGCCCCTGCCAGAGCTGTTACTGGTACTGCCCACACCTAGAAAGGGCACTAAATCTCCCAACGCTTCCCCACTCTCTTTAATTTGGTGACCATCTTCCATCTGTGTAATGAAAACTTTACTCACTTGGATGAGAACAGACCTTACGGTGTTTCTTCTTCACTGGTGAATATGCTACGGTGGTTTAGAGAACACCAGTTCTTGGTGCTGTCACACCAGTTCAATGACCAGGCACTGGGAATCACAGGGGAAGCAAAGAGAGGAGAAGAGAGAACATCTGCCTTCCATGTGCCTGTTGCATCTGACCCCAGACATCCAGGACAGCAGCAGCAATTTCTGCTAAAAAGAAGAATGATTTAGAGTGTGTTTAAATCTATCCACCCACTTAAGCAAAGTATTTAGATGCAACAGGTCTGCTGGTTTGGAGCTGACAGGCGTTTACTTTATGAAGACATGAAAGCTGTAATTTCCCATAATGAATAGCAACTGCTTATTAGCTGATCACTCCTTTCCTAATTTTGTTTTATATGCAGTCTTCACTGAAATGCAGGCGTTCAGCTGCAGGTGGGAGATAGGAAGTAAACTTAAATATGCAGGAAGAAAGAAAGAGTATATTAGAAAAAAGCAGTAAAAGAAATTAAAACATTTTGCAGAAAGAGGTCATGGAAGGCAGGTTCAGGAAATACTCTTCTCTCTGGACCAGCATTTCAGTCTGACTCACTTGCAGGTAGGAGCACAGTGCTTTTCAGTCTCCACTCCAAATCACCATGTATCCGATATTGCTGAACGTAGCTGTTCAAGACCAGGACTGGACACACAGTTCTAATTTCTCCTCCTCAAGTTCTGTTATAGAAACATGGAGTTGATTCAACTCAAGGACCTAAGTGGCACCCAATGATTCAGCATTGCTTCTGAGAAGAGCACACTCTCTGCCTGCCTGTTTTTGCCATTGGGTTTCTGTTTGTGATACCTTTGAGCCACTCCTACGGCTCTGTGTTTCCCTGAATGATCCCATAAATGAACACGATTTGAGTGTTTCATGATGTCTCACTTGTTGGAAGGAATGTATCTTTTTCTTCTTCCCCCAAGAGCCTAACAAGTCCCAGTACTGTAATTGCCATCAGATGATCCAGATGGGAATGAGACAGGTGGGTCTGAAGATAAAGAACAAGCAGCTACACCACAGTCATCCCAAACACTGAGGCATAAATAGGACTCTGGGGCTGTCTCCACAGGAAGAATGGCTCTGAATGGCTCATGACACTCTTGTGCCCTCTTGGCAGTCCTATTAGTGTTATCAAGAGACTGGCAGAGCAACACAAGGGTTTGAACTGTCGTTGTTTACCTTGCAATCATTCTGAAAGGGGAATATCATCATCTTCCAAGCTGTCCATCTGTCCATCAGGGAATAATATTCCACCTCCAAGGAAAGAAGAGTGGAGAAATGTCTTGATGAGGACTGTTAAAGTACATATGCAGTCACCCTGACTTATTTTACCATGTTCCCATACCAAGCAAGTTCTGTTTACTTCAAACTCTTTGTTCCATTGTTTGCAAGTGATATAATGCAGACTTCTGGTTCCTGCTCTTGTCTTTGGATGGGTTACTGAAGGAGATAGAGTGGAGAGTGCTGGTAACTGGACACGGTGCTTTTCTCCACCAACCCCACACAGAGCAATGGTTCCACTGAAGAATTAAATGCACACACAAGCGATCAGCTTTAGAAAGTGCAATTACCTACAGAAACCATTGTCAAACACTACAACCTTAGTCATTACCTTATAGTCCGATCTATATGGGCAAACCCAGGAGCCCGGGAAATGTTTCCCGATACGTGAAGAGGAGCAAACAGGTTAATGGAGCGGTGACAGCCAGCTCCCACCCTGCCCATTTGAGCTGACAGCCTGGGGAGGACCGGGGGCCGTGGGGGCTGAGGACGGCGCTGCCAGGCAGCAGCGAAGCCCAGCACATGCTCGGTGCCAAGCACGCTGCGGGCAAAGCAATCTCGACACGGCAAATTTTCGCTTAATTTAATTTCTTGCCAATTAACACCAACTCCTGATGCCTGATTAGGGTATTGAGAAAAAAAAAAAAAAAAAAAAAGGAGAGAGAGAGAGAATACAAATAAAAATCATTTAAGGAAACACATTACCTCCCACTCCCTGGGGCTCAGTTAAAGCCAAGCACCTCTCTCCGCACCCATCCAACCCTCAGCTCCCCCCGTTTTCACCACATTTCCCTCCCAGTCCCTTCAGTGGGGTGTCAGGCTGCCTATAGTACGGGTTTCTGCTGCTCTTTGCTTCTTGCTGGTTTTTCTCCACTCAGCATGGGTCACCCATGGCTGCAGCCATGGTGCGGGTCCCTCAGGGTGTCTGTGTGCCGGTGCAGGCCACCCACAGGCCACAGCCCCTCAGGGGCGTCCCTTGGGGGTGTCCACGTCCCCCCACTCTTCCAGCCAGCTGCACCCAGCTCCCCTCAGACACCCCCCGGCCACTTGGCCGCCTGTCCCTGCCGCCAACCCAGGCCGCCATTTACACCCAGGGCAGCAGCGAGCACCACAGAAGCAGCAGACCTCAGGGTCTGAGGTTGCGATATTAATAAACGTCCTGCTGCCACTTCATTGAAACAACGATGGGCTGATTGCATTAAGCGCCCTGTCAGTCGTTCATTAAATGCCTGATTGAAGACTGTCACCAATGCCTCTTCTAATTAAAATGGGCGCCTTTGAAGCTGGGCCCGAGGCCTGCGTGCGGGGCCGGGCAGGGCACAGCAGCAGGCACGGCCCCGGGCTCCTGCTGTGGGCTCTGGGCAGAGGGAGCCTGAGGAGGCCCCTTCCCCTTCCCCTGCTCCTCTCACTCTCCCCTGCCTGGCTTTGGAGAGAGTGTTAATTAAACAGCGTTTCAAGGATTCATCTGCCGAGGCTCCTTTCTTAATTAGCACACCCTGTTAGCAGTAAAGCTCTGTAACACAAACAAGGTTTTTTACATATCTTCCAATTTTTTCTCTTGCATTCGCCGTGGAGATAATGGAAGATGGATGATGCGTGGGTCTTTCAGCTGATTAGGAGCCAAATTTTCGTTTTCTCTGTCCCTTTCTGCTTTGGCGTTATGAATGCCTGAATGCTGAAGATTTCATCTGTGTGAACGAGTCTGGAAAGTGAAGCGTGTCCCCACGGAGGCCTCGCTGATGAAGTGGTCTGGGTGGCAGTTAGCACACGCCGAGCGTGTTAACGTGGTGCAGGCAGGCTCCCAGAGGTGCCACGAAAGACCAAAACAGCAATAGCGAAGCACAAATACATTCAGTCAGGAAAATGGTTTTGTCAGTGATGAAATACACGATCCTGAGCCTTTCTGCACGCTTCACTTACGGGGGACACATTAACCCTGCTGGAATTCAGGGCAACTCGGGGAGTTGTTTCAATGCGGGCTGGAAAGGCAGAGCCCGAGCAGTGCCCACCTCAGCAAGGCAAGTGGTGGGAGACACCTCTGAGCCCCATCCCATTTCTGCTCACTGCTTTAGGTGCAGGGGGTGCCCTCAGAAGCAAGCAGCACAGCCCCAAATGCCGGGCGCTTTGGAAGCCTTCACCTTGGCCTGCGGCTCTAATTCGTGCCACTGATATTTACAGCCATGTGCCTGTGGCTTGAAATGATAAAGGGTGGTAATTTCTGAATTCCCCAGAAGAACACAAAGCCCAAATATTATATTCAAAGATAGAGTCTCCAAAAACCATATTAACAGGCTTCTCTTCATTATTCCTTTCATTTGCATAGTGCTGTCTTAATGCAGACTAAATGTAATTATTTCTCATTGCTGTTTTGCCTGTATTAGTAAAAGCTAATGCCACAGGGCCTTGTTCAAAAACTGCCTGTATAAATATTGTTAAAAATAAATGCATAGCATTAATTCTCCATTGTTCATGTCACTGTTTATTTAATGCTCTAAAAAGCTAATTACCACTAATTTTATTCTACATCTTCTTCAGGTTTTACAGTCTCGGCACCATAAGATAAAAGAATTAATTGTTAATTAGCATACCTTTTTTGGAGAACACTTTTTCCTTTATCAAAGATTACAAGAGGAAGAAAAGGCGGGGGGGAAGGGGAAGAAACGAAGCTCTCAATATTTCTGTCAGCTATGGTGCAAAAAATGGTCTTTTTCTTAAACAACAACACAAAACTTTTATCTGGCCCTGGGGAGGAGATGTACAAGCTATGGTGTGTGAAGCCAATAAAAAGCACCGGTATTATTATTAGTTTTTTCTTGCATTGGATGTCTGAACACATTGTACCCGACTGTGTCTGCAGCCTGATGGATTTGTAAAATGGGAAATGATGTCCCTGGAATTTTAGACATCCACCACCAAAAGCCAGGGTGCCCTTCACTATGTAACGACCTGGGAGGCAGAGTGAACATTACCGTGAACATTAACTCTGAACATTAGCATGGCGGTATCACATTCGAAGGAGCACTGGTGGGAGATGCTAAGCATTGCAATGTGTCTTCCTACCATCCTAATACCCAGGGGAAGCCAGAGTGACCTCCAAGTCAGGCAGCCAGGCATGAGGTGTTTCACATTGCCACCTCAAAAAGTCTGAGGCAGCCAAAACCATCATACAGAATTAGCTTTACCACCAGGGCCGTGCACATGAAGGCCGGTGCTTGTCGCCCCACTTTACTCATCCCCTCAGCTATAGCTGTGCCTCCTGGAGGCTGGTAATTTGCAGATCCTGCGCAGAAGGCATTCAGGCCATGGGGCAGAGGGACAAATGCAGTATGTGCCACCCCACAGTATGACTCCTGCACCCTTTTTATTCCAGGGTGTGGGGTGTCACGAGAGTTCGGTTGGCACAGACTACGCTACCCTTTGGGCTCACCTCTCCACACAGTGCTTTTCCTCCATGCCAACAACAGGGTCCTGTAATATGGGCAGATACAGCAAAGATGTTTCCATCTTTGTATCTCGTCCTGTTGCCCCACAAGGTCTCACTAGTACAAAAGACACGGAATTTCAAGGAAGGGATGAATCAGGGCTGGTGGGCTGCTGTGGGAAGGCAGCAGTCCATGTCCTGCCCTCCTCGCCGGAGACTTACCACCCACCTTTTTTCACTTCAGTGCAGTTGCCTGTCTGACTCATCCATGTTTTAGGCAGAGATGTTTACAGTGAGCTTGACCCTGACAGCAGCAGCCTTGCAGGTCACAGGAAAGGCCATTCCACTGACTTTGTCTTGCAGAAGCCAGGACCCTGTCAAACATCACTAGGCTGATGTTTTAAACATGCTCCCCTCCACAGTGTAAGCCTCAGATCAGCCAAGAGGGGGAATGCTGAGCTGGGTTTAGCAGCAGTGGCAGTTTCCTTCCCTCCTATGCCCAAATTTTCATCTATCCCCCCACAAGTTCTCTGTTTGCTTCCCAGGGCAATGGACCACCTTGCCACCATGCCATTAATCTCGGCTGTAACAAGCACGCCTCGGAGCCTCACCGCGCGGTGTCATGACGGGAGCGTGCTGTTTATGCTAGAGCAGACTTGCTGGCTTTGTGATGTATTTATAGTTGCATTGCTTTTCTCTCCAGCTAATTGGAAATGTCAGGGAACTTTTAATTTGTAACAATGAAGTGAAACTCTTCCGCCTCCGTATTTACATAAATTAGGGGGAGTTTGCACACATACATTTCCTGGAAGAAAAGACAAGAACAAAACAAATTCAGGATGAGTTTCCTGCTTGAAATATTCATGAAGTCAAGCATAAAAATATAGTAACTGACTAGACAGACTTTTAAAAAAAGAATGTGATGAATAGAGCTATGGGGACGGTTTAAAATCCCATCCCAGTTGGCTTCCTGGGATTCTCAGTCACTTGGTCATGGACTCTGCCATCCCTCTGGATTTGTCACAGGTCCCTTGTACCGTTCCTGATGCTGCTGAGTTAGTGAGTCAGCACCTCGGAGCCTGGCTGGGGCTCTCCAGCTGCTCAATCCCAGAAAATGGATGGAACGGAGAGGCTTGGCAGGTCTGAGCAGGAAATTAAATCAGTCGGGCATGTCAGCCATGCGCAGGGCCCACAGACCCTTGTTAATGTGGGTCAGGACCAGCCGCGTGAAGTCAATGAGAGCTCTGCTCAGGCTGGCATTGCGGGGCGGTGCTGGGCTTTAGCAGGTATTTGCTTTGGGCCATTTCTGGATTATTATTATTTTTTTTTAATAAAAATGTCACATTTTCATTTGGCTGCTGCTCTGCTGAGGTTCAGGCAGCCTTAACAAGATGCCTTTGTGGGGAACTACAAGCTGAGTGCCTCTGCCCTGGGTGGGTCTGAAGGAGACAGAGATTTCTGTGAAGGAAAATGAGCATTTATTCAGCAGCAGCAACCAGTGGATTCTGTTACTTCTCAGCAGGAAAAGAGAACCTGAAAAATTCAGTGCTTATTTGCTTGTCCTAGCTTCATCTAAGCATCTGTCCACATCCATGACCTATTAGATACTCCTAGTAAATATTTAAATCTCAGATAGCTTAGCTTTTTTTTTTTAATTTATTTTTTTTTTATTTTTTATTTTTATTGCACCTGCAGTCAGAGCACAGTGAGGGTCAGTGATTCAGCTGCTGGCATAATTCATACACAGTATTCTCCAGCATTATCCTATAAATCTGCTATTAACCTGCATTATTCCATTAATTCAATATTTATCTCTGGTGCTGTTAATGGAGTATTTGATTTAACAGTACATGAATATTGCATCCTGCAGCAGCAAGAAAAAAGGTGAAATTATAATTTAAAACCAGGACAGGATAACTGCTAATCTAATATACTTGCAAAATTGTTAAACACAAATTCTGCTAGGCTTACCCCAACCGTGGGCCTGACATTTCAATCCAGTTAGCACAGATGGAGCATTTTGTAATTTGTACAAAGGGACATATTCCACGAAGGATGCTGGAACCCTGATAAGATCATATCTGTCAGCCATTTTATATGGTTTGTTGCGGCTACACAAAAATTCAAGTGCAAGGGTAAAAATATGTCTTGGAGGAGCAAGAGCAGCTTGATTTAGTCTTGATGCTTTGTAATTTTCAGTTGTGATGGCACTAGGACATAGCTTTTGGAAAGGTCTGGGCCCCACATAAACAACCCATACGGAGGAACTGAGCTTGGAGAACTGTGAGTTGATTTTCTGTTCATATGTTTGTGTGTCTTCAAAATTGCTCAGAAATTCTTGCTAACAGGTCTTGTAAGTTCCCCGACAGACTGAAACCAAGTAGTGATGGCAACTTAGGCTTTCATACCAGTCTGATCTCTTGTATAGCTCTACCTGGGGCCAAAGAATGGACACTTTACAGATGCTAGACTGGCATCATCCAGATAATTACCACATTTTAATTTGAAACTGCCAAAGATACAGAATCTTCCACTATTTGCTTTAGTGCCTGATCATCCACACTGCTAATGTGCTACGGCTTCTTTCTCATCTCTCTTACTATAGTCTCCAAGTACGTTTTTTTATTGTTCTTTCCTACAGAGCACTTTTAAAGAGTCTTGATATCAACTGACTTTGAACAAGTTCAAAGTTTTTGAACTTTAAAATCTGTTTAGACCTCTGAAATGGTCTGAAATGTTTGCAGGGGAAAAAAAAAAAAAAAAAGTTAGAAAACACTGGAAAGTGAAAGCTGGCCAAAGTTTTCTGCCAGTGTTGCTGTACTGAAGGGTACTGAACCCCTCTGTTCTATGGCTTGGATCCCAAACCTGCACAGCAGCCCTCTGCAGCCATCTGGGCCACTGCACGTTTGCTGAGCCTGTTCCACTGGGCAAACCCTCTCCCTGAAATTCCCACCCCTGCTCTAAAGACAAGGACTTGGCACAAAAGTTGACAGCCTGTCCCACACCTCTTACGCCATTCCTACACACAGCTCATGGGAGGGTTTGAACATCTCTGTTTCCTTTCATTTGAGATACTTCTGCAGATTCCTGATCAGGGCTTTAAACAAACAAAGCAGACGCTGTCTGCAGACAATCCCTTTTGAGTTTTATCTTGATTACACTGCATGCTGGGAGAGGGGATTTGAAGCTTTTACCAAGGCTTTGTGGTTACCCAGGCAGTACAGATCGATAAAGCTTGTTGATACACACCTCATTATCCTGACTCTGACTCAAGAAGCTCCTATTTACCCAGGTCATCAGAGAATACCTTTAAGTAGGTCAGTTTGGAGCTGGGAGGGGGCACCAACCCACCCTCCTTGCTTAGCATTCAAAATTTGCACTGAATTTCCCATCTATCATGGGGTGGTGAGTGTTAATTACACGGGTGATGAGAAGCCAGAGCGGGTGAAGGCAGCATCAATTTTGCCCTTCTGGTACTTGCCAGAATATTCATGCAGAGGTTTTTTTTCTTGTTCCCACAGCCGTTCAAGCGTGTAATGATGAGAGCCTATTTTTTTATTATTTTTTTTTTTTCTGGAAGTTCAGACTTCTCCTACCATGAGAGCGTCCGGCTCTGATGTGATGTTTCCAGAACCGCGCTCCTCTTGTGGCTTGGGCAGTGGACTTGGGGGAAGGAGTAGCTTGCTGTTGCAGAATACAGAGAGCTTTTGCAAGTCATCCGTGTTTCTCCCAGTCTCCTTTCAGCACTTGAAGATGTTAGCAGGCAGAGCTTTTATGGAGGGTGTAACAGACCAGTAGCTGCAATCTTGTAAGCACGAGCAGTGATGAAAGGAAATCAGGGTCAAGGATCAGAGACTTTGTATAGGGTAGATGGATCAGACACGCAGTGTATCAAATTGATGAGATAGCTCTCACCTAGATATTTACAATATCCAGGGCCTCGATGAAAGAGCAGCACAAAGGAAGTTTTTTTCAGATTCACTTGCGGTGTGGTCAGCCGTGTCAATACACCACAATTACTACCATGGGCAGAGGACCAAACTCCTCCTTCCATTGCCACAAAACCTGATCCAAGGAGAGATTTGGACAAAGTGCTGAATAATAGCTTTCTTACTGATGCTGCATGATTAAAACTGAATCTGGGCTTTGGTACTGGAGCCAGTCCAAAATACCACCTTAGTAAATGTCTACGGGAGCCTGCCAATTTGTTGCAAAAGGGCAGTTCTGCTCTGCTGGCCTGGTGCCTTCTACGGCCACCTCACAGCTCCCCAGCGAGGGACTGCTTGGGCCTCCTGGACGCGTGGACCATGAGCAGATGGACTGCCTGCAAGTCCATCTGCTGGCTGCACTAATGCCTGGGCCTGTCAGCGGATGTTTTCTAGCTAGATGGTTACCAGCTTAATGATGGTTCCTAATAAGGAAAGCATTAAAACCTCATTTTTTCATCTTCACACAATAGTTTTTTTTTTCTTTAAATACCAAAAATTCCTCACAAATACACATGATCTTTTTCTGTGCAGTTCTAAGAAATATTAAATCCAAGAAGTGCTGAATGAGGTTCTAGCTTGTCTCAGACTCAGCTAGGCATCAAAATGCAGTTTTATGTCTCAACAACTTCCTGATGAAATATTATCTCTAGGCCATGCTCTACCACAGGCCAGCCTGGGCCCACCAGCAGTGGAAATCCTGCAATTCTGGGAAGCTGAGAGTTTCTTACTCCCCTCTGATCTCACTTAAGCATTAGTATTAAAGTACAAATAATAATAATAATAATAATAAAACAGGATAAAGGAGAAGGAAGGGCTGCTGAAAATAAGGCGATCAGCTGCTTTAATGATGAAGGCCCTGGGCCCTTGGAGGGATCCATTTTGGTTCCGACTGTGTTTAAGTAAAATCCTGCAACCCATTTTTGTTTGGAGTCACTGAATGACTTAGGTTAAAAGGAACCACTGGAGGTCTCTGGTCCAACTTTCTGCTCTGAGTAAGCCCAACTGCAAGGTTACATACAACTTAATGGTTTTAATCAATCTTGATGTCTACCAGCATGTTTCTGTTCCCAGGAACAACAGGCATTTGTTTTCAACCAGCCTTCCCACAGTGTCTACACAATGTCTGCGAGTTTGTGGAACGCAAGAATTACATCAAGCGACAATGAAATGTTTCCCTTCTGAATCCAAGCTGTCATATGTTTGCAGTTGTTATAAATGTATCATCAGATACACCATATCTCTCCAAATATTAATTGGCAGTGATGGGCAAAGGAATTGTTTTCATCAATAGCAGATGAGGTAGAAATCTGCCCTGCAGGCCCTGTGGTATCTCTGAAATCATGCTGATACCTTGAGTTTTGCTGTCAGACAGAAGTGGTTAATATAGCCTGGTGACCTCTACCAGCAGTTTCACTTTTTTTTTTTCTTCAGAGATAATCAAGGGGTATTGTCTTTGGAAGAGTGTCTGTTCTCACCTCTAACTCCGTCTTCTTTTTTTCTCTGCTGCTTCCTCGTATGTCCTGAATCCCTGCCTGAGTGAAGGGTATAAGTTATTGCAGGTAGTCCCTGGCCTAAGACTTAATTCCTATGTTGGGAACAGGTTTGCTTCAGGATATGTGAGCGAGTGATTAATTTAAATCACATGCAGAGATGAAAGAGCATTTATCTGACAGCAAATGTATCATCTTCCTTTGGCGAGGTGCTCTTCTGCTGGGGCTGAGGCATGAATCATTGCCACACATATCCAAGGAACTGCTTTCATTTTGGGCTTCTCAGGGTCACCCACTGCAGCCAGTTCTCTCCCTCCTCTGAGTGTATCTTCATCACTTCGGCTTTGTGCCAAGGATCAGGCAGGTTTTCCAAACCTGTTAGTCAGAAACCACAGTTGTTCCAAGTCACGCCTCTTCCTTTGCCTTACGGTCTGCTCCAGAGATCTGCAGGTGTGCAGACGCTGAAAAATACTGGTTGAAAGTAAAGTGTTTTTGTTTTATTTTTAAACAAAACACAGTACAAACCTTGAGATTTAGTCAGAATGCATTTCCAACTAAACGTTTCCAGCTGGTTCTAGTAATTACCTTTAAGGGGTTTGTCAGTTTGATTACCTGTAGCTGAAGGGAAACCTACACCGGTTCACATTAATGCCCTTTCTCTCTTCTTTCACTTTTATTACTCACTGGAAAGTCGCTAATAATGTCAAATTCAGGGCTAAGAAGATTTTTATGATTTTTATTATTGTAGCATTCTTCTGATCCAAGAGATTGAGTTGAGATAACCGGGAGCTGTACTCTGCCCTTCACCCCTTAGCACACATAAGCCTGGTAATTCCACCTAGACACGATGGGCCTGGGTAAGGCAAATCCTAGCCTTTAGCCATCTTCTGTTCCTGTCCTAAGAAGAAACCTGGGAAAGAAATTAATGATTAAATTAAGGTATCAGCCAGGAAGAGAGGCAGAACATGTACGCCATGGTACGGCCAGCTAAGATCTGTGCCTGGCTGGTCACCACAACCCTCCTGGGAGTCCATGGGGAGAAATGAGCACTTGCACAGGCATCTCCTCCTTCTACCCACTCTGAATTCTGACCACCCATCCTCTGGAAATGCTTTCTTTCCATCTACCAGTGACATAGCTTAAGTCATTTAAAGAATTAATCCCAGCCTCACCTACCAGATTGCTGAGAACAGTTGAGTGTTTGGTTCTTCGGTCAGCCCAGAGGAAGCTCTCACTAATTATCATCTTCAGAACACCCAAAATTTCAGTTTTGCTGCTTAATTTCTATCTGGAATGAGATAAGCATCGAGAACAATCTGGTAGATCAAAGAACATGTTGAGTTTAATCTGAAATGAAACAGTTCAGATTGGAGGTTTCTGTATCCATTTAAACCTTTTGAAAAGTTACATTTAGGTCAATATCAAAGTAAAACATCATTTCAGCATGCCAAGGCAAAGTATTCATTTTGCCAGTGTAAAAACCATTTTATCATTTTTTATGCATTATTTCCTCTTTTTTTCCCCCCTCTCTCTCCTTTTTGCTTGAAAACATCTGTCAAAATTTGTTCTGATTCATAAATAATTATTTTTAACCTGGCCAGAGAATGGAAAGAGGACTGAATCTCCCCACCTCCAGCCTGACAACCTGTTCGGAGTAAGGAATTTCAGATGCACAGACTTTCAAAGCACAGAGACTGTGCTTTGAAACAAAAGTAGTTCAGATAAAGGATTACTTGGAATATTTTTTCCCTTTTTCCCTTCTGCAGGGGTTTATAGGTCTGAACACAGCTCTAAGTGAAAGGTGATGGCCAGGTAGTGACAGAGGATTCCTACTCATCTGCTTATTTACTTACATAGTTTAAAAAAGCAGTGGGTAATGATTTCCCTGCCTTGCACATCCCTCACCTCAGTGATAAATGAAACAGAACATTGCCTACTTTCTATTAGAAATTAATTCTGATGTATGAATGTGCCAATGCTTATAATTAGCACAGTAATGTATAGGCCCTGCTCTTCATGACTAATTTTTCATCTCTATTATTATTCGCTTGTTGGTGACAGTGACTGTTTTCCACCTCATAAAGTGACAAGACTCACATGTCAACACTGCCTAATGCATGAAAGGTGGTTCACATTAAAAGGTCGTTCGCATTAAAAAGAACCACAAAACCCAGATGTGCTGTAAGCAAAGTAGAAGGGAGCACAGTTCGAATGGGGCAGTCACGTACAAAGAAGTCTTTCCTATATCAGATTCACTGTCAGCACAGTCCCCAAACCAACCCGCAGGAGCCCGTGGAGGCATGATAAACACAGCTGTCAGCCCCAGGTACCAGGGACATCCTTCTCCACCAGGCATCAGCGTTTCAGAACAACACAGTTGTCGTTTTTGTGTCCAAATGAATGTCCGGATTTTCAAAGGGCTCAAAGAAGATGTGATGGCTGCTAAGCAGAGACAGATAGCAAAATTTCACGCAAAAGCTCTCTCTACATAGGCAGTCCCATCAGGATGGAAAATTATGCAGAACTGTGTTGATATCATCCCTGTATTATTTTAGAAGAAAATTCTGGAAATATTGATATATCCCTTTTTAAGGCTGCTTTTATTGTAAGAGTATTTTGGTTCTGCAGTTTGAAATGACTTTTCACTTTGTAGTTTTATTTTTAATCTCTAAATTGACCTTAAAATTAAGTACATTTATTCACAGATTTTTGTTTTCAGGTTAAAAAACCATGACTCTATCAGAAAACTAGATCTTTCATTCAGGCCGGGTTGAAGTTTTCATTTGGTTCAGGCATCATTATTGGGCGATTAAGCTTTGAGAGACAGGACCCCTAGCATCACAGTTTCAGCCCCAAATTCCTCTTTTCCTAGAGGGAAAGCAGATTGCTAGTGGCCTCCATAATTAGAGGTTTTCATGGCTTGAGGAGTAACATTCAAATCCTTCCTACAACACAACTTTCAGCTTTTTCTTTACCTTGCTTCCCACAGAATTGTTTGTGCTGCCCCCACCCTCCCCATACAAGTGCCATTTGCTGCAGTCCCATTTATTCCCCATTGCAAACCAGCCCCAGTGGCACAGTGCTTTCCCTTCACCTGCCCCTAATAACGGGGTGTCCCAGAGCACCCCGCTTTGCTCAGGCATATGGAGTGGATTGCAAATCACCGGTGTAAATGTTGCTTGGCCTCCCTGAATCTGCTGTCGCTGCTCCAAAGACACCACCAGCAGCCACAGAGGAACTGGTTCACCTCCCATTTCGAGCACTGGTGCAGGCACCTCCAGTGTGCTCCCCTGTGGTGCCAACCAGCTGCAACGCCATCAGTCTCACTTGACTATTATTGCTCTCCCGGGGCTGAAGTCAATGCTTCCATGTCTTATTAACAGGTGAGTATTAAAGAGTAGCCCTCTCCCAGTCATCGTCCCGTCTTCTGGGGTTCACTCTGGGGGCTGTGCAGCGAGGTAGGTGGTAGCCATCCTGTGGTAAATGCAGTAATGTGCATTCTACATGACCCAGGGGGCCAGGCAATGATATTACACAGCACGGTAATATTTTGTTCAATCAGATACAGGCACCAGAGAGGACTCTGTTTAAAAATGAAGGGAAAAATTTTATTAGTTAGAAATTGGTTTCAAAAACAGAGCCTCCACTCAATTGCATTTCTTTCTCTCTTGGCCAAACTCTAAAATGTTGAGAGTTGACCCCTTGACTAGTGTAAATTGTGAAAGTTAATGTGGCCATGATGCTTTATGATGAAGTTCTGGCTTGTATTAGTTGCATGCCAGTGTAAGTCCTCTGAGTGCCAGGAAATTATTCCAGCCTATAATTGAGATCCGTATCTGGCCCCTGAAGAGTAGCTACAGTCTATAGCATACAGCTAATGGTTTTATTAAGAACTTTTCAGTGCTCCTGCTACTTTATGGGAACATTTTTTGCAATAGATGGGTAAGCATTTTATCACTACAAGAAGGGAAAAATACTCCCTAAACTTTTCGGGATGCCAGCACACCTTGGTACAGTGGCATCATCTCTGTGCTGAGGAGCAGCAGGATGCGCTGACGGGTAGACCCAAGCTCAGGTCCCTGTGGGTATTGCCATACATGAAGATCTATCCTAGGGTGGTCCTGCCTGAAGCAGCAGCACTCTGTTCACAAAATTGGCATTTTCTCCTTATCCATAATTATTTCTATCAATAATGTTGAAATTCTGCATGGTCTTACATATCTGTAGGGGTTCCACTATTTTATTTAAAATTCTGTCTTCTTTTGCTAGCTTGTTTGGCGTTCTGACTAGACACAAAGGTTCTTTCTCCCAGTTTGGGGTTTCAGTTGCAGCATAACAAACTGGCCCCGCTCAGTAACAGTTTTTAGCAACAGCAAGATTTTTCTTACAAAGCCAGTGAGGACTCACAAGTGTCCTTATTTGTGACTAACTGGTGGCAGTGAGCCCTGGATCCTGTTCAGGAGCGGCCATGCAGCAAAGGCAGAGACCCAGGGAGGTCGAGCTCAGAGGCTCTGCACAACACATAAGGACAGGGGCAGCCGTAAGGCTTTCAGCTCGGCCTCCCCTCCTCACTGCTGTCAGCCCACCGCCCCTGTTTGAGGTGCAGCAGGCTTGCACAAGGAAAAGTGGCTGCAAGGGGCTCTCGAGCATGCCCCAGCAGCTGGCCACGCCGTGCTGATTGTGCCGATGTGAGGCTGGGGTGCCTCCGTCAGCGGTGCTGGAGCAGCCCCAGGACTGTGCTGCTCCGAGTTGCTAGGCTGAAAGCGGAGTAATTGGGTCTGTCTGGGTTGACAAAGGCTTGGAACAAGGCCATCGTTAGAGTTCATTAGTAGATTTTTTTTTTTTAAACTACCTCTAAAGTAAACAGCAGTTCCCCAAGACCAATTTAAATCTATTTTTACTTCCATCCCTGAGAGTCTGGAAAAGGGTTTTGAAGAAAGCTTCTTTCAAAGTCTCTGGTGACTCGACTAATTAAATCAGGGGCCTCATGTGGAAAAAAATACACAGAGATAGATCCACTTCTGTAGCCTCATTTTTTTTTTTTTTTTTCTTTCTGCAATGAAAAAAAATCTATTTTAGAGCTTTTTTGTTTTGTTTTGTTTTGTGCTCTACAAATTCATGAGATTCTAGGAAAGCTGCTAAAGCAAATTATTGTCAAGAATAGCTTCTTCCTTTATGAGAAAGTGCTCACTAGACTTGAAACACCACATAATTGAGGATACAGCACATGAAACTGTGATGACTTTTGTCATCTGTGTACTCAGCCTTAGTGTTTCTGGGCATTTAGCAGCCAGCTTATCCCTGCTGTTCTGCAACTCTTTACGAAGGACTGGCCATTTATGGTGCACTCTCTTTGATACTTTCCTTTTTTTTTTGTCTAAATATATTCATTTTTGGATTGCAAGCGCATCTGCTTTTCCTCTTTTAAAATGTAAGTGGTTATTTAGTAATAGCATTTTACAGTTTTCTAATGGCTCCTCTCAGAGTGATTTGCAGACATTAATGTCTGTGCTCTGACAATGCTCCTGAGAGCAGGCTCTATGCTCGTTTTTATCAGATTGCAAGCCTGAAGCACCAAAGTGTGTGTCCGTGGGGAACCACATCACCCAACCCGCACCCACATCCGAGTCAGGGGAGCAGAGTCCGTCAGTGGAGAAGCTCTGCGTGATCTGGAAGCGGTCTCTCCACCGACTATCACAGCTTGGGCATCTGGGTTTTGTAGTGACCGTTCCTAGCCCTCCGCCTCTCTACACCCTTAGACAGGTGTGTGTGTAAGGGGCATTGAGGAAACAAAGGCGATTTAATGAAGAGCGTGAAGGCAGTGCAGGGCTCCTTCCCTTCGTGCTTTGGCACAGCCAGGCCCGTGTGGCCAGATGTTTTCTAGCAGCTCTTCCCTCATTCACCCACTGACATTTGAGCAAGGCCTCGTGTATTTCAGCCAGTCTTCCCTGGAAAGCTGAAAAAAAGCATAAAAACAGGATCTTCTCTCCCCAGCATTTTCCCCCATTTCCCAGACCAAATCCAGCCTGCTGGAGGCATGGAAAGAGGCAGACCTCGACATCGTCCCTCTCTGACAGGCCCCGTGCTGAAGTCTGCCATGTCAGCAGGCAGAAGGGCATCCAGCATGGCCATGGGGGACTTGCAGCTCAGCTCCTGATGAAACTCATTGACATCTCCTGAAGGTCAGCCCTTGCCAGGGGTCTCAGAAGAGGCTTTCCATAAGGAACAAGATACCTTCATTTGGAGGGAGGGTGTCAGCATCCTTTCCTGAATTATAAACATCTCTGGAGTAATAGAAGTTATTGTTCCTGCAAACAGAACTGCAGCCCCTTCTGAAATTTCCAATTTCATATCAATGGGTGAACAACAGAGGGAAGTGACTTACTGAACTAGTCGATTTGATTCACCATTTGTGAAGTCGACACACAAAAATACTGCCTGCACAAAGCTTTTATTCTCTCAGCATGCTAAGGATTAACTGTAATTAAATCTGTACAGCTGAGCGTGCCTGGATGAGGTGCACCTGAAGCATGTTCAGTCCTGTTAAAATCTTGACTGCTGTTTTGTCTGTCAGTTTGCTTCATGGAGAGCAACATCAAAGAAGTATCTGAAATAGGATACCTGTGAAAAATAAAATTACTTGCAAGTGTTTTGTAGGTTTTTTACATTACAATACCATCTTTCATTGAGTAAATGTTTTTTAAAAAGTGTTCCCATATCCTTTCTGCTTAGAAAGGATAATAAAATTGAACAGAATGTGGTTGTGAATTTTAAGTCCTCCCAAATACAGAAAATCTTCAAGACCTAGACAGTGAAGTGACCCTGAATAAAGCTAGACACCATTTCCCAAGCACGGGTCTAAATTTTGAGTTCATTCTGAAGTCATCCAACTTGTCCACTGGAGAGGTTCTGTGGTCACAAAGGTTGGGCCTTTGGGGCATGATATTTTTGCAGGAGGTCCTTAGTGCAGGAGTTCCTAAATTATCATATACAGTGTATGTATCTCATGATACAGAAGCCACGACAAAGGGGTGCTGGGCTTAGCACTGTGCAGGGAGCTCCTAGGCTGGCTAGTCAACGTGAAGCCGGTCTTCTGATCTTGGGGCTTTCAGTCTAGCAGATGGAGGCTTGATACGTTCAATGACAGAGTCTGAACTGCTGCAGCAGTGATCCTAATTAACTGCTGGAACAACGTACACACACAGGCTGGTACAAGATTCTCCATCACTGAAAAAAACTTTAGATGAACAGTGTTTGAAAAAGGACTTAGTTCAGGGAATTTCTCTGTCCAGAAGGCTGGATTGGCTTGTCATTGTGGCTGCTCCAGATTTATTATCTGTAAGTCTTTATAAGATAGATTTAGCATGTTCGTCTTGGTCTCCATTTAGTCTTATTATAAAATTGACTTTATCTTCACCATTATTCTCATTATAAAATTGGCTTCCAAACTGGAATCTTCTGATAGAAGACTTTGCTAAATAGTTGCCAGAAATTGATTATACAATGATATGATCTGTACAGATACATAAGGTATATCCATTAATACGGATATATTGTGACCTATATACTGTTCATCACAGGAAAAAAATACAAAACCATTTTTTTTCTCTCTCTTACAAATCACTCTGTGGTTAAATGCACTCCCTTCTCCTCTTTTATAGAATTACCATAGACATGATAATTTCAGTTTAATACATGCTCCCAGTTGGTGCTCACAGGATGCTCGGAGATGAACATGTACAAACCCTGAACTGGTCATTAACACCTGTCTAATTACTTGGAGAGACACACTGGGAAGGTATTGCTTGTAACTGCTGTGCATGTGGAACATCTCCTTTCCCATTGCCCTATCTCTGTCCTTCCTTGACCATACTTGAGCCTGCACTGCCAACCTTCTTTCAGCAGCCACCTTGTAAAATTACACAAAGAGGAGAGAAAATAAGTCAGAACCAATTTTGGGCCGTAATATAGCCTGCTTCCTCTGTGCTTCAGATCCAAAGTAAGCCCAGTTCATCTAGTCACTGTATTAACAGCGTTACCTGGGGAAGATCACAATCTCTTTTACGTTTGCCGTGGAAAAAATTGACAAAATATTCCCTTGTTCACAGGCTTCTTCAGTTATTTGGAGAGATTCAAGGGAATCACAAAAAGTACATACTTGCTTTTTATCTCTCACTCTTTTCCCAGCCTCCACCTTGATTCATCTTGTTATAAACTTTAGCGATTTAACACAGTGTGTTGTCTCCCGCTGAGCAAACGGAAAAGTGACAAGAGACAAGGTCGTGCTGCCCTTTGCTCTTCCTGATACACAGGCTATTTCATGTGTCTAAAGCTCTGGCTATAACAGGACTGGAGAAATATCAAAAGATATTAAACTTAAGAAAACAAGTCACCAGGAGACTGTAACCTTCATTAAGTGGGAAAGCAAAAAGATTCTTATTCTTGGCTTTCCTGGATGCTGTGCACTTGTCTGAACCCACAAGGCTGTTTTAATGTTCTATTTTATTTCACCCACTCTTGTTTGAAATGTTATAGTTTCAGAATTGAAAGCAATTTTCATGAATTGATAGTTGAGAGATGCTGGAAGGTGTGTGCGTGTATGCATGTGCCAGCCAAAAAGGCCCTCAGTTGTCCCAGCAGAGGGACAATAAATATGACCATAAATGCCAATAAAAACAAAATGCTGAGTTTTTGCTGAAGATTGATTACAGAGAAGACCTCTGTGAAGACAGTGATTATTGGTCCCTCTTGGATATTTTATGCAATTGTACAAGCACATCGGGGCAACACTTTGATTTGTACTTTTGGTGCATTTGAAAGATAGCAGCAATAAATAAATAAATAAAGGCATCTTCATAGTATTTGTTTTGTCCACAGTAAATGCAGACCTGGAAAGAAAATCTACATTTTTTTTTCCTTTTATTGCTGCCATTTCAAATATCTAGTAGATTTGAATGGGGAAATATATATATATATATATAGGCTTGTATATATATATAGTGATATGCTTTACTCTGCCGAAGGTTTCAAAGGTAAATAAGCAAGTTTTATTGGTTGCTTTTACATGTAGATGTAGTATTTAATAGATATATTAAACAGTGATACAGCTGTCAGATATTCTAAGGAAATATTGTGCATCTCACAGCTCAGACTTACAATGTCATAACAAATCTGTATTTTACTAATGGAAACAAGGCTTTCTCACATAAAGTGCTCAGAGCATTTGAAGCACATTTTCTACCACACTCATTTCTCCCACACTCTCCCAGATGTTTTGAAATTACACCCAATTGCTGTTGCAAACAAGCCTGTGCTATTGAAATGACCTTCATTTCCTAACTGTTGTGTTGACACATTGAAGCAGGAAATGAGACGTAAATGTGGGGTGGAGTAAGGCCCTGGGTGAAAAGATGCAAAACAGAAGGACTCTTTAATGGACCGTGGTAGCTCTTCAAGCAAAAGAAACGCAGGACAAGTACCACATCAAAAATGAGATGTAAGCAGCTATGGTGGGACCTACATAGATGATGTGTTGATGCTTAAATGCAGAATTAAAATGAGACAGAGCCCCTCCACATCCACCATATTTCTACAGCAGCCAGGCTGCTTTCCTAGGAGACAGTGAGTTATAATCATTTCAGAAAGCAGAGAGAATCAAACCTGGGTCTCCTACATCTTTGGGCTATTATTGCTATTTATAGCCTCTAGTATAAAAGGCTCTGTGTGTTGGAGGTGGATTTGAAATGATCTCACAAAAGAAGAACATATCTGTTTTTCTCTTTCTTCTTCTCTTTAGGCAATGGCGGGGGCATCTGCCCTGTGGGGAAAGTTCCAGGTCATGAGACCTGAGTGCTTCAAGTTTTGGAGCTGGCCTTGTTACCCCTATCTAAATTAATCCCTGAGGATGTACCTGTAGCAATGACCTGACCTCAGAACAAGCACTGCGGCAGCACATTCCATCAGCAGATGTTCCACGTTTGACCCTTCCAAATCTCCACGTGTATGGTTCTAGTCCAAAACTTAGCCATACCAGCAGTCACCAACAGGGACAGCAACTGTAATGCTCACATAGCTAGACAAAATTAAACCTGGATTCAAGCCCACTCGTAATCTTATAGAAGACTCATGTCATGCTAGCTTTCCTTCTGTATTGCAAAAAGCACATTTTCATGCAGCTGTTGTCTCCTGCTCCTTTCTTGTTGATGCCAAGATGTAATAGCAGGGTTACATTACTGGCCCCTGGAACAAAACAGCTATAGTGAAACTAAAGTACTAGAAGTACTAAAAGATATTAGAGGAGAGAGAATGTAATAAAAGAATGATCATAGTCAGCTTTAACTCCCTATGTATTAATGGGCCAAATGCCACTTCAAGCTGCAATTTAGAGGCATGATTTCTTGACATGAACAATAGTTTCTAGGAAGATCAGCTCTTCGGTACACTGCTAGAGAGAACAGGCCTGGAATTAACCTTTACTGCATATTTCCATCCAGAAAAAAAAATTACTGGGTTGCAAAGACTTTACAGGATTGTTTCTCACAGATTCTTGGGTGGTCTGAATATAAATTTTGGTTGCTTCAAGAAGGAGCCTTTCTTAGTCCTGAGTTGTGGAGACATTTATAATAGCTCAGTCTTTGGCCAGAGCAGATGGCAAATCAAGCTCTCCAGAGTGCTTAGTTCTCAATGGCTTGTTGCTACATACTGACCATTAGTTTGAGATGTCATTTCCAAATCTACGGTTCAAAAGGCTTCCAAAGTCTCCGGATAGAGCACACTTAGATCAGCAGACAGGGCTGAAAGCACCACATGTGGTGCATGTGATTATCGGACTGCCGTGCTCCCCAGATAAAGCGCCTGAAACCAAGGGAAGTAGTCAAAATTTCTGTGAGCTTCCTACCAGAAGCCAAATAAAGGCTAAGCTCACCGACTCTTACAATTGACTCTAATAAGACACCAATCCTAAAAGTCAAAATCTTTGATCTTCTTCCCTGCCAATCTTGAAAAGAGCTGGCTCGAGTTCATCTGAAACTGATGTGAACAGTCCAACACCACGTGTCTTCCTTATTGCTGTCATCTCGTTCTTACATCACCCGTTTCTGAAACTTCCACGGGAATTCAGGATGGAGGAACTTGGTCTCACAGAAATTTGCTGACACGTGCACTTGACATATGCACTGTCACAGTCCCACTGAACCCAAAGGTTTGCCATGGGGTGGATTTCATAGAGGCTAAGTAAGAAATTAAAACATCCTTGCATTAAGGCCTTTGTGAGGACCTCAACTTCTTGAGACCACACTCACAGGAAATTTTTGGAAATGGCAATGTCCAGTGAGGACAGAGAATGAAAAATATATCAAACATCAAGGAGAGTTGAACAGATGAGAGAAAAACTAAAAATGAGGAGCAAAGGAAGGATCTGAAGAAAATTCTTTCTGATATAGCACTCAATGATAAATAAAATATGTACTACCACAATATGCTATAGCAACCTCGCTTCGGGCTGTTCCTTCTCTATCTGATACAAACAAAGTTTCTGCTGCTTATTAAATTCATCATAGTCATCCCTCTGCTGCCTGGAGCTACCTGGTCTCCTCAAATACTTGCATTACAAAACTGCTTCAGGGATTTCATTTCTTGTTGTTATCAAGATCTGCTTTCATCGGGATTTCAGACCAAATCTAATCATCATGCTAATGAAATGCTATCTTGACTGTACACCGTATGCTTTGCTCATAGCCACTATTTATATTCTCCCAACCAAAGTCCATTAGAACAGTTTCCAGATGCAAGGAAGAAAGTACCAGGGCTAGTAGATCTTTCCATCATTGCTGGGCAACTGTGAGCCCTGGGTGGGTGCTCGTTGGAGCACTGTCGATCTCACTGTAACCTCTGAAGTCCATGCCAAGTTTCTTCCGAGGCTGGTTCCCTTCAAGTTTGGTATCTGAGTGTAGCCCCAACCTTTCTCACCTGTGTGGGTCATTCTGTGACCAGCAGAACAGCCAAATGACGGGGCTCGGCGTGTTCATTTCTGTTCTTTCTTCATTCCTTTGGCATATTTCCAGTGAAAGTAGGTGGCATTGGCATAGGACCTGGAGAAAACATGGAGTGTCCATGTGTCTAGCCACCTTCATAAAGTCTCCTCTTCCTGTTATTGTACTCAAGCCTCCTCTTCTCTGCTGTGAGAGACATCAACAGGCTAGCACTATAATTGTGTGTCTGTTAGATGGGTCTATGGGGGCAGCAGCTTCCCGCTGACACCACAGGTACAACCAGTGATGCAGCCCATACCAGGGCTGGAGTTACCTCGTTATCACAAAACTGTCCAGAATGAAGTTGCGCTGTTGTCCAGGCAGAGGGAATGTTATTCCAGAGATTTGGTTCCCTATTTAACAGACAGAACTTGCTCCCTTCCTTTTTCTGACATCCCTGGAGTCCACCTGGGCCCTGGAACTGGGCCCTGGCTCTGGTTAGCAGCCAGGGCTTGATCCCAGCACAACATTGTCCTCTTGTTCTCTTCAAAGACCTACATTGTCCTCTTCAAGATCACTTTGTCTTGGGCAACTTGCCAGTCGCCGCCTCCCAGTGCGGGCTTGGCTGTTCTGGGGACAGCATCTCGTGCAGCTTCGGTTGGATTCACTCTTTTCTATCTCAGAAATGGGTCTCTCTGGAGAACAGATATGGGCTTTGAGCGACATTGGATGGACTGAGAATTGGCGGGGCTAGGAAACTATACATCAAGGAAATGGAAAGGACCTGAAGGCATCAGCACTGTGGATAAGTGACATTTCCTTATGGCTACAGCAATACCCAAAGGAGGGCAACTGCACAGTTGTGTTAGCATAAGGACAGCTGCAAAATGAGGTGCTGTGCATTCTTGGTCCAGTATAAAAGAAGGCTAAGAGTGACCCTAAATAAAATGGAAGGTAGGGCTCTGTATTAAAAACAAGCTGCGTTTTCTGTCAGGGACAAAAGCCTAACTAGGAGAATGAGTCAGTAAGATGAGTAAGTATGAGAAATTGAATAAACGTTTTATCAATTCCCAGTGACATATGGCATCATTAGACTTAGACCAAAGCTGCCATGTCCAGATCTAGTTTGGATTTCTTGTATTTTGGTGTTTCTAAGCTGGTGTAGCCAGTAGGAAACACCAGGTGCAGAGGCTGAAGAACATGGTAACAGATGGAAGCAAACCCAAAGGGTAGCCACAGGCTGTCAACATTTCAGAGTCGGAATATGGGGCAAATATATTCTATTGAATTCTATTTTTCATTCTCTATTGAATCTCTCTATTTTGGTATGAATCACATTTTCAAGGAAAACAGACATTTTCCTGAAACATTTTTCATCCTGAAAAAAAAAGGAAAAGAAAAAGAAAATTATCCTTTCTTTCACTACTCCAAAGTGTAGGTTTTCTTTCTTAGTAGAAAAACTGGTTTGAAAAATGGTAAAATCCTTTCTCTCCCTCCAAACATACTGCCTTCAGTTTCAGAAAGCAGAGACAAGGCTGGGGCTGAAGAACAGATAGAGAAAACCAACCAAACAACCAGCACTTGGGCAACAAGACATCCACAGGCTCTAGCTTTCCCTTCTCAGACACACTGGGGTTTAATTTTCCTTTCATGTGCAGTTGTAAATCAGACAAAAATTCACTGAATATGGTGGAGTTGCTATGATGAGAAAATGATATAAGAATGTAGCAAAATTAGTTATTTTCTAGTTCAAACAAATCAGTTAGGCTTAGGGTGATTTCTGCAAAATTCAACAACTTTTCTCCCTTCAGATTCTTACAATAACCCAGATTCTGGTTAGCCTTTACAGCCTGGATAAACAGCAGAATCTGAACGAAGACCTCCAAAGATAAAAGCAAATGGAAAATTCAATGAAAAATGAGTTTCACCTTCAGGAAAAATGCATGAGAAAACTCAGAAACTGAGATAGAGAAAATTGCATGTTCTCCTGGTGCAGTTAACATATGGTGGCAGTCATGGGGTTGGCAGGCATTAGGGACACCTGGGTGGGACAAAAGAGCACCAAAACTGGACTTTGCAGTAGGGATGCTGTGGAAGGCTCAAGTTGCCTACCTTCATGATTTTTTTTTTCTGGCTGGACAGAATATTAGAGAACTCTATCATCTTTCACATTCTCCCTCCTTGCACTCATGTATGCAACATTTTTACTAACTCGCAGTATTTTTCTTTTCATTTGTAGTTGAAAGCTGAAATCAGTTTTGTACTCCCATGGAACTCTTCAAATTCCCACCCAAATTATTCTAGAGCTGATCTCCTAACCCAGAGGGGCTCTGCTGGCAGCATTTCCATTGAACATCGTTTATATTCCCACCGAGTTCAGCGATAAAGCTCTCCCATCTGAATGACTCAGGTCAGCATACAACACTACCTTGCTGAGAGAGTCCATTCCCAATCGGCTTCGCGAGCAGTTACCAAGTAAGCCATCATGCTGTTATGAAGCCACTCTCATTTGGATCCTCTCATTTGCCTGCTGAAGTATAACAAATTATTTTTCTCTTCCTCTTTCTTTCTTTCTTTCTTTTTTTTTTTTTTTTCCCAAATTATACACAACTGCTGAAACCTAAGCAATGGCTTTTGTGTGAATGTGCAATTGAAGTGGGATCCCTGGTACTAGTTATTATTCCATTTCAGTAATGGTCATACCTTGAAAAGCCAAAGGAAAGCAACAGAGCATAAAAGAGAAGCTCAATGAAGCATAAAAGGTTTGATATGATATTCAAAGCTCATGTTCTGTTCAGCAGACAAGGTGGGAAACTATCCTATCCAAATATCAATGCTAATATACCCTCTTTATGCAGATCTGGAAATCCAACCCTTAAATATTGTTTTCTTCTTCCTGAGCCTTGAAAACTCAGACTGTGCATTAAGCACCAACGGCTTCTTTTATCAGACATTAAGCACAAGGACTATGCAGGGTTGTTTGATGGAGGAAGGGGAAAGGGGTGCAGTGACTCAGAGGTCATGACTCTGCTGTATCACAGTCCGCATGGTCAAAGGATACTGAAGTGGGAGTTTAACCCAGAGACTCACCTGAGCCACTGCTGAGGGCCAAACAAAGAAAAGATTTATTTTTAAAAGATTTAGAGCAATCAGAACGAAGTTCCTGATCAGATTTAGCCTCTAGAAGCGACCACGTTTCTCCCCACTGACTACAGATACAGGCTTGTATTTGACCTTTTCACTGAAAACTTAGAAAAAAAAACCATCCATGAGAACCATTGGTCTTCTGGCAGCATCTGTCAATAGTGCTTTTCTCCCTGCAAAAGGCAGATCAACTCTTTGCTCATCCCCTTCTCAGGCATGTCACTGCAGGCTGCTTCTGGCAATGGTTCTGCCCCTCGGCGGTGCTTCCTCAGGGCCAGACCTGGCCTTTTGTACCTCTTGGTCGTGCTGCTTGTTCTGCGGTCGTCCTTATCGGTCTGCCTTGGCATTCTGCATTTCTTTTCTTTGAGGACACTGAATAATTTCTCATTTAGCCAGGCTGATGTTCTTTGACATCCTTCCTTCATTTTGGAGTAATTTGCACTTCACTTGCAACATAACATCTTTAAAGGAACTGCCAGCTTTCTGGGTTATGTTTTCCCCATGTATGAGCTCTCACCTCCCACTTATCAGGCTGTATCCATGTCTGTGGCCTTGACGTCCATTCTGTGTATACTCTGTTATCCTGCCAGTCATGAACTTTTGCAGCCCATGGACACTCTCACCCAAATTGCCCTCCCCCTTCCTATTCTCAACCAATTGCTCCTTCTTAGAGTCAGGGCTGGGAAAGCCACCTGTGTAACTCCTACGTACAGATTCTCTTACTACATGGTGTAAAGCCCCTGGACAGTTTGCGTCTGTCTCTATTCTGCTAATCCTCCTCAGCCTCTGTCCTGGGGTTCACGTCACTCCTCCTCTCGATGCAGCAAGTCCAGCCCTGTGCACCACAAGCACCACCAGCAGCTCCTTCTCCTCCTCAGCAATCTGTACTTTTGGTGTTAATATGCCATGCAGCGGAATTGTTGCACCCAGTGTTTCTGATGCCAAATTCATCATAATTTAGAGCAATGAGCCTTCCCTTGGCCAGTTTTCCCGGTCAAGTGCTGTGAAACAGATAAAACTTTTGGCCAATTTTAATCAGACAGCTTAATACAAACCAGTATTACCCACAGATATTACAGTGATGAGGTCAAGATGAAAATGAATATTGAATGAAATGACTGGGCATTTATCCACGTAATGAAACTACTTAGAATTGCCACTGATTGGATTTAAAATACTTCAAAAAAGAACTTGTGGAATGGCTACAGACCTTCATTCCTCAGGAATACAAAATCAAACTCTGAGGATTTGGGTGGTAAATTTCCAGGAGGCAGGCTGCTCACTGACCACCTCCTGCACTTCCATCTATCCTTTCCTGCAACGCCTGCACTGGCCAGCAGAGAAGACCTCAGACTGACAAGGTCAAGGGCTCGGCACATGTAATCTAGCAGTGCTCACTCGCACCAGCCTGCATGCAAATTTGAGTCTTACATATTCTTCCAGCCACATCTGCTTATTTCCTGTTCTTTACAGGGGAATTTAAAGTTCGTTATTCACTCCTGGTTGAGATATTGATAAATGTATGTATTAATTTACTATTTCAGCTGTGTATTTTTTTAGTTAATTACATAGCAACTTAATTTATCTTTTGTCAATTTGTTTTCCCTCAATAAATGATCTGCCAACAATACGTTATTTTTAATTAGCCTGCAGCAAGTGTCTCTACGAATGTAAATCAAATGCTTATTTGAGCCATTAATTGAAAATGAGAGATCATTGAAATTCATATTGTGTTATTCTTTTTTTTTTAGCTTTTTTATTCTGAAAGGATTATGACAAAACAGTGCCTGCAGCAAGGAATTGACAACACACTGATAATCAGAAAGGAACAGAAATGTACAAAAAAAAAAAAAAAAGACAATCTATTTTTTTTTTTAGCAGATAATAAATGCCAAGTACATAAAACAAAAACTATAGCTGAAAATTTCATTTCTTGATGATTGGAAAACACAGAAACCCATCTCTCCCCAGCCCTTCTCCTATACTTTTTATACATAATTTAGAGAACAATCATTCTGGATATATCTCTATGGGAAGGTACAGAAAACTACCAAGACACTCCTACTAAAGAGTGTTCAACCTGGTGTAGAAACTAGCAAGTATTCAGGAACTGTGTGGGGACCAGTATCATTCTGCTGTGCGCAGGGTTTTGCAGATGCTGGGGCAAACATCTTCTGGATCACTGTCCCAGACTATTTTATACCTCAGCCTGTCCCTACCTCTTTGGATTTCTCTCCAAGGCACTTATTGATCCCCAGAGGTATGCTAATCCTTTTCCTTAGATTTTCATCCCTATGGCAAAATCCTCTCTAGTGTTTGACCACTGCCTAGATAAGTGGAAGAACTCTGTTCCATCTGTTATTTATTCTACAATCTTGTTTCAGATTGCAGAAGCATCAAATCCTGAAAAAAATTCATAGGCAGTGTCATTTTGTTTTATTTTCTCCATGGTTAATTACAGCAAGCTTTTCAGGCTTTAGGTGTCACCTTAAACAAAAGTATTGCTGATCACATTTCAGCCAGAGAGGTGTTTGGGGTTTTTATTGCATTTTGTAATCACACAGTTCTCTCTATTTCAAGCAAAATCACTGGCCCATCTGGCACATAAACAACAGTTTGAAAGAAAGCCATTGTCTTACAATAATGAAGCAGGCAGCATTTTTAACCTTGATGTTCTGGAATGTGTAAGTACTTCTTCATGAAAAGAGTGGTTATGAAAAAACCTCTTGGTAGTTCAGATTTTCTGAGGCATTTAGTACGATGGCTTCCCAAAGGGACCTTATCTTCATAATTATCTTCATTATCGTTTCCCTGTGCCATGTGTCACCCTATTTCACTACTCCACCTAAAGTGTCCTTGATCTCTGTGTGGCTTGCATGACAAAAAGTGTCAGGTACACATTATTTAGAGGAGGGTTCTCTGAATGGGGGTTTCTAATGAAATCTGAAGGAATCACAGTTTTTGAAAGAACACGTCTTGCTGTACTGAGATGAGGGCATACTACAGCAGCGTTTCATCACCCGTTGCTTTCTGTAGTGTCACCGTGACTTTTGCAAATGGAAACCTGTTGCGATTATCAGTAATTTGATTTCAGAGTTACTATCACTGAGCAGACATAGGTTCTTAATTCCAAAGGGCAGCAGGATTAGAGCCAGCACGAAGCAGAAGTTGTGCTCTCCCAGGGCTGAAGCACGTGGGGCAGGGGTGAAGGCAGGCGTCCTTCTGGGCTTGTGCTGCTCTATCCAAACGGAGCTGCTCTGTGCCAGGAGGGAGCAGAGAGGTGAAGGTTTCTGCACCAGGACATACAACACGGCACACAAAACCACTTCGGGACCTGCAGAGTTCTGGGGACTCATGGCTTAGGCATCTACAGACAAACAGTTCTGAGGATCTAAACTTTGGACTGCGGATTAGCAATTAAAACACGGGTATTTATACCTGCTTCAAGCTTTCCAAATAGGCATTTGAGGGAATCTCATGCTGCTTAACTGGCTTTCAAACTGTTGCATTGCCCAGAATAAAGCAGAGATCAGCCGGTGCAGGGGGCAGTAACCACTGCAAACCTCAGCCAAGCCTTTGGTGTTTTTTGAAAAGACAAGATGTCTTTTCAGGGCATTAACAGAAACATGTCTGAGTAGAACTGGCATAAACAAGAACAACTCAAAGTAAGCACAGGGATTCTTGCTAGGGATACGAGAGAGAATTGCCCCTTGAAATCCAAGGTGAAGGACAGTTTGGAAATTGTTCTTCTTTTTCCGCAAGTACAATTTAAAAAAATAAATAAATCTGATTAAAGTTTAATTTTAAGAATGTCCTGTGTTTTCAAATTCTTGATTGAATTACCCTTTAAAAATTAAATTGTAATCCTTTAGGAGCTATTGATTCAGAAGGAAGAAAATGCCAATAGTACCATTCTGGCCTGAAACGCTTCCCATCAAATTGACATAATGCTTTCAATTTGCCTAAATAACTCATTGGATCTGACTTATTCTCATGGCTGACTTTTCCAGCATTCAGTATCCATTTAGTAAGGCAGAAAGAAAGATGTAGGGGGCCTCACCCTCAATCATGCATGGCAACAAATGTTCCACTGGGGCACAGAGCAACTGCCTGACATCCCTGGCTATGCAGACCGACAATGGGTGTAAGGGGTCTTCTTACAGCACTGCTCGGAGCCCTTGGGGTCAGTGGTGGCCCCCAAATCCTTTGGGTTTCTGAGCATCCTTTGCTGAAAGGTGGTTGCAGAGGGCATAGGAAGAGGAATTTGCCTTATGCAACCTTGGAGCCGTGCTAAAAGGTGCTACGGAGAACAGACGTCTGCCAAGCAGCACAACACAGCAGCACAGAGAAGGCGTCTGGCTCCTTTTGGCTTCCTACCCAGCCACACAGCTCCCACGTGTGAGACCTGAATGACTAAGAATCAGCCTCAAAACATCCCCCTCCTTCTCTCCCTTGTTAAATTACACCTCCAGCTACTGTGAAGGCACCACAAAAGAAGAAATAAACCTTCCATTATGTTTTGCAGGAGTTTCAGCTCGTTTTTGAGTTAAAACACCAACATGACAAAAAAGTCAGAATGAATAGAGCTACCAAGATATAAACATGGTCTGTATAATTCAGACTCCCCATGTGAACAAAAGGTTGCAGCTCTTGAATAGAGGCACTGTTGGGAAAGCACTTGAAAAAAGGGATGAATCAATTAATGCTTTTGATAGTTTTAATGTCCCACTATCTAAAAAACAAGCACCGCTTTAATAGTGAGATAATTCAGTTTACTGAATCCAATTACATGTAATTGGCTTTTTCTCTTTTTCTCCCCCCTTTTTTAATTGCTGTTGGAACCAGGGCTCTAATGCACTTGTGCTGGCTCTGCCAGATGTTTCAGTTATTGGTGTTGCAAGGGCATGCTAGGGATCACAGGATTCAATTAACATCAGAGGTGCAGCCTTCAGCCTTAACACCGCAAACACATCAGCGACTTGTAACTCTGTAACCCTGGATAAAAAAGTGCTTATGAAACCCGGCCAAAAAAACACTTATGAAAGTTCCCAACCACGCAAAGTGTCAGTTGCTCTTTCCATTTCACTGGGAGCATGAGCTTCTTTCCTCTGGTATCATGCTCGTGTTCTGGGATATGAGGTTTTTAATCCATCTCATATAGAGAAACACCAAAGGCAGCCAAAGGCACTGGAGGCTGGGCGAGTCTAACAAGCTGTGGGGACCTTGTTGGTAACCTCTGCTTGCTTGCCTGGGACCTCTGCTCAGCAGGACTGCGTCTTTCTCCTGGAAGCTTTCCAGCCCAAACCTCCTTAGGGCTCCAAATCCTTGCTATAACAGTAATAAGTTTGCTTCAGACATCAGCAACGCAGGCACAAGTCGTGTTTGTAGCTCTCTGGAAGTGTTCCACCCACCGCTGCTGACCTGCATTAGAAGTGCAAGGCTATACTAGCTTGCCCCCACAAAACTAGGGGCAACCATTTGGCTTTTTGGGTGCATGAATTCCTCACCTCGAATACAATCCAGCAGGGAAAACACATGTGTTGCTAACTAAGGTGCTTTCTGCGAGATATTGAGACGGGGTCTCTGGGTCGTACAAGAGAATGGGTCAGAATGTGCGTGAACTGCAGCTCCTGTGGGATGCTGCAGAAGCATTCAGGAATATTGATTGCCTTTTTAACTGAAAAAAAACTGCCTTCCAAATTTTCCAGGAAAACAAATTTTTATTTTCTTTTCCTTTCTTTCCTTTTCTTTTTCCTTTTCTTTTCTTTTTTCTCTTCTCCTCTTTTTACATTTTCTCCTTTCTTCTTTCTTTTCTTCTTTAATTTTCAAAACAAAGAAGAAATACTTGAAACCTATTTTGTTAACAAGATGACCACGCTGACGGAAAAATTTCCCTTTGGCTTATTCAGCTGAGGCTCTCCCCTCCGTGCCCGTTCTTTACGGTATGGCATTTGAACAAACTCCTGTTGACTGAATTGTTGCCGGATGGGAAGAAGGCAGCATGCTGGGTGCTGTTATTAGCGTAGCAGTGATTGACAAGGAGATTCACGCAAGTGGATGTAGCTGGCAAGGTATTGTCAGATGCCCAGGGATGAAAGGTGCTTCAAGCATGCAGACTGCTGCTCTGAATTAGCATCAGCATCTAGCAGCCAGGGCACAATGCCTTGTGTTGAGTCACAAAATACTAAATTTATGGCTAGACAAACAACCTGGTACAGGAAAGCACAGGGTGGAGGATGGGACAGGTGCTGCATTGCTGTTAAAGCAAATTAAATCCCTCTTCCCCAAGTGCTCTTTGCTATACTTGCACTGTTTTCCCTTCATCTTGCAAACCCTGAATGCTGCATGCTGCTGTCACCCCAGGCTCATTACCATCTCAAGTATGCAATGGGAAATTTGATTTAATTAGCCGCTAATAGAGAGTTAAGGAATTTAGCCCAGAAACTGATGCGTCCAGGCAGTCATGGGGTGGCTAATCTGTATTCATGGAACTGACTTCATGACTGAACTTCTCAGCATTCTGAGCTCAGGGGATTTGGAGGTACGGGAATAACAACAATTGCTAGCTCTGCCCCTCTCAAGAGACAGTATCTTTTGTACCCTGCCCAGCAGAAACACTGCCACATCATTTGGCTGATCTACATCTTGCTGTTGGATGCACAAAAAAAAAAAGGGGGGGGGGGGGTGGCGTCCTCTTTACAGAAAGACCCTTAATCCATTGCTCAGAGGGGTTTCCTAACAGTCCCCTGCATCTCCTGACCCAGGTCTGGACCTCTCCATCTGCTCACTCACTGTGAAAAGGGAATCTCTGCTGGGCAGTCCCACAAGAAGATAGCCCTTCCTCCTTTTGCCTTGGGGACAGCCAGGTGGCTGCAGAGTGGGTCTTTACCAGCAGCTGAAGGTACATCCAGGCATCCTCTTTTCCAGGCTTGTACTTCAGTGCTGCTCTTTGTAAGCATGAGAAATATGAAAGGGAAAAGATGGTTTGAACCTATTTGATCCTACAAAAGAATTAAGTTTCAGTTCTGTATGAGTGTGGGGAAACAGTTTGGATCATTTCCTCTCTAAGACTAATGGGGTCATCCAGTTCTGATCTACAGGATTTGAGAAGAAATGTAGAACATTGTGAACCAGATGGGAACCCAACTCCAAGATCCCTCCAAGCTCCTCCATTTGTTTTTAAGACAGATGCTTTGCAGGATGAGTACTAGCTGTGGGGTTAGAAGCTATAAATACAGTGTGCCAGACCTCCAGGCTGCTTTGCAGTTGAAGGCAGAGTTGCTTTTGTACTAGCTGCAAAGAAATCCTCCAAAGTTATATTCAAAGGAAAAGAAAAAGTTCCTTTCTTACTTGGGCTGTTAAGAATATTCTTTTCACTGAACATTTCTTTGACATTGTCTGGGTCAGGTGATTTATCCCATGCTCTGTGTTATGGTAGTCTTTTGCTCTGCCTCTTTTTTCCCAGCCACACCCACTTTAACAGGATTTTGTGTGTGATTAGCAGGAAGCTGCTAAGGTAAATGCTGATAGCTTTCCATGTTTATTCTTCTGAAGTGCTAATTGAATATGGTGAATCTCAGGTCTCTGAAAAGAGGACAAATGCAACTTCTTCCCAGTATACTAGTTCTGCAAATTTCATTCATTATCATTTGATAATGTCACCCTTAACTATTTCAAAGCGATGGATTTTAACAATTTGGGAATGTCCATGCATTCAGTAACAGAACCCTGTTGTTTCCCTCTTTATGCTTTCCAGAGTCTCACAGAAAGTCAGTGACTGCAGACACACAAAGAAGCACCTTCTGTTTGAAAGACTCCTGGAGATTCTCACTTTGACTGGCTCTGGCTAGTGCTGTCTGGAAAAAACTGTCCTCTTCTGTGGAGTGTGATGTTACCCAGTCCTGACCAGTCCAAGATACCAAGATCTCATGGCTGAGTGACTCCTGAATATCACAGAGACAACTTGCTCGGGGCTGTACCTTTTGCAGGAGCTATGCCCTTTGCCCTTAGTCTGTCACCATTCTTTTGGCAAGCCTTATAGAAGACACAACCATTTTCACCTCCATTTTCACCCTTGACTCTTAGCTGGTATCATCTTTGAAGACTGGGATCCCCAAGGTGGAGATTACTATGTCACAGTGTATTAATGCAGACAGTACCGAACACAGAAAGGTATTGATCATGACTGGACCTTCATACACTACTATTGTAACAACTGTTATAGTATTATAGCACCAGAGATCAGAAGCTGGCTGTTGTGATCCAGAATTTGGATTTGGCTGCTCATCCACGGCTCCTCAGGACAGGACAGAGCTGACCTGAGCCATGCATGTGTTCATGCAGATGCTCAAGAAGAAAGCTGCATGTTCCTGTGCCTGTATTTTAACACCCACAGCAGAAAGCAGCCGGTAGCCGCCACAGCCTGCCTGCCCCCTGAGCAGCACACCTCCACCGGCTCATTACACATTACGAGGATATTTACACTGCAGGCTGGCACACCCGCTGCTGGGGAGACGAATTGCTGTAAGTCATCTCAGCCAAAAGTAAACAATTAAAGGAAACCGAAACGGGCAGCATTTTTAGCTTTTTGCTTTGCAGCTTCCCAGGGGATGGGGAGTGCTAGGAGCTCTGCAGAGCCCTGGGTGGCAGCAGAGCCCCGCAGCTTCCCCACACAGATTTAGCACTCATGCTTCTTGCAGCACGGGGAAGTGGCAAGAGATGCATGTCCAGCTTGTGGATAGTGCTGATTGCTCATTAGGGCAAATTAGATCAAAGCAGGGAAAGTGTTTTACTGGGTGACTCAGCATAAACCACCCCAAGAACATGATGCTGGTGTTTGTTCCCTCCTGTGTGGTGACCAGCTTCCTCTGTACTGGAAGAAACGGGACTGGCTGGAAAATAGATTTTCTGACCCATGAAAATTCGCTTCTTTTCCTTTCCAACATAGGAAGCCTAACCCCCCACGAAAAATCTCCTCTGAAAAGTTCCAGGCAATTTAACAGGGAGGGGGGAAACCTAACTTCAGCCATAACTTGTTTTCCAAAAGTTCATTTCAATCATGAAAATCTTTACCTGAAAGCACGCGGATGGAGGCAGACTCGGGGTGCACCTGAGGCGAGCCTCGTGCCCGCCGCCATTTGGCGAGGAGGCGCCATTTTCTGTCAGCGGCACAGCGAGGTTCGTGATGTGGCTCCCAGGTACGGCATCCAAACCTCCTCACTGCTCTCAGCGTCCTCAGATTTTTTTGCCCCCCCCCACCAGTAAAACTTCTGTCCCTTCTGTAATCCGCAGTGTTTACATGGCAGTGCTTTGTGCCAGAGCTATGAAGGCACCTCGCTACTTCTCAGACCACCTTGTGCGGACTGTATCTTTATCTCTCCCATCTGACCTGTTTCTCTCAAACGGCTCTGTCAGGAAAACGCTCACCCTTCCAAACTTCCAGTTGATCGTTAGTATCGGAAGCAACAGGGGAAAAAAGAAGCCCTAGAGCCCTTCAGAAGCCTCCCGTGGCTCATTTTTGTGGCTGTCCAAAGCTGCTGAGGAAGGCGGAGGGACACGCGGGCCTGGGGCGGCGTGCCGGTGAGGGGCCGGTCGGAGCGGGGCCGGTCGGAGCGGGGCATTGCGCCGGGCCGAGGGGCGGCTGGCGGAGCGCGGGGAGAGGAGAGCCCCGAGGGACCCACAGCGGAGGAGGGACGGCCTTGGAGCACGGACCCGCCTGGACGCCCCTGAGGAGCCTGGAGCTGCTGGGAAGGCACGGTAAGAAAGCCTCGTCGCGGCGCAGCCCCCGCGGTGTCGGGTCATGGGGCAGGCCGCGTGGGGAGAGCATGTGGAGAGCCTGGGGAGAGGGCGGGGAGGGGGGGAAAGGAGCTCCCTAAGTGTTTAATTACAACACTACTCTTCTTCACAATACCCGAATCGGTCATCAGGATTTGGTGCTAATTGGCAATGAATTAGATTAAGTGAGAATTCCTCCGGTTGAGAGTGTTCTGCCTTTGATACCTCATTAATCTGCTCCACTACCATGCAAAGGGGAGTTTATTTTATTTTTCCAACTCTGTCACCACGGGAAGGTCGTTTCCTCAGCTGGACAGGAGGACTCGGCATAAGGATGGTGAGGGGGTGGCATGGCGGTGTGGCATAAGCCACCAGGGTCAGCAGAAGGCCAACTGCGGTGGTGGAAGGGTGGGAACGCTCCAGGGAGTTCTTGTGGAGCTTTGTGTCTGGATGGTGTCTCCAGGAGCGTGTTCCTTGCAGTCTTGTGACCCAGAGGAATTTCCTAGCTGCTCTTGCAGTGAAGTTACAAGGTCACAAGGTTTTGTGTTAAGAAACTGGCTGCAGTGTGAAACAGCAGCAGTCTCACCTCTGCTTAGGAGCAGGCCTTGTGCAAGAAAGGACACCCCAGTCTGCAGTTTCGTCCCCCAGTAACAGGGACGGAGCCCATCGGGGTGCAGCCGTTCCCTGCCCTGGCTGGGTGCTATGTTTGCTTCTCGAGGAGGGGGACACCGCTGCAATCCGGCCGGGGGCCGCTAGATGGTTCCCAACAGCCGTGGAAGCTCGGCCCATGCCCTCCCCAGGGTGGGCACCCAGCTGCAGGTGCCGCCGGGCAGGGCCAGCGGGCAGCAGCGTGCGGGGAGGCCCGCGGAGGCCCGAGGTGCAAAAGGGAGAAGCTGTAAATCTTCAGTGGTTCAGTTGCTGCCTTCATTTTTGAGTTTATTATTATTATTATTATTATTTTCGAATTTATGTGAAACTGCTGCAGTTGTGGAGCTGTTTTCGAGCAAAGACTGGAAAATGCTTCCCAGAAACATCATTAAATAAATCACCAGTGGGCAACTGGCTCTCCCCTACGCTTGTATAACCCTGGTTTCTTACATGGAGAGAAGGGTGACAGGGTAGCATCCCTGTCTTTCCCTTCACATTTGTAGCATCTTGTCAAAACAAAAGGGATCTTGCTTCCTGCATAACCAGGGAGGTGATCTGGGCTTCTGCAGGGCCTGCAGCGAGCTCAGGATGTGGTGAGATGGGCAGAGGAGGCTGGTGAAGGGGTGAGTGCTGAGGCCTGGTGTTGGACTTGTGGGTTTGAACTCCTGACTCTGGCATCGGTGTCCCGTTTAACTTTGGCAGTGTTGCTTGGCCTCTTGGTGCCTCAGTTGCCCTATGATCACAGTGGGAACACGCAGGGGAGGTCTACAGGCAGGTACGGCGTGCGTCTGCTGCTGGGGCTGCTGGGCCTGGTTCTGGTATTTGAAGGGAGGGAGTAAAGAAACCAGTCTCTTCTCTGTGGTTTATGGTTTGAGATGCAGGACATTCAGTTTAAATATAAGAACAAATTTATTTACTGTGAGGGTAGTCAAGCACAGGAACAGGCTGCCCAGGCATCCTTGCAGGTTTTCAAAGAGCCAGCTGGGCAGGGCCCTGAGCAGCCTGCTGCAGTTGATCCTGCTTTGAGCAGGGCGGTTGGACAAGGCCATCTGCAGCTTCCTTCCGGCCTCAACCATTTATGATGCTGTGGTCTGTCCTTGTTGGTCCTGCTCAGTGCAAGAGAACTAGAAAATCTTTACTAAGCAAACGTCTGATGGGGTCTGTGCGCTCTGGAAGAGCCTCCAGTGGGGTCTGAGTGGAACTGGTTCTGTGGCCATAAAGCTTCGTTTGCACAGTTTTCATTCAAGACAGAGGACTTCTGTTGTGGTGAATCAGAAGCTCTTGCTGTTCAGTGCAAAAATACTGTCCCTGACTGGGCAGTTGGTCTATGTCTGTGGTCTGGGGCTTAGGGTGCCTGGGGGTCTGTTCCTTCAGTGATACTGTGTGTGAATGAGATCCTGCCTCGCCTCTCTCCTCTTGTCCTTGTGCCTGAAACACTCGTGTTAGTGCCTGCTCTGTGGGGGCGTTTGGGATCCCATATCAGTCCAACTCACTTGGTCTGTTTACCCTGAGCAAGACATTTGAGTTCACTCTGAGTCACCTTCTGTGGGCAGAGCAGGTCTGAGCGCTGAAATGTCACTGCCGGGGACTGAAGTCACATATGACCTTAAGTAAAAGGTGTAAATAGCCTTTCTTCCCACTCCTTGTGTCAACAGCAACACAGACCAACACTCCCACTCACTGGAAGAATTAAAAACCTCTCAAAACCTCAGGCCTGTGACTGTCTCTGTTTCTGTGCCATCCCAGTGTTCGGGCTCCTGTCCTACAGCCTTTGCCATTTTGGCAGATGCTGCCTGCAGATCCCTCTGGTCTGCCCTGGAAAGCAGACCGAAACCACAGCTCCTGTGTGCTGTGTTCTGAACAAGCAGATGAGATGTCCCTGTGAGGGCAGTCGGAGGTTTTTAGCTGCAGCATTTGGAGTACTTGAGCTCACTGTGACTCGGGGTGTGAATAGCCAGGTGGCATGGCAGCCTCTCTGAGGCCCTGGGAGGAGTTGGGATCAGCAGCAAAGGGAAAATCTATGAAATAAGTCCATTGCTGTTGGCTTGTGCACTCTGGCTAGGGTAAAGGTAAGCTAAAGGTAGATTAAAGGTATTTTGTGTCTGTCCTTGTGCCACAGTGACCATGGAGCAAGGCTGTATACAGCTGAAGGAGGAAGGATGCTCCTTGCAGGGGTGTTTTCCTCCATCCTTTCTTTGCTCTTTTTCCTTCTTCCCCTCCCCCTAGCTGTCTCCGATGGCCTCTGTCCTCCATGTTTCTCAGTTTTGGGTGGTGTTTCCCACGTGCTGGACTGACCTCAAAGCCTTTTTCCAGAAAAGCAGCCCATAAACTTTTCCCCCATGCTCCCAGTTCTGCGTTTGCTTTCTCTCTGCAGCTTCCCAGCATCTCTGACCTGAGGTCGATGTGCAATCCAATATTGATTTGGTACTGGGAAAAGCCCCATCTGCTTCTGCTGTTAAATCTGAATGGAAAAGGGTTGTGTTCACTGCTTGTTTAATTATGCCTGAATAAGAAATCTCCTTGGGACCATTTTGTGAAGGACACTTTACAAATGTTTTGTATTATTATTGTAATTTAGCGGGAGTTACACATGCATGGAGAAAAAAATAGACCTGAACAGTGCTGGCTAGCAGGCTTTGGAGAGATGCCAGCTGCTGCCATGGAAAATGAAGAGGGCATGTTATCCTCCAGAGCTGTACCCTCACCTGGTGTGGGGACCTTGCTGAGCTTCCACGATGCTTGTGGCTGAGTCCGGGATGCTCTTCAGTGCAAACCACAGCCCAGGTAGCCCAGGATGGTGCCAGTGCACACTGCCAGGTGCCATTTGGGAAGGGACAGAGGTGACTCGTGGTGTGCTTCCCGTCAGGGGAAGTCGTGATGGCAGTGTTCAGGTGGGCACTTGTGTTTGCACCGCATCAGAAATGCCTCCAGAAAGAGGAGCGAAAGCAGTCGCGCAGGTCTGGCTGCTCGTTGTGGCAGCATTCAGCCGTCGCTTTTCTCATACATGGATTGTTGTGTGTGTTGGGGAGGTTATCTGGAGAGCCTCAACGAGGGCTAATAAATGCAAAACACCATAGCAGGCATTTAGAAATTGTGAAAATTGTGAGATTCAGGAAGAAAAAAAAAAGTTCTAAAAGCATGGAGGCTGGGAGATGAGTTGGAAAGGCATCATATCTGCTTGCCACACTGTTGATATTTTGTTTTTTTTAAGTCCAGTTTTAGAGAGAAGGTGCTGGGTGGGATAAGCCCTTGGTCATCCAGTATGGCCATTTGTACAGTCTTCAGTTTCTTGCCACCATGGAGCCTGGCATTTACCAGGGGTGGTTGAGAAATTGGTCATAGAACAAGTTCTCATAGGAAAGTGGAACAAGTTTTATCTAGATGGTGCTTGCTGATGGGTTGGTTGGGGGGGGGAAGCGGATTTTTTTAAAGGTGCTTGGCCAGAGCCCCTTAACCTGTTGCGGTGTGTAAATAAATGGTTTCTGTGATCCAATGTCAGGCAGTGAACGGTATCACAGCAACTTGACTTGCATCTGAGGGTCTTCCTGGCCCTTGGCACACAAGGAGTGTGAGTGGGGAGTGAACTGTCTTCATGGACAAGCCAAGCAGAACAACCCCGGGGTCAAGTCATTTGTGGTATGAAAAACAGATATTTGGGGTTTACTGTTGGTACTGGTGAAAGGCAAGAGGGCATTTCTGTTCCTTCAAAACTTCTGTTTAATGCAGAACAAAATATTTTTTCCAGTACTGTGTGGCTTTCCTTCTCACAATTCTAAAAATAAATAAAAAATAAAAATAAATGGGAAATGATATTTATTTCTGGGGCTTCCCTGAATATATTTTTTTCTCGAATAAGAAAACCACAACAGTAAGCATTTGTGGCATACAGCAGGGTCACCACATGCTCCTCTGATTCACAACAAAGCTGCAGCTATAAATAATGTTAACAGTAATAGTAACTTGATCACTAAAGCTCGAAAGCGGTGTTAAGCTATCAGGTAAAAGAATGAGCCGAACTGTGTAAGCACGTGCATGAGTTTCCATAAAAGAGTTGTGTCAGCATTTCGTCCTGTGGCTGTGCAGGAAAAGAAAGTCTTGAGAGTTGTGGTATTTCTTATTTTTTTCTTTTACCGTTAATGAACAGAAAGCTAGGCTGGGACAGAGACAAGAACGTTTTCTTTGAAGCATTCTGCTGCTTTTCTGCAAAGTGTTCCTAAGAGCATCCCCCACATTGCCTGGATTCCTGCTACAGATTAGAAGTACATGGAGATGGAGGATAAAAGGGGCGTTAGCAATTACCTCTGGTGATAACTTTAGCTGCTAGAAAAGTTGGACTAGCAAAGAAGAAGAACTATTAATTGAAATCCCCAGTTAATATAGAACTGTCAATAATGAATGCATAATGGAGAAAGTCCATTTAATTTTTAATTATCGCCAGCCCCTTCCAAACAAATACCAAGTGTTAAATCTCACTGTCACCTTCACCCACGCGTGAGGTGTTTGATGGAAGTCTTCATTAACCCCAGGTCTGCTCCCGGCATCCTGCCAGGCCATTAGCTAGTTAGTTACAATAGCAGTGACTGGCACTTGGCGTGAAGAAGCCCCTGCGGCTCTTGCCAGGTCCAGAACGTGGCAGGAATTAACTCTGCGTGAGCATTGCAGGAGGGGATGGAATTCCTTGGCTGAGCTGTGGCGTGGTGGGGTCTGGAGCACCTCATGAGTCTTATGCAGATTGGGGTCTTTGGGAGTTAATGTAGCCTGCGGTCCCAGTCCGGTCACAATTCCTGGCTCAAATCCCTGCTGGTTTGGGGGTTCTGTAGTGTGACCTCCAGGGCACTCATGGCAGGTTGGCTGAAGAAGTGGAACATGGTTTGTCTTCTGTAAATTGAAGAGTATGGATATGTTTATTTGCAGGCTTGACTAATGGGGTGTGGATTGAATGAAGTGCTTAAATCCTGAACAAGAGCGTTCACACAGGGACCTGAACACATTTCAACCTGTGCTAGGGGATCTCTGCCTGGAGCATATTTAATGACCCTACATAATGATCGGGAATCTGCTGGAAATGAACTTGGGAAGAAGCTGCCCTGGGCTTTTGGTGCATCATAGCTGGCCTGGGATCTCCATTTCCACTAAGAGCACAAGATCTCCAGCCAGAGTGCTTCCTGGTTGTGTTAACCCAGGTGGGATTACCTTGCTAAGCACCGTGTGAGACTCAATTCCGCTTTTCTGGTGATTTAAATCAGAACTGATCCTCCCAGGTTTGGTATTATTAACAATGTGAAGCTAATGGAAGCTGGGTCAGAATCAGAGCATGACCCTCTGTTAAAAGTATGAACAGAGGCAAGCAGGGAGTTCTGACTGTACAGGATGACTGACTCATGGCCAGTTGGCAGAACTTTACGCTTGGGATGGGGCTGAGGTAAGGCTTGTAGCTATGGAAAGTCACCTTTTAACGCTTGTCCCAAATGCGTCCCAACACTTACTATTCTTAGAGTCTCGCTTTCAAATTGGTTTGCCTAGGGACAGCCTTCTGGGGATTCAATTAAACTCTAAAATAAAATAAACACTATCTCTTAGCAAGGGCTTGAATGCTAAGCAGAGCCATTATTTGAACAAAGTAGGGCTGTGAGTTTCAGTGTCCTCTGTTTTCATCAGCTAGGGATCAGAGACAAGTGAAGATGGGAAAGCCCTGTTCATGATTACTCAGCTCATCCACTCCCATAGCCATTCCACTGCTGCTCCAAGGTGAGCAAAACACCTTAGGGGCATTGTGTTTGGCAAGTGTTACGCATTTTAGTGACTTAGTTTGAAGTCACTGAAACAAGCCCCTGTTCTTTCTCAGATGATAAACTGCCTGGATTTGTATTTTATGGGCAATACGGTGACACCGAGACCTGGGCTCTAATGTCGTTTGCCTGTTGAGTGACTTGAGGCAAGCTCACATCTTTGTTTTTTCTGTAATTCAGTACTGATTTGGTGCAGTGTGATCTAAAAGCCCTGTGGGCCAAGTCTCAGCACTCAGGTGTTTCCTTCCAGGTTTGCATTTTGCTCAGAGAAGGGAAGTGGCTGCCTCAGCATGCCTAGAAGTTGGGTGAGCTGCTGCAGTAGAGGAATGTGGCCCATGGAGGAATCCCAAAATTAAGATCTTACCCCAGAGATGCTGTGCTTGGGACACCAGGTGTAGACTTCGGGCAAAAAGATGCTCCCTGAGATGTGTTTGATGGTGTTTAGTGCAGTGCGGCTGCAGCTATTGTTGTCTCCTCAAACCTTGTCAGAAATCGAGATCTGGTGCAATTTCTGGTCGATACAAATTTACGTAAAGCTGGATTTGCAGGACACCAATGCAGGCCAAACGCAGTGGCCACTCTTTGAAGACTTCCACTAGCAGTGTAAACCGGAGTGCAGCTTGTTGCTGTGTGGAGTCAGCCGTCTGCTCTGCAGAGCGCTGGGCGACTTTGGCCCCACTTTGGGGCAGTGAAATTCGAGAGTGATGGAGGCCAATTAACTGAGGAAACTGCAGAGGAGACTGATAAATGATCATGAGGTCTGTAAAACTGTGTCTGACAGAGCAGAGAGAAATAATTGGATTGTGTAGCTTAGAGAGAAGAGAAAACTAAGTGATAATAGTCTTAATGCACAAAAGGTGGCTGCAAGAAGGCGAATGATGCCTTCTTCACATCCTCTGTGGATAAGAAATCACAGGCAGTCTGCAACAAGGAAGATCCAAGTAAAACATAAGTCAAGCTTTTTTCCAGGGCTTTTGTTGCCTCTTCCACAAAAGCAAGGGAGTGAAGTCTGCAGGTTAAACAAATACCTGGCAGGAATGATGCATGGAGCTCATGCTGTCCCAGGACAGATCATTCCTGCTTTTCAGTGACCCTAAATATACAGGTACACATTGAAACCCAGACATAGCTGACGACCCAGGTGCACACACACCCTACCTTTGTGCTCTTTGTGCTCTGTATGTATACAAATGGCATTAGAAAATAGCAATCCTTTGTTAGATCTTCCTGTCAGCTGACTTGACCTCCTTAATTTTAGTACTTACTGTAACAGCACAAATGTGTAGCAGTCTTAGCAGCTCTCTTTTGTTGAGATACTACTTTTTATATATATCTCTCAGTCTAAAGAAGCTAAAATAATTGCCAAGATTTTTTAACCCAGCTTTGTTGTCTCCTGCTGCTCCAACTACAAAAAACCTTGGGTGCACCCATTCCTCTGGATGACAGCTAATCCCTTCCCCCTCTTGTGATGCAAAATCAACTTCGGAAAGTTTGGAGTTGAAGAGGAATCATCAGTGTTAGAAGGAGATTTCCCCAAAATGGAATGGCACAGAAGAACTGTGGACTTTGCTGTGGGAAACCTGCCCTGTTTTGCACTGTGATCAATTAAAACCAGTGTTACCCATGTGTGGCAGTACTGGTCACCTCGTCCATTCACAACTCACTTTGCCATGCGCTCATCTTAAGCCATAAAGACAAGTGTACGCCTTTTGGACAGAAACTTACCTGGGTTCAGATTTCACTCCACTTCTACTATGGCTTGATTTATGAAATTGGAGCATTTCTGCAGGGTGTAAGCATCTTTTCCTTTGCTAGCACTGTTGGATTTTTTTCTTTGTTTTTAACCACTGTTCTCCAGAAGTGCCAGAGCTGGTGCATTGCTGAGCAGATGCAAAGGTGGTGGGAAAGGTGGTGCCCTGGCACTGGCAGCTTGCAGTGCTTCAGTCAGGTGTCTGCAGGGATCTGGTTTCGTGGTGGCCATTCTGGAACAGCCTCTGTGCACTTGGTGATTAAATCCAGTGCACGCACTGCGATCAGCTCATGCAGGGTCACAGATCAGCTGAATTTAAGGGGTACGCCATGGCCTCGTGTCAGTTATGGTGCAATTAAAGGCAACACTCCCGGTGGGTCAGAGGGTGAATTAAGTGGGGGAGTGGAGAAGAGCTGACAGCCCGGCAGCCTGTCACACCTTCAGTGAGATTCGGCACTCCTGCCTGCTAAATGGATGTTGGCACTTCAGAACTGCTCTGAAAGAAGCATCGTCCTGCTCTGAAGACACAGCCTCGTTCCTCTTCTTTCACACTCTGACTGCTCTTGCTATCCATGTGAAAGAGCAAGCTCAGGTCCTTGCACCCAGAGCGGTGTATCTGTGGCAGCTCCAAGGTACAGCCCCTGAAATTTTCTGTCCTGAATTCCGAGTCCTGCTTCCCTTCTCTTAAATGTAGATAATTAGCTTTCCCTGCTTTCATAAAGCACATAGAAATAACATAAAAGCAAAACGCCATTTTCAAATTAAATGCTGTTATTAACATCTAGTGTTTGATGGATGATTACGGTGTTACAACAGCATAAATACTTCTCTGGGGGCACTTGGCCAGTGATGTTGTAGGATGCTTTGCAGTCCCAACCTGATTAAAAATGAAATTCTGTTACGCATCTCTGAAGAGATTCAAACCATTGAATAGTGATCGGAAGGAGATTCTGCCAACAGTGAGGCATAAATACTGACAGCTCTAGCTACAAATGCTTCCAATTTTGTTTTATTTTATTTTTTGTAGGACAAACTTATAAATTAGAAGGATGTGCCTCAGAAACAGCCTGGGAACATAAAAAGAAAGTAAATGATAAAGAAGTTCCAGAGCTAGACTATTATAGCACTATAGTGTAGGCAAGCAGAAGCTTTTTAAAAATCAATAAGAAATGTCACTGGCAACCAGTGTGGATTTCAGCACCAGGGTAGGCAGATCAAAAAGGACTGAGAAAAGTACTGCAAGAGTTGGAAGGAAATGTAAGTGTGCAGAAATAACATCTATGAACAGTGCTTTTTTATTTTTTATTTTTTGGAACACTGAGGTGTAAGGCATTAAGTGTGGAAACAGCACTCCATATCCTACTGGTGGTGAGGCTGAGGCTGTCTTACCCCTTTCTCACTCCTAAGCACTAAGGGTCTATCTCAGAGACCCCTTCGGAACTCAGGTGCCAGCATCCATTTGATTTCAGTAGGATTTAGTTACTTGACTATGGATTCCTCTAAAAAAGCCAAGTCCCCCAAATTCTGCACTGCCTGATGTGTGTGCAGCAATCTGCAAGTCATGTAGCTGGTAAGGGTAAAAGCGATCAGAAATTGATAGCTCAAACTCAGCTGACTCTCAGTTCTTTGAACCATATTTCTTGTAAATTTTACAGATAATCCATAACTGTTGACGATCCCCACAAAAATCAGAGAAAGTACAGCAAAGAAACTGGATACGCAGGAAGCAAATAGGAAGCAGAGGAGGGAAATTTAGAAACAGTTGCAAAAGTGATTTTGAGAAAAATACTGTCAGCCTATGTCTAGGGCCTACCATGCTTCTGTATATATCCTGTGTGTGTGGATGTTTTTTCTATTTGTGCATGTTTATGTAACGGAAAATCCCTGGCTGAGGGATTTGTGAATAGGGCCAGCATCTGCCTTGCCCCTGCCCTAGCAAGGACCGCCCTGCGCAGCGGAGCAGCCTCCAATCCAGCCCTGGCAGGGGACTTGCTGTGACCTCTGCGTGGTATCAGCTGTGCTGAGTGACAGCATGGGGCTGGCTGGCAGAGCTCAGGGTATCACCAGGTATCAACCCCGGTAGCAGCCGCCACCTTCTCATGATAAAAGCTCGTTTATTTATTTCCCTAATTGGGCTCAGGAGTCTTCACGAAGAGAGAAAAGAATTGTCTGCTAAGACAGGATAAGAGGAATTATTTCATATTCCCAGAGCTGGGATGAGACTGAAACTCTTTATGAGATCTTGATGCTTTGTGTTCATTTCCAAGAAGGCCCCCTAGACATTATAAGCAAGGTTCTGGTGGTTTTTATCACACATGGCGGAGAAGTTAAATATATAATGAGGTGATTAAAATACCTCAGATTTTTGGGACGTTTGAAATTTAGATCAGGGTACGGATTGAAATGGAATTTTAGCAGTGGTGGGAAATGTTCAGATTCCCCCCCTCCATCTTTACACAACCCTGTTCTTGCAACACGCTGGACTTGGAAACAGCAATGTCAGTAAGGAACCGTCTTCTCTGGAGATTTCTGCTCCATTTCTACAGATCTGCAAAACCTTCGAGTGTTGATTTAAGCAGCCAAACACAGGTTTGCAGGGTATTGTTACACACTTGGGGAGATTCAGCATCAAGGTTTATTATTCATTATTTTCCATAATCACCTGTTTCCTCTTTGCTTTGTAAAATTCAAATCTCTTTTTTAACACATTCTTTCATTTTTAAATGAAAACACTGTTGAAATAGAACCGGCGCCTTTAGAGTAAATATCCAACCCTGAACTGTATCTCCATCTTCAGAGAGCAAAATAAGAAAACAGAAGAAATCTCTGGAACTGTAAGATAAAGCCTTTGAAAATTAAAGGGAAAAAAGAAACACACAGAACTTTAACAATAAACAACCGATGCAGTATGTTTTGATGTAGTTTCATTGTAAATTTGAATATTTCACTGAAAGTCCAAGCAGAGGGTGTTTTTTTTTTATGTGTGGGGTGGTTTTCTTTTGGGTGTGGGGTTTTTTGTTTTTTGGTCCTTAGAATTATGGATTACTTCTGTCAGCAAAGATCCCCCAAATATATTTACCTGCTGTTACTGAAAAACCATCTTGAACAAACCAGTGCTATTTAAATTACAGATGTAACTTTTTACCCTTGCGGTGGGGGCAGTCACACGTGCAGCCTTACCAAACGACTTAGGTGATTGCTGTACTCGGCTCTGTTTCAGCACCGTGTTGTGTCACACGGGAAAGGAAGGTTGCTTGTACCAGGGTCACACACAACACACCTTGCTTTCCTCATCTGCAGAACGATGATAAGGGTAATGACTTCTTTGAGTTGAGCAATAACGACTAGATATTAAGAGTGTGCTTTTGTTTCTGTGCTGATATAACTAGACCAGCTACAGGTGAGCCAGCCCATGCAGTGTTAAAACAGCAGCTAGTGGTGTGGATTAAGCTCCTTTTCCATGGGGATAGCTACAGTCTGATGAAGCATGTGCACAAGGTAGGACTGTAACCATACCACGGATGCTTTACTGCATGTCTCTATCAGTACATGTGATGTGCTTTATTTTGAATTGCAAAAATGTCCTGGAAATGTTCTGAAGTGAAAGCCTGGCTCCTGGAAGTCAGTGGGAGACTTGCTGTTGATGCCAGTGCAGGCAGGAATTCCCTCAAGGCCATCCAGACGTATGATTTGTTTCTTTAAAAGCAACCTAGTGTTACTAAGTGAATTCACTCTTTTGGGGAAGGTAAAATCTTATGATTTTAGGAATAAAGAAGGAGGGATCATCCCTTGCAATTTTTAGCTTATGCACTGAACCTTTGGCAACTCAAGCCAAGAACTGGTGGGGACTTCTTTTTCTTAGAGGCTTGTTATGGATGCAGGTCACACAAACGAGTCTTTGGCTTTGGGAAATAAGCAGCTGCAATGTGCACCAGCAGCCCAGACTGGGACTCTCTGGCAGTTGCCTCGGTCTTAGTCCTTTCCATCAGCGCCTACTTCCTTGACTCCAAGTTGGAGTGCTCGTTTATTTGGGTTGGCTGTTTTCATAGGCATATGATTTATAAGTAGCTGCACAGGGAACAGAAAAGCCAGCCCCTGGCCTGGCTCTGTTGTGATGCAGCATGGAACGGGAGCTCTAGAATCACAGCAGATTGTGCTATCTGCATGATTTATTCTTTATTAAACTTCACCAGAACAAAACCTTGCAACAAAGGGAGGAGAGAAAGTACATGTGGACCCCTCGACACATCTCCAGCTTGGAGGTAGGGAATGCAGACCTCTGCAGCATGCTTATGCACACAGGCTTTCATGCACAGCGTCCCTGTGTGCATGCACAACATGCTTACATGTGGACAAAGGATTTGTGAATTCAAGGACTCTGATAATACACAGGATACTCCCATGTGCAGATGTGTAGGGTGCTTTCACTGGAGTGTACTGAGTTGGGAAGAGAGGTCATACACATGTGCATATGTATTTGTGCATATTTACAGCTTGGTATGTGCACAGATAAGCAAATGTGTGCCCACACAGTTTTGTGTGCCTGCAGATACCCAATAAGGGGGCTTATGCCACCGAAGTTATGTGAGGTGTTTGCATGGTACAGATGAATACAAATCTCTCTTCAGGGCTCAGCTCTGAAACAAAGTTTTAGATTCCAAATTCCCTCACGGTAGTTTTGCTGCTGTCTGCCAGATGTTAATTGTGCTGGATCCATTAATACTTGCATTTTGCCATTGCTGAGAAAGCCTAATGGAGAATGGAGTTTTATTATGTCAAATGCTGCCTGAAAGAGACCCCAGTTCCCTCTGAATGACTCACAGTCTAATTACACCAAAGGGGAAACTGAAACAGGACCAGCCTGGTCTCACCCTTGTTCTGTCCTGGCCCCGTCTATTCTCCTCTCCTCCTTAAAATGTATCGTCTCTTCTCTAGGATTAACAGCTTTTTTTATTTTTATTTTGTAAAGTTCTTCTTGTAGTTTCTCTCTAGTATGCTTAAATGTTATCTCACAAGACAGATACCCAATAGATATAAGGTTAAATCAGGAATCAACATTTGTCCCAGGGAAAATAGGACACAAGCTCTTTATTTTGGGGAAGATTTTGATTAAGCAAATAGTGCACATTTCCGTTTTCTTTTTTTTTTTCCTTATTCTGGGGACCATGCAGCCCATTTGCAATTAAATTGAGTCTAGTTACCCTCCAAAGTAAAAGGAAGCTGTTCTGAAAATTACTAGTGTAAGTCTCTCTACCTTTTGACAAATTATTTTCTAATGAAAAACATCTGCTCAGGCTAAGAAGGTTCACTCGTCTTTACTTCCGCCTCATGCAAATGGTTTTTATTTTGCATATTGCAAAAAAGTACTTTGGTCGTATAGCCAACAGGGACAGGAAGGTATTGATAAAATGCAGCAATGCTGTGAGTGGAATATAATTTCCCCCCCCATTTAATTATCCTTTTTCTTTATAACAGGTGTAATGAGCACAACACCTGATGGCTAATGATAATCCAGATGGCTTGGAATTGTAACTCCATATGCTGCATGATTTAATGCAGAATGAGGCTGAAGTTAACTCTCTGTGGGTTGAAGAAGCAAACACCATGGTTTGTTTGGGGGATTTGTTTTGGCAAACAAGAAATTGAAAGAGACATACGGGGATATTTGGTTAAAAGGTTAACGGGAAGGCATCCGTTCTGCAGCTTTCCCCTCATCACGGGCAAAAAGGAATTTACTCTTCCAGAGAATGCACGTCGCTGTTCTGCCTGATGACACTCTTTCAAGAGCTGTGTCTAGTCCTGGCAGAGGCTTGTGCTCTGCCGTGCCTAGTTAAAGCCAAATCCTGAATTCAGCTCTGCGTATTAGGGGCACAGACTCAGGTGTGTCAAAGAGCTTGTCAACGTTCTTTGACTTAGAGAAATACTTGCAGTACATTGCTCCTTCCTACGAAAAGAGCTGGCTATTCTGGTATTGGAATCAGGATTTGCAGTCATGATCCAGGATTGGTCCCATTAGATGGATTTTAGGACCTGATACTGCTCTGTCAATCTTGCAGGTGTCTCTTCTGAACTCCTTCACGGAATTGGGCCCACGATCAAGCAATGATGACATGCAGAAATATTTCTGGAGCTATGCATTTGCCTTTGAAGTAGTCACAGCTGGAGCTAGAATAACATGAATGTTTTTTCCTTAGGGAAAAATTAATCTGTAAGTCCTAAGGAATTTTATAAAGAGAGGTGGCATCGTTGTCCTCATGTTATGAGAGGGGAAACTAGAGCAGACTGGCTGTGATTCAGCTAAGCACTAAAGCACCACGGGACATAAGCACATGCTTTCGTGTTTTGCTAAACTGGTACCATGCAGAGACATCATGATTTGCCCAAAGTCACACAGTGAGATGAAAATAGGAATCAGGAGTTCTTTGGACAACTACTGCAGCTATTTACGTTTGACAGGTTTTCTTTCTGTGCTGCCTAGAGGACAGGAAGCATTTTTCTTTATAAAACAAAAGCAAATGTGCCTTAGTAAATATTGTGAAATTCTGGAAAGCAGCTTTGTAGTCTGCACTGGGAGGTCAGGAGCTGTTTCTCTAGATCAACAGCAGCATCTGTCTGTGCCAAGGTTTGGAAGAGTTTTTGACTGAGGTGACTTGGTGTTGCTGTTGTGAAAACAGATCAATCCAGAGCCTGGCACAGGCAGCCTGGCATCAATTGACTTGTCAAGAAGGATTTCTGGTGCATTTCCAGCAGAGATTCCTCTTTCTGCCCAAGGAGACAGATGGAAATCTAGACAAGGAAGGGAAATAAATCCTCTAGTTAAAATCCACTCAACACGGGGCTGATCTAGAATCTGGTTTGTAATGGTGTTTTCATCAATGGAAAGCAGTTTTGTGAGAATGTCACCTCTCCAGCCCTGGGAACAGCATGCAGCCCACATACAGCCAGAAGAAACCGTCCGCTTTGTGTGTTTATGCCATTCCCTTGTGGCAAGAACTTAGCCTTGCTAGAAGCCATTACCGAGTGCCATACTCACAGACTATTTCTTTCCCATGTGAGTCAGTCCCTGACAGGGTGTAGAGAAAAAAGTGTGGCCTTTGTTGCAGTGGATATACACCTACATACGGAGTAGTAAAATTTTAACCTGCAAAAAGAGACAGCCGATGCTTTCGTGCAGTGACATTAATTTTCTTCCATAGGTGGTCAACAAAACAGAGTAAATGTGGCTGTAGTCTTCCCTGCTGTCCTCCCATGGCGTGCTGTAGTTTAGATAGCTCTTGGCCTTGGGATATGAAGAACTTAATCTTAATTCAGGGCAATGCATGTTGTGGGGGCAAGCTAAAGTGGAATTTTTAGGTTCTTGTTCTTGTGATTGCCAGGGACTGACTGAGAGGGTCCTTTGTAGTTGTTTTCATTGAAGGATGTAGGTAATTTACCTCAAGAAAAAGATGCTATGCACATTCTCATTTCATACCTGACAGAAAGCTAGGGCAAGATGAATACCTCCTAATAATGTTAGGAAAGTAACAAGTAGGTGAAAAAGCTTTTGCTCTCCTCATAAGTAGCTGTTAGAGGACAAATGTTTCTACAGTAGAGGCTTTAATACAGGAGATTATGGATTTAAACCCTCCCGTTGGCTTAAGGGACCACTCATATGGCAGAGCTGTGGATGTCAGGAGCTCTGAAGAGTGCTGCTGAGACAAAGATAGCACTGTTCAGCATCTGCATCTGCATTCTGCTTTGCAGATGCTGGGTCAGATCCCCCAGCCGATGCTGAGCACTGCAGATCTGCTGGAGTTAGGCAGCTCCACCAGTTTACATCTGTGAAGGGCCTGGCCTGCTCTCTGCAACCTGCCTCTTCTTGCCAGAGCACATAAGCATGTTAGGTGCTTAATTCCCTCCTCAGGTCTGGCACTTGGCTGCCATTTGAAGAAGAGGAGGACAAAAAAAAGACAGTAGTGAAGGAATAATTCCCTCTGCTCTCTGGCGGAGCTGACATGCTGAGGCTGTGTGGGCTCTTCAGGCCTGTAGCAGGGAGGCACAGCCCTGCTGCCAGCGAGCCCAGCCTCAGGCTGGACTTGGATCTGCCCTGCCCTCCTGGTTTAGGAAGCCAGGTTTTTGGAAGCTGTGCTATCAACAGGATGAGGGTTGGGAGAGACTATCCCTTCACCTGTTCTCCTCTCTTTTAGAGGATAACACAGTCTCTGTGGGACCACAGATGTCTTCAGCCTTGGGGTGGCAGCATTCAGCTTTGCCTGCACTTCTGGGAAGCCCTGTGCTTGCTCTACTCCTTCGAGGTGCCTGAATAGCTTTGGAAATCCAGCCTGAATAGCCTGGAGAGACATGGGCTACATGATGCAGTTCTCAGCAGTGATACTCAAACTACAAATCACGAAGAAAATGAAATACCAAGGACCACCTCACAGCAGGCACTCTGGAGACTTTCTGAAACTAAATTGCATAGACCAAGCAGGGACGCTGAGTGAGTGACTGCAGACAAAGCATAAGGCACCCAGGCAATGAAAGAAAGAAATGAAGCTAAACAGAGGTGGAGCTGCAGAAGAAGTACAATAAAAAACTCAGATGCTACCTGTGGTTAATTCAGGCTGAGCTATGGGGGATCTCACCACACTCCTTTCTCCTTTTCTTGAAGTGCTTATTTACCCAGGTGGAACAGGGATGACACCCTCTTCTTTATGAGAGCTACCAATAATTTTAGATCTGTTTAAACAAGTATTAGGGAGATATTGAGATGATAGCAGGGAGATTAGATGGTCACTGACTACCGTCAGGAGATCTGAGCCTATGCAAATTCCTCCTATCGACAACAGAGCTCTTCAGAGTGATTTGAAATAAATATATTTTCAAACCGTATTTTTCCCCTTTCATAGAACTGGATGTTCACAGAAAGAAGCAGGCTAAGCATTAAGACTAGGCTTGTTTCTGCATGGCGAAACTCACCGCTGAGCAAAATGCATGGGCAGAGGTGGAACCATTTGGTGAGTTCCAGAGGAGCAGAGCAGCCCTGCACTCGTCTGTCCCTGCTGAGCAAGTGACGTTCCTTCCACAGAGCTCACAACAGGAGGAGGCTGTCTGCATCATCCCTGTGGGAAACTGGGAAGTAACATGGCTTGGCCGAAAGGCTCAGCAGATGTGCCATCAAGACAGTAGCAAAAATCCGATCTCCTGACTCCCAGGATATCATCGCAAGTGGTGTGACCTATCTGCTGTTTGCAAAGGGCATCTTCTGTTCCCGTCAGCATAAGCCCATGGAGCTGAAGGGACTCAGAGGTCAGAGAGGTTTGTCCAATTAAGTGGAATCCATTCTCACAGAAAAGGGCAGGCACAAGAAATGGGCTCAGAGGGAATAAACCGCAACCTTGGTCTCTTTCCAGTGCCTCTCTAGTGTGAGGCTGTGCACCACAGATGAGTAATCCCACAGTTTCAGTCTAGATCAGATGTCCACCCTGCCAGCAGGGTTAAGGCAACCTGGTTGTTTAGCCAGTAGCCCCAGAGGAATACGCTAGTTACGTCAAACCTGATCTGTTTGAGCTTTTCCAACACTGCAGAATAAGTTCAGCTGGGGTCATCTTTTAGCAGACACTTGGAGTGTGACTCAAACTTGCCTTTAAAAAGAGCCCCTTAACCACTCTGCAGCTCCTGCTATCCTGCTGCATCTCACAGCCCTCTGCTTTTACTGTTGCCGTATTGACAACACAAGCACTTTCAGATTATTTATCCTGCCTGTGCTTTTTCATTTAACTTCTCACAAAGTCCATTACCCTCAAATGCCACTTCCAATTGGCATTTGAATTTAAGGTGAAATCTAGACCTTGTAAGAAATAGGTTATTTTGTTCTTCTTCAGATGGTTCTGTCTCCTACGCAGTGTCACTTTGGCTGATTCATTTATACAACCTGACAAAAATCTCCCAATCTTTCATGAACGACTTCTCTGCGAGTGTCACACTGAATTTGCTCAGTCGAACAATGTGTATCTACCAGTGAACTGGAGAACAAAGTGCTAAAGCTAGATGGTGAAACCACCCCAAGATGATATTTCCTTTCCTGCCATATCTGAGGCTTTTTCCTTTATTTCTGTGTAGTCCTGTTTGTGTACATTGCATTGCATTCTTCTTACATCTTTCTTAGACTGATGTCACACTGACATCAGGTAGCCCTGTGAACCAGGCTTTCTGGCCATCGTGTTTCCCCCGCATGGTAAATTTTAATGACAGGTGCCTCCACATTTAAAAAAAGAAAAAAGGATTAACTCTGGCTATCAGTGTGAGCTCGTTTACACGTATAACCTCTGCCTTGGACTGCAGTGGAAAAAAACCTCCACACATCTCAAAAGAGTAAAGAACAAAGTCAATAGTACTGGATTAATCACAGAATCACAGGGCATCCCGAGTTGGAAGGGACCCACAAGGGTCACCAAGTCCAGATCCTGGCTCCACACAGCACCACCCCAGAGCCAGAGCCAATGTCTGACGGCGGTGTCCAAACACTTCTTGAGCTCCAGCAGGGTCGGTGCTCTGGGGAGCCTGTCCCAGTGCCCGGCCACCTCTGGGTGCAGAACCTTTCCCTCACCCCCAGCCTGACCCTCCCCTGTCCCAGCTCCATGCCGTCCCCTCGGATCCTGTCGCTGTCCCCAGGGAGCAGAGCTCAGCGCCTGCCCCCTCGCTCCCCTGGTGAGGGAGCTGCAGGCTGCCATGAGGCTGGTGTCTCCTGCTGGCTGGTGGCTCACTGGCTCAAGAGGGATTCGCTCCTGCCCTTCAGAGCATCCCTTCTTTGGGGAAAAGGCAGTAGGATGGACAGGCATGTGTTAGGTGCACAATTTGAGCTGTATCTGGGGTGCACTGGGTAAATGAAAATCAATCTGTCTGCAGCCGAAGGGCTTTCCCTGCTTTGATGTAGCACAGCCCAGGCACCGCAGGAAGCAAGGCGGTGGACGGGCAGTGTCTCACTGCTTTGTAACCAGCCACCTCATTTAGTGCATAAGATTATTTATTTTGATACATAATTACATGGGAGTGATACTTAAGTCAGCAATTAATTAATCCTAATTGGATGTAAATTAATTAAGAACACAGTTTGTCAAATTCAGTTTGCTCTCACCCAACTCCATTCTCCCCTGGAGCAAAACTGAAGATGCTGGCCCCAGTCCAGGATGGCTGTACTGCTTTGCATGAGTGTAACGCAGCCTCAGACCCAGCCAGCGTGGCTACAAGGTGGAGCAGAGGCCTTGGGGTGAATATTGCACCTTCTTGGTCATGGGGGGTTGCTGCAAGCTGGAGGACGTTTACGGGATACTTTCTTATAAGAAGGTACCTGGATACCTGCTTGCAAGGAATGGATCTGGACACCTGACCTAATATTGAGTAAAGAAGGGAATTAAGGTAGTAAAAGCAGAGAGGTGAAACAGTCACCTTCCATATTTGATCACTGCACAAGCAGCAATCATTGTAGATAAGATCTTCCTGGCCAGGAGATATTAGAACAATGCGATACTTTATTCTTCCATGCATCATTTTGTCACTGTAATCCTTGTTTATATTACCGTTCCCATGAAGTTCAACTCAGTTGATTGTATCGTGTGCTAGATGTGGTTCGTATGCAGCAAGAATAAATTCTGAACCACCTCATCTCCAGCAATCTTGAGATTACATTGACAGGGTGTGAAAAAAGATAGAGGGTGGAAGAATTATTTTTTTCTTTCAACAAGGGGGAAATGGGAATATAATATGTACTAACATGGCATGCGGTGAGCAGGGGGGTGGGATGACAATATTCATTAGTCTGTAATCAGAGCGTAACATTTCTTACCGGGCTTCAGCTCTTTCAGTGCTAGGTGTGTTGTCCAGTGAGTAATCACTGCTCCCTCTGTAGTTAGAAGAAAGAGAGACGCACACCTTAGGTGGAGGAGAGTTGCCCTTCTGGAGATGCCGAGCTGTCTGCTGATGACAGGAGCCCACACAGCTCACTTAAACTGCACAGCCCAGCATTCAGACAGCTCGTGTGGTGAGCTGGAGGCCTCCTGGCTGTGTACAAATGTTTATCTCTGGGGAAAAGGGGTGAAAGAGGAACATTTGCAGCAAGAGGATTAATGGAAGAAGATGCCTTTAGTTGGAACAAATGTAGATAAGATATTTCTGCGCTACAGCTACTGTTATAGAAATAACTGTGCACTCTCACTCCTGCCAGCTTGTCTTTGTGATCACATATGAAATGATCAAAGCAATGCTCCCTCATTTCGGGTGGAAAATCGTGAAGGCAATCAGCACGTGCTCAGTGAATCAGACATGTCCTGGATGCATCAGGCGCCCAGCGTGCGCTTGGTCTGGGTACGAGCAGTGGTGCTTTGTGCGGGATTTGTGGGCGTTAGGCAGCCTGCTTGGAGCTTCCATGCAGCTGGACACAGGAAGACTCAGACAAAGGTCACGTTTCTTTCATTTCATTTTCCACTCAAAGAGTTTTGTCAAAGGTTGGCCACACGATGCATTTAAATGTAGGACAAGGTGTTGTGAAATAATTAAATATCCTTATATCCTAAAAGACCTTTAATAATTTGGTCTTCAAGGGACCACTTTTACTGATTGCTGAGCCCGTCATTAATCTGTCCTTTTTTTATTTTTCATCATTCATTTAGAAGAGAATATTCTTGCGGTGTTTGGTAGGCATATATTCTTATTTAAGCTGTCTTCCAGATTAAAGTTCTACAGGAGAAATTCTTCATGTTAGTTGTGATATATTACAAGATAAAGTAAAATAAAGCAAAAAATTCCAACTTGGAGAATGTAGATTTTCCAGTCAGGCTTGAAAATCTGCTCCACTTGTGTGCATTTCCAAAATATATCACTGCAGTGCCAATCATCTAAAGCAAGAGGGGGAAAAATGTCAGCAAAATTCACTAGATGCACGGAGTCATTGAATAGATTCATGGGCAGCCTACTGTAATGGCAAGTTTGCAGGGGCTATCAAAACTCTTTATACATCAAGCTAAAAAATGACAAAGAAGCTGAAAAGAATGATCTGTGCTCTGAACCAAAGGGTGGTTGAGACCACTCCACCAGAAGAAAGATGTAATCTTGTAAAAATATGTAGTTAACCCCACAGTCTTTGTCAGACAGGCGTATCTATAGAAGAGCCACAAATCACCATGGAGAGGGACTGACTGATCTGTAGGGCTTTGATAATGTAAATCTGTTTCATTTAAATCCACATTGGACCACTGAACCTGAGGACACTTAGAAGAGTAACAGAACTGCTGGGTAGACCTGAAATAAATCCAGATGGCCAAACTCAATTATGAATTGTCAGGCAGAGACAGCCCCATCCGAGAGCATCCGAACACCTGACACGTCCTGGCTGCAAGCTCGGGGTGCGGAGCGGAGTGGGGGCCCTGTGCAGTCAGGGCTGCACGGCGAGGGGCAGGGAGCTGCACTGCAGCACCAGGGCAGAGAATCTGTGTGCTGCAGGCAACCTGCAGTTAGCAGAGAATCCCAGAATCCCAGAATCATCTAGGTTGGAAGACACCTCCAAGATCCCCTAGTCCAACCTCTGACCTAACACTAACAAGTCCTGCACTAAACCATGTCACCAAGCTCTACATCTAAACGCCTTTTAAAGACCTCCAGGGATGGTGACGCAACCACTTCCCCGGGCAGTCCATTCCAACGTCTAACAACCCTTTGGGTAAAGAAGTTCTTCCTAACATCCAACCTAAACCTCCCCTGGCACAACTTTAGCCCATTCCCCCTCATCCTGTCAGCAGGCACGTGGGAGAACAGACCAACCCCACCTTGCTACAGCCTCCTTTAAGGTACCTGTGGAGTGTGATAAAGTCGCCCCTGAGCCTCCTCTTCTCCAGGCTGAACAATCCGAGCTCCCCCAGCCGCTTCTCGTAAGACTTGTACTCCAGACCCCTCACCAGCTTCGTTGCCTTTCTCTGGACACGCTCGAGCACCTCCATGTCCTTCTGTAGTGAGGGGCCCAGATATTAATGATACACGCACACTAAGAGGATGAGAGTAGACCTCTAGTCCTTCAGGTGCAGAGATGGCACGCTCAGCAGATCGCTGAGCAGGGTATTTGCTATTAGGCAACAATAATCCTTGTTCCCCATCCATCTTAAGCTGAGCACTGGTCTTTGTTATGCATTGTCTGGGTTACTCTGGTGTTGGAAACCTGTGCTTTCCTTTCTCACAGTATCTTGGACTGGCCCCTCAGCTTTAACAATGTGTTATTAAAATGATCTGAGTCCGCCGTAGCTGTAGTTCCCCTGGCTGGGAGCTTCTGTTTGCAAAATCTTGTAGCTCAAGTAAAATTGTATCTAAAGCTTTTCAACAAAAAAAAAGTAGGGGAATAATTCCCAGTGAAAGTTTTGGGGACTTTGCTCCATAGTCCTGCCGTAAACTACAGACCGTGCTGGGGCTGTGATACCGTAAGGAAAACTGGGTTGAGTCAGTTCCACTTCCAGCCTTTTCCCCGTGAACTGGTCCCCTCAGCCCCTCTGTGTTCCCAGCACGGATGCTCTGTGCATCTCTGCTGGATGTGCTCTCCTCCCTGTCAAACTTGGATACCTCGTTCTGAGTTTCACCACAGCCTCCAGCAAATCGTGATGGCTGTCAGGTTAGTCAGCTAAGAAGAACAACATTTTAAGCTGTCATTTTTGACCCACTGGTTGTAAATACAAGCACGGCTTCATGGAGAGGAGATATAAAGCCTGGATAAGTTATGACGGGCTTCACAGAAGTGCACTAAAGAGGTTAAAGTGAGTAACTTGATAAGGAGAGAAAAATGGTCCTAAGTTTTAAATGACTGAAGGGATTTTCAAAAAATGGAGTAGGAAATATTGCTGAAGAAAGCAGGAAATAACACACTGATACTAAGGACACCTTGTTCACCAAACCTCTGCCTGTTGGATTGACAGAACTGGGTGTTTGGAGAGACCCGAAGAGCTCAAATTTACAGCTGACACAAAACACATTAAAAAATAGCTGGAACATCCTGGAAAGAGGGTTTATCTATGACAGCATTGCTAAAGGAAAGACGGAGATGAGACAAAGATCATAACAAACGAAGGACTTTTCATAAATAATTATTCCTTCCTCTGGGCTACTCACTTGGCACTGCCTATTGTGAGCTCCATGTCCTCATCTGATTGCTTCCATGGATGCGTGGACAGCGATAACCTCATTTTTGTCCTCAGAGTCTTCATGTCTGGATCTGCAGGTTGGACTGTGGCAAGAGAAAGTGCAGAGCCACGTGCAGAGCACAGATCTCAGCACACTCACAGCTCTGCGTAACAGCAGCTTTCAGGATTTCCAGACGTGTTTGTTTTTTACTAGGTAGGACCAAAATCAAACTGGTTCAGAATAATCAACAAAACAGATAAAGGAGAATTAAATAAAGAAAACTGTGGATGGGAGTTTGAGACGTTAACTATTTTGAATGACAAAATACACATTTTCTTTTGGAAATGCTGTGTTGGTACTCCAGGAGAGCTGCTCATTTGGTTACCTTGTGTCCTCGCGAGGCTGTTCTCTCACACTGTGGAACTATCGAAGCCTTGAAGAGAGGAGCCCGTATACCTTGCTCATACAAAAGTATCCCAGCAGAGGTTCATCATGACAGATGATGGTGAGAAGAGGGAATGTGATAAGAGAGGACGTTGATAAAAGGGAAAGTTTCTGACTGGCGCTGCTCGCAGGACAAAGGGTAGGGTGGTACAAAAGACGAGAAGAGGCTAAGACCAGGTCCCAGCCCGTCCCGATCTGCATTAACCCAGCTTTTATGGACCTCAGGCTCTGCATTGTGATGCAGTAAAGAGCATCTTCAGCTTTCTCTCTTCCAAACCTCGGTCCCTCCACTTGTTTCTGTCCTTGGTGACTCAGAGTAGTGAAACGGCCCAGCTTATGTAAAAAAATAACAACAAATGCCTTTTGGCAGGGTTTGTCTATTTTGGTGTCAGACTGGTCCTTTGACCGTCAGACTGCTACTCAGAACTGCCACCCCTTGATCAAATCACACTCTGCTTGTGATTTCACCCAGGAGGACACCTCTCCTTGCTGTAACTCTCCTGAAGCTATGAACTTGCCCTGGAAGGGCCTTCAGCTCGGTGTTCATCAATTCAGAACTGGCAGGATTAATACGAAGCCACTGGGATGTATCTGCACTTGGAATCTCCACTAGACTTAAGTAAATGGCTGCAGGTTTTGCTTGTCAGATTTTGTGCTTGCCAACCCCAGGGTGATCTGAACTAATCAGAAAGAAAGAACTCAGAGGAGCCCGGCTCGCTTTGCCAATCAACGCCACTCAGAAGCAAAGGAGGGACAGGAGGCTGGAGTCAGGTTTGCGAGGTGTGCAGTGAGCCTGCTCCTGTGCCAGGAGCTGGGTAGCTAACTCGAGTTCCTTTCTGCCACCCAGGGGCTCGTTACCAAGGTAGTGTCACTCTTGGAATCATCTCATAGATGAACAAAGCTTTTGCTGATTGATGCCTGATTTGCTCTGTGTTTATCAGAACTGAAACAGTAATAAAATTGCTTTCATTTGCACCGGGAGGGACTTGGGATGTAAACTGTTTCATGGTTTCAAGGAACCTTTTTACATTCTTCCCAGTAATTACGCCCAGGAGGGCAGAAAGCATTTGAATTGCATAAGACACATGCCATTGTACATGACAATTTATATTTTATAAAGCATTTCATAACCCCTACAGGAAAATAATGCTCAGTCTATATTTGTTTAAGTAGGAAAGCTAGCTAAAAGTCAGCTAAAAGAAACCAAAATATGGAATTCTGTAGTAAAACATAGCAATGGAGAGGGAAAGAGCTAGAATTTATCTTCCTTTCCACTTCCAAATCTGAAGAGTTTTGGTTTCAGAACTAGACCTGGAAAACCGGAGGGAATGCTTGCAGTGTGGACGAGGAGAAGTCGTTCCATGAGCCACAGGGATGCCGAATACAGCTCCAGTGTTTAACATTTGTGAACAGTTTCCAGGTGTCTGGATTCCCACAGGAGAGCTGTCTTTGCACGTAGAGGTTTGGTGCTGGAGACTGAAGCTCGCTAACTTATTTTATTTTCAGACAATTTTCTTATGTGGTTTCGCTTCAGTATTTTGTGGGAGCTGTGATATCTCAATAGGTCAGGTCCCAGATTAGCCTGCCATTGGGGCTGGACAGCTCAAAGGAATGAGTTCGGGGAGAAGTGGGGTTTGTGGTAACATCACCGTCTGCCTCCAGGGCCGTGTTCCTTAGAGCTTGGTGCAGAGGTGGGGAAGGTGCCTTCAGCCTGTCCTCTGGCAGTCAGAGCCAGCGGCACAGCACATCTTTCAGGCCCGGTGCCTTTGTAAGCACTTTGTTGTAAGTAGCTCTCCCTCCCGGACAGAGACAACAGATAATGAACAGTGGAAAGTCACTTAAAGCAGGCACATTTGTGCCAGGCTGCGGAGCTGAATAGATTAGATCATTAGATGCTCTCCTGCGCTGCCCCTTGCTTCTGGGACACCCTTTCTGTCCTGCCTGCTATTATCCGTTACATTAGATCACACAGACCGTGGAGAGCTCCAGCCGCATTCCTGACCAGTGTGTCAGCAAGGAGCAAGCAACTGCACAAAATAAGTAGCTGCTCTGGGTCAGATGTTCTTAAAGGTGTTTCTTTAGGGCTTTATTCTTTCTGATTCAGGCTTTTAGTCTCGTCCCACAGGAGAGCAGAGGAATAACCTTCAGATTCATAAGTCTTTCTCCCCGCTGCTCCCAGCATTGTGTGTTTTCATCTGCCTTTCTGGGCCGACTGGGAAGAGCTCCAGTTTTAAGTATGCACGGTGTTATAGGAAGAGAAAGTGTTTTATTATTAGTTAGGTTGATATTGTGCAATTGGAGACAGAACAACCATTGTGGCAGGACAGATGACATCATTCCTACTGTCTGATCTGTGCCCGATAATGAATCAGATCTTGGCCTTCCAGAAATCTGCTATCTTTCAGAAATACTGAGGCAATGAAACTAATCAAAAGAAGATTGTCAAGGTTTAAAGAGTTTTTCCCTATTTCATAGTGCAAAAAGTCCTTGGAAATGCTACACAGGCTGTTAAAAAGGCAAAGAAAGTATTTCCTTAGTACTAAAGTACACATCAAAGAACAAATGCTCAATATAGTGTCAAAAATGGTGAAAGTTCACTGTAAATCATTCTCTGTAATTCACTTTTTTAACAAGGTGCTGTGTGTGCTCTGGGGAGAAGGAGCTGTGTATTGTATAATTTCCGACTGAGGAAGGAATCTGTACTGACATTGGTGATGGCACCCGGTGCAAAGCTGAGATGTGATGGTGATTTAAATTAGGGACAAATAAAAAAAGAAGCTGTGGAGGTAACTCGGGCCGTGAACTTTTGGGGAAAAACATGCAATTTCATTATGTAGTTGTACATAATACCATTTCAGAAGTATTAAGCTCCAAAAATGTATACGGTTGCTTTTATACTCTCCTAAGGCTGTAGCGTGATCACAGAGGTTGCGTAAACACGATCCTGAAAGTTTCATCAGTTAGAAGTTACTGCTCTTCGCCTGACTCCCAGTCACTGATAGCGCATTCCTAGTTCCTTGCAAACGCAATGCCAAATAGTCAGAGAAACCATCCTGATGGCTTTGCTTTGCTAAGTGGTTAGAGCCACGTGCACAGGCAGTCAGTGTCCTGCTAGCAGTGGTGGAACCTGGACGCAGAATGTCATCAGTTCAGATGCCCTTACTCAGAACTGGGGCTTTGTCACTGTGCAGCTTTTTGGGATGTTACAGGAGCACCCGACAGGACTGTGGCTTTCAGAAGACAAATCGGATAGAGAATCAGTGTCATCTGGGTGCCCAGCCCCCCAGGGATCTAACTTCCAACCAAACCAAGGACAAACATGTTTAGTTCAGGGGTGGGCACCTCTGAAACACACCCAAAAGGCGTAGTCAGGAGGTTGGCAGGGCCAGTAGGGGGTATTGGGAAGGTCTGGGTTTAGAAGCTCAGGGAGCACTGAGTTAAAAAAAAAAAAAGACTTAGAGTGTGCTAAAAAGTTTGCTTTTTCTTTCTTTTTTTTTCACTCTTCTGTTGAAAGATGAGGCGATGTAGGTGGAGAACAAGAACACATCTCATTAAAATTACCCTCTTTATAAAAGCAAATGCTGATGTTAAACATTACCCGCCCATTACAATTACCTTGCTTAGAAAACCAAATGCTGATATTAAGCATTAAAACCAAAAGTGTCTGGTGCAAGAAGAGGTTATCTGTTGTGTCTGTTTAATCATCCCAGAAATTCTAGTGGCAAAAGGGACTGATGTAATCAGTTAGAATTTAACTTGCAATCTAATCCAAACGGACCAGGTTTCAGCAGATGGATGACAATATGTCCAGGAGACAGGGAAAAATAAAGCAACTTGATAAAATGAAGATCAAATGTTGCAAAACCTACTTGAGTGAAGCCCAACATCTGCCAGAAGAGAGTGCCTGAGGAATCACAGCACAGGATCAGAGACAGTTACAAGAACGCAGGACAGAAAGCAGGCACCGAGGTCATCACGTCGGCTTGCAGAAGCAAGCAGGCAGGTTTGCAGAACACTTCCTGCGCAGGCACATATGCTGAAATTGCAGCACTTGGAGCATTGTTGAGCCTGGGAGGACAGGAGGATGATGCACCAGAGGCTGGTTCTCACTACATTCTTGGCAATTTCAGTAGTAAGTGCCTTCGTGGGCTAAGGCCCTCAGGGGGACACGTTGCATGTTTGTTAGCTCTAGAGACCCAAACCAGCCCACCAGCTTTGCCTTTCTCTCACCTCTAGCATTTACAGGACCTTAATTAACCTCCTCTACCTCTTCTGCTGCTGGCACCCTCCCCATAGCCAGGATAGCCCCCCTCTTTGCATTCATTTTAGATCCCAATAAGAAGGTTGTGAAGAGAGAGCTAGAGCCTCCATGGTCACTCGGAGAATGAATAGGAATAGGTAACCCCAAGTTAATTAATGAAGCCTGCCATTGATTGACACTCACTTTCTAACATTTCTTTTGTTCTTGCTATTGCCCAGCTGAGCTGTCTCAGTCACGTTGTGTTCTTAAGATTATTACTTGGAATGCAATTGAAACCGCTGAAGCTTGGGAAATCCTGCTTGCCAAGTGCCTTTTTATTTAAAGGAAAGAGAAAAGAAAAAGAAGGACAAGAGAAGAAGAAGAAAACGTTATAAGCTTAAAAAGAAGCTTAAATAAAACAATGTAGAGAACAAAAGGAAGAGATAATTGGAATTGGGAGGTTTATGGAAATCTTTTTTATTGGCGTTATCAGTACTCTACTAAAGGTTTCACACATGCCTCTGAATTTTTCAGGAAGAGAGGGCTCCTCACAGTCTCAGACCCCTGTTTGGGTCTTTGGTATTATTTCTGTCCTGGCGTAGGGTATTTTGGGAGCTGTGTGTTTGTTTCCTATCATAGCCTTCCTTCAGAGTTGTCACGTCAGAGTCAAACTCAACTAGAACATCTCATTCCTAAATCAATTGTTGTATGGATTTCAGTCATTTCTATTTGAAAAACAATCCAAAACCTTTGGCCTAATAGCATCCTAGTCTTGCTGAGGGCATTTTGCTGTCCCTACCAACTCCTGGAGGCAGCTGTGTGCTTTGTTCCCAGTGTGTAAGTGGGGACAGCAATCCTTCCTCAGCCTCTTTGGCTTGTTTAGATCGGAAACTCCTTGATGCAAGGATGTTTGTGAATGCGCGGCACCTCTCACAGCATGGACCTGAGCTGACATGGGTCTTGGATGCACTGCTGTACAATAATTAACAGCATGTGATGGCCTGACTCTGCATAGGACCTGCTTCTCCTCAGACGAGTGACATGTCAATGGCAGGGAGAGAATATCATCATTACCACAATTGACTTTAACTCAGCTGTCCTCTTAATTGCCACTATTATTAGGAAAATCGACCCTGTCCCAGCTCCTGCTATTCCCTGCCGAAGCAGAAGATCAGTTTGTGTTGTCTGCCGCTGTCCTGGTTGATTTGACAGGAGGTCTCAGAGGTACAAAGTGTTTCTCAGGCCCACCTACTCTGCCCCAAGCAAACTTACAGCTAAGCAGCACTGTGGTATTTTACAAATTGTGTTTAGCTTTTAATGATTTGCTATAACATGCTTGATTAAAAGCCCGCCTAAATTCCAAACCTAATGAACCTTAAACTTTCACATTAGATACTTTAATTACGGTGGTCCCAGTGGCATGCTGGCACAGGAAAGTTATCCTGCCACATTAATATGAAAATGAAGGGTTGCTCTAAGAACTAAATTAAAAGAATAGACAAATAATAAGACTCTTGCTAAAGCTGTCGTGCCTCTGAATTAAGTTACTGTCTTTTGTTTTTTCTTTTTAATTAATCAGATGGCTGCAGCAGTGGCAACATCCCCAAAGGCATTGCTTACAAAGCCGGGGACTGATGGGAAGCAACAGAAATAACCAATGACTTTGCCACTGGTGCTTAGGTGCCACGGCAATGATGAACGTGAGGTGCAAAGACAGATAGATCAATTTGCTATTCATTAATATTACAGTGTGGTGTTCTCTTCTGATTTATGTCTTTTCGATTTATAAGGAAACGCTAATCGGTACGTATAATCAACTTAGTGCACAGAGGTAAACACATCGATAGGTGTAAGCGAAGGATGCCGTACACTGACAGTTCCGTCAGCAGCAGAACACCTTGGAGGACTCGGATTCCTGGGTAAGGCTTGTCAGTCCCAGGCCTCAGCATCACTCCCTTGTGCCAGTGGGATTAGTTAGAGGATTGCCTGTGAGCCAGGTTGCTGAAATAATCTATGCGTAAAAACCAAAGAAGTGTTCGTCTTCCGTGAGAACTTCCAATGTGAATTTCAACCAGATTGCTGCAGTGATTGTTTGCACTGCTGTCCCCTAAACATTGCTGTAAGTGAGGGAAACAAAGAGCAGTGTGAGAGGTGGGGTAGAAAAAGCAGGTTCTAAAAATGTTAGCAAAGGAAAACCTTGTATGTCCTCTTTGCTGTATGTCACACCTGCTGTTGCAGTAAATCCTCCATCAAGGCAAATATGGCCCTCCCAGGATGAACCTTGAGCGAATGAAGAGGTACTTAACGTAGCTGGGAAGAGTCACAACCCCTCCGCCCTGCATTAACTATCTCTGTAGGCTCTTGGCTTTCCACTGCTGCCTGCAGGGTCCGAGCAGAGATGTCCAGCTCAGGGCTAAAGGAGATGGTACCCTCTCCTCAAACTCCTGGTTACTGGCTCTCACAGGAAGGCTGGGCCAGTCCTTCCTCACCAAATGTGCTTGGGCTGCTGGAGTTCTCCAGTCTCAGGGGAGACGTTCTGCTGGCCTGGAGGCAGCGCTGCTGCAAGTCACCTGAAGAGCCCCTCTCCTCCCTCCTTGCACCTCCAGTGAGTTACAGGTGGCTGGGTGATGTGAATAGAGCCTTGCCAATTTATGCTGCTTGAAAATCTGATCCTTGCTGCTGAAAGCACGTTGACTTTCACAGGCACACTCTTCGGTGGCTAACAAGTGATGGTGGGTGTTTAGAATCCCATTATGGGTTCATTTCGGCACATCCCATATGAAATTGATTACAAATTCCACTGGAGCCAAGCAAAAGACTGTTAATTAGCTAATTATTGCCCAACATACATTCAAAAGGCTCACTCAGTTGCTTGAACTTTCACTTCATATTTCACGCATTTTCTGCATTGAAATTCGGCAGCATAATGGGACACACATTGATCCCAAGCTCTCCCTTTCATTGAGGCTGAGCAGATGCCCAACTGCCAAGCTAATCTTCTGAAGACGAGGGGGCTGGTGCTTCACCCTTCGCTCCTGAGCCTCCTTCAGTCCTTGCCAACCTCTTTTCTCTTCTTGCTTCACTACTGACAAGCAAGGAAATTAAATTTGCATTAGTTTTTCTCTTTTCTGTCTCCAATGGCAGCCCTCTTTATTAAGCAGGTGAAACCACACCAGTCAGTGGAGTTCCTCTTGACTTCTGCCTTCAGTTCTCCAAGGCCCCATTTGTCAATGATGTTGAATTCCTCTTCCTCCGAGATGAGGACATGTTGCTTATAGGCGGGACTGAGCTGAAGTAAATCTGCATTGCCCTGTGGGATAGAACAATTCTGATTTTACTGCATGTGAAAACCCAGCCTGACAAGGAGACAAAAGCATTCAGCAACTCTCAGAAGCACACTTCAGCTTCCAGCATGTCAAATTTCCACCAGTTGTTCCATTTCAGATGTTCCTCCAGCCCTGAGCTAGATACCCCCGCTGGAGTCCATCTGCATTTCTTCGTTGCTACATCCTCACCTTGGTGCCTGTGGACTTTGCTGGAGCTGTATGGATCAGCACTGGCGGCAGATCTTTGGTCCCTGCAGGAGAACTTTGCTTGCCTGGAGATTGTTGGAGGCCACCTCTGCTCCTGGCCATAGAAGAATGTCCCACCACCCCTGATGTCCTCAGGGTCCGCAGCTATTGATTTCCCATTTCTGGGTTGCTTTATTTGTGAGGTGTCCTTCAGTTCTGCCATTGCTTCGCTGCCAGGGGCTTTTCACAAAACTCTGGTAGTGCTCAGGGTGGCGTGTGCTGCATCCTCAAACAGCTCAGCCTGGGAGTGTGAACATGCCGGAGATCTTGCTTTGTCAAAAACCGGCCTCGTTCAAATGCATGAAGGATCATGAAGTTGCAGCGATGCTATTGAATTTTCATTTGAGATATTCTCTATTTTGAAATTCCTGCTTTGGGGAACTTGTACATAAGGATTCACTGATTAGATTGCTATTCAGTGGCCCAGATGCTGTAAATATTCACACATTGCCATGGTGAAGACCTGCCTAGTCTGTTTATACACAAAGGGTGATTTATTCATTAGATAAATATGTAATTTTTTGGTTCCTTTGTTTAAAAATATTTCCACAGTACTGTCAGAACCCACAACAATGGAGGTTGTGATTTATCACTCACATTCCTCTAACCAAAGATAAGTTTATTAGAAAGATTCAGCAAATGAACCCACGCTTCTATCATTTCCTCTCCAAATGAAATCGAAGCAGAAGCACAGGATGAACTTGATGAGCTCTTTAAAGCACAAAAAGAGAGAGAAAAAAAGAAGAAAACAAAAATGAGAGACAGAAAAAATAGAAACCGGAGAAAAATAACAAAGAAAACATCAGCTAAGTGCACAGGGAGGTATAGCGAGGGCTGTACTGAGGGATGGATACAGCTGAAAGGGGAATTTTCATCTCAGGTTCCTGTAATAGCCAACATTTGTTGAAAGCACAGGAGTGCTGACCCCCCCATCTCCTCCCTAACAATTCAGCATGTATTTTAGCGGGAGGTAGCTGTAATGCAGAAATGGAGAACAGGCAGAAACCTGCCTGGAACTGATTTGGCTGAGTGAGTGGAAGTTTCCACACAATCAGGGAGCTGAGAGCTCCTTGGGAGCAGGCACCTCATACCTCCTGGGCTGCCGAGGGCCCATCCCTTACCCGACAGCAGCTGCCCGGGCTGTTCCGCCCAGAAAACCCGAGGCCTAAATTGAGCTGCTTTGTCATTTGCACTTTGGCAAGTGATTACAGTGGCTTCAGTCACCAGAGGTAAGCACTCAGTAACTGGTGAACTCAGTTCCCACCTCAGCCTGACATGGTTCAAGCCCTCGCTCATGTGGTACCTGCACCGAGCAGGAGGCTGGAGGCCACCCCGAACACAAGGGCTCTTTCCCCCTGGCTGAAATTTTGCCACTGATTTCCAGTGATGCCTGGAGAGACAGAGAGGCCAGAGGAGCCGTGAGGTGCTGTACCCCCAGGAGACCCAGCAGTGAGCAGTCCTCCATCCACATTTCTGTCCTCCAGGGCTGGCTTTGTACTGGGCATGAAACGATCCCTGGGTGACATCCTGAAGTTGCTTGGGAGGGAGCGGCCCCACTCCCTGCTGTGCACATCTGTATCCTTGTCTGGCACAAGAGTGAAGTGACGTGGCTGCCATCCCCGGGCATTTTTGGGTGTCCTTCATCTTAAGCAGGGGGCTGGGGCAGGGCATCACCCCCTCTGCACACATCTCCCCAAGCCCCCCCGGCAGACACCTGCGGTGCAGTGACGGCGGTGGTGTACAAAGCCAAAGGGGGCCAGAAAGGTCTGGGGGCTTGTCGTGTTCATCCCTATCTAAAAGGGCTGCGCTGTTGTTTCCCACGTCTGAGCAGGTGACCGGGCTCTTTCTAAGCGGAAACAATAATTCAGTGCTTCATTGACAAGAAAATGACTGTCACTTCCACCAATTCCCAGCTGTGTCGAAAATACATTATGTCAAATAGCTAACGGTGTTCCTATGACGAAATGTGTTTTTGTCTAATACATAGATCATATCTGCTGGCAAAATGAATTCTGTCAAAGTCCCTTGAAGCCCTCTGTCAAATTAAAATATTTTTTCCCCACCTGAAGACAGATCTCTTATTCTGATGGCAAAATTCATTTGATCTGATCCTTTAAGCTTTTCTCCTAGAACATCATCATGTTAAAATTCCAAAGCCACTTCACAGAGAGAAGTAATTTCATCCCCTCTCCCTCCTCAGTGCTATTGTTAGAGATCTTTTCTTAAAAAAAGAAAAAAAAAAAATCCACCAAGAAAATTCAGGCATAATAACCACGATTTTGCTTCTTAGAACAATTTATAGAAAAAAAAAAAAAAAAAAAAAAAATGGAAATTACAAAGCCTTTTTTATATTCCATGTTCAGGGCAGAAGGGTTGAAGAAGAAGAAAATCTCTCAAATAACAGCAGCAACAAGAATGAAATGTGAAATGTATACATCTGTAAGTCTGATGGACAGAATATGCATTATTTGATGGAGGCGACCAGAAAGATAACAAAGAAACAGTAAATTGTTGCAAGGACAAAATGATCTTTCCCTACCAAATGCAAATGCGGTGATGGGCCTCCTACAGAGTCCGCCTCCAGTCATTCAGTGCTTACACCTGGTTGTCATATGGATGTCACGGTCAGTTGTATTTCAAATGATCACCTTCACACCCAGCTCCGGGTAGGGTTGCTATTCAAATGCACCAGACTGTCAATATTTCAACCCAATGGGAGTTAGAATCCACAGTGAAGGGAGCAGTTCACGTGTTTGTTGGATAAATGTGGAAATGATGCCACATTGTGAAGCCGCTCAAGAATAGATTTTTAAAGGTTTAGAACATATTTTAGCCTGTTCTCCTTCTGCTTTCCCTTCCCCATGCTTTTTTGCTTGTGAAAATGCCACTTTTATGTCAGACAGTTTGTACAGGCACGTGGAGTATGATTGATAAATGGCACCAATTCCTGAAGAGTAAGGTAAAACATGGCACAGCAAACACCTTGCACATGCATGTCAGTTGTTTTCTGAGCTCTCTTCATTCTGAGAGGGTAACAACAGAGGGCTCTTCAGTGAGACACTAGAACACGCAAAGGTTTTGTTTTTTTATCTTTGATCAATCAGTGCTGTAACGAAGGCTGAACTTCATACTGGGAAATTGTGAGCTGTGCCTGGAATTGCCAGCTGAGGATGGCAGCACCGAAGCCGTCTGACAGAGGTGCTCTGAACTAGAGATGTTGGGAGGTGGCAGGGCTGGGCTGTCCCCAGCCTTCTGTGTGATGTTGGGTGGTAGGTGGCCAGTACGTACTGGTGGGAGGATTTGGGTGCCAACAGAAGGAGATGTTTTCCTCTGTAATTAAGCAGTTGCAAGACAACGTCCTGGTCGTGTTTTACAGAGCAGAGTCTCATACCATGACCTGGTCGAAGCTGGGACAGAGCTGCCTCCCCTCTGTGTACACCAGGGGAACAATAAACACAGACGTGATAAACGGGGCTGGACTGATAATCTGTGTAGTTCTGTGGGTTAACCAGCGAGTGTGGCAACCTAACTGAAAACTAAGCCCTATTGTATTATGCGATCTATCTACGTGTTTATGTTTTGGTCTCTTACCTAAACATCCCTTCTCATACAGGACCCGTCAAGAGCTCTGTCCTTGACAATCAGCAAGTATGGTTTTATTTTGTTCATCTTCACATTAACGCAATGGCTTGAACATGTCCCCCCTCTAGATTTAACGCACATGTTGCATGTTCCCTTTGCCGCTCACACGGTGCAGAAACATCCTTTCTGTACCGGGTGGTGTGGAGAGCCCAGTTATGAACCTAGCGTCACTGTAGCGGTGCCGTGAATAGGAAGCTCATGTTCTGCAGCGGGCAGGGGAACAATATCCACTTATTTAAATAAGCATGCGATAATTGCAGATAATTATGTTCTATATTTGTAGATGGATCAAAATACATTATTAAAAAAAATCCTCTCTGCAATTATACACCTACATGTATCAGAGTTTAATAACTGCATTGTAGGAGCTTTGCCAATATACACATGGAGCAAAGTGAGTAGTAAAGTGAGGATGCTAACTAAAAGCTAAGCACAAATTCAGCGGTGGCTCTGATAGCAGGAAGGCTACATCAAGTGTTTTTTTTGGCAAACACTGCTGCTTCCTTCTCAGGATTTCTGTGCGCCGTGTTACTGCACGGCACTCTGGCCCTACAGGTACAGCTTGCCTTTGGTGTAGGCCAGTTTGAGGTGAGCCGAGGGTTCAGTTCTGAGGTTTGTCACCAGTTTCCATAGGGGTACTGCAGCATGCAGATGTACAACAAGGACCACCCGCTTGTTTGCTGCAGCTCGGGGTGTCTGTATGTATTTATATGCACATAACCAGGCTGTAGGCCTGGGCAGGTCCCTCTCAAGTGGCACGTCATGACGCAGGGCAGCCAGGTAGCAGCCCCATGCACTCTCCATCCTACCTTTTGCCTGAAGAAAACCAAACAACAGCAAAGCCCATGTGTCGAATGGGTGTGCTTCCGCAGGACCAAGTGGTTTTGGCTGGGCCCTGCCGGCAGGACAGTGTGCCCAGCAAGAGCTGTAGCACAGGCAGAGGGGCGCTGAGACACCCACAGAGCACACACACACGTGGACGTGGATACACGCTCCTTTTAGGAAGGAGCCCAATTCAGTTAATTTGCCATCTGCTGCAGTGTTTGAACTCTGCACCTCTCAGACGTCTTTCATCTTTGTGCAAAATGTTTTTTGACTCTTGGGAGGATTATTGTTCTGGGAACTGTTTGTACTACCTCTTGCCTTTACACAGACAGACAGACAGACAGCACCCCCCCCTTAAAGCAGTCTCGTTTATTCTGCCTCCGCTTAGGAAAGCTTTAGCTTTGTACCTTCAGGCCCTTGCAATATTGCTGTGTACCTTGCACGATTGGGTTACTGTATTCAAAGGAATCGGAAAGGACAATTTCATGGCCTGTGAAACCGCATTTCATTGAGCCTCCCTTCCTTTCTCTGGGATAATCATGCTTTGGTGACTATTTTACACCTCTGTCACAACCCAGTCTGTTACGTACGTTGAGATAAGGCCTCGAGGGCTCACATGGGACTGTGGTCCTGCTGTGCTAGGTGTGCTGGCAGGGCATCGCAGTGCCCCGTGCTCACCTTCCTTGTGGACATCTGAGGTTCACCATTCACCCTCTCCTTCCCATGGGAACGGCTACAACTCGCCTGGCACTAAATCCAGCAGGGATTTTGTTCCATGCCAATGTCTGTGGCTGGGAGAAGTGAGGATACAGAGCCTGCAGAGTGCATCAGCAGCCCCGCTCGCTGTCCTTAGCGCTTCACCCTGTCTGGGCAGGGACATCCCAGAGCAGCCGTGCAGCTTCTTGCTGCCCCTTTCAGTCCTTAGGGCAGACAAGGAGACCCGTGGGTGTCCGGGTGGCCACGGCAGCAGTGCCCCGTGCTGAACGGCTGCAAGCTGACCTGCCTCGCGCAGGGGGGTTTGTGTCCCCGGCTCCTGCAGGAGTATGTGGGGTCACCTCTCAGGGGGGCACACAGGGAACGCAGGGGCCTCATCACAGCCAGCTCAGAGTGAGGATTTATCCCGGCTGGTTAATACTTCTGTTCCGTTTTGTGGGACATCCTGTTAATAAAACATGTAAATCCAGAGAGCTAGGATTTTGAGGGACTTAGAACTGAAAGAAAGGGCTTGTCAGTTCAGGCTTTTTTCCTCCTTTTTCTCTCTGCATCCCATTCTATTACAGCAATAATTAGGATGACAGGAGAAATGGCCTGAATCTATTTGAATGACTCTATCCTGAGCAGCAGCCACCACTGTCCCCATCTGATACTTCGCAGCCATTGTCAAAGTGTTCTTAACACTGACAGTCACTTCAGGAAAGAAGACAAATCTCAAATAACCCTGTCACTTCTCTTTTTTTCTTGCGCCGAGTTTTCCTTTTGTCTCTTTACTTCTAATCAGCGTGTGTGTAAGCAGCTGTGTGGCCGGGTGACGTGGGGTTGGGTTCCTGTGTAAGAACCCAAGCCTGGGGGCCTGTGATGAAGGTACAAAGGCAGATTTATTGCCGGCACCACCGGCAGTGCTGTGTGTGTCCTCAGCAGCTGGGCACGGCGAGCCATGGGAGCATTGTGGAAGCAGTGGGGAAAGCAAAGTATGGCTTCTGGGAAGCAAGAGTCAGCCTCTAAAAGCGGTTAGAGGCTCTCCATTGCCTCTAAAGGGAGACCAGAAAGCTGGCATTAATAATCCCTCCGTCTCCCACACTTAAGGTGTTTGTAAACATGGATAAGATCCCCTCTCAGTCTTCTCTTCTCCAGGCTGAACAGGCCCAGGTCTCTCAGCCTTTCCTCATAAGATGCTCCAGGCCCCGTATCGTCTTTGTTGCCCTCCGCTGGACTCACCTCCGGGTGCCCGCTGTGGCTGTCTGCCTGGGATTTTAGGAGGCCAAACGGTTGTTTGAGGGCTCCATGTGGTGCCTCAGCAGCTGGATTTCACTGGTTGAAAACAAGGCTGTGGATCTCCCTGGGGGTGAAGGAGTTGAAGGAGGGGGTGAGTTGTCAGTCTCGTCAGCCTCTTTGTATTCCGTCCTGCCTTCAGGATACAGCCGATGCAATTTGTATGTTCCACCAGTCCGTTAGCACATAAACAACATTTGCATCTCTCAGAAGGTGCTCTCTCAACTGCTTTAAAGATTTTTTTTTTTCATTGGTTTTGATAGGAATTTCAACTTAGAAGTTCCTGGTGGTAGGCCAGCCAAGTCGCAGCGTGAACAAATACAGCTCCTCGCTGCTCTGGAAGCGGATTCCAAATGAGTGTAATGGATACAAACTAGTGCTGTTATCCCAGCCATGGAGGGCGGCGGGAAGCTGTAAATTATAGTGGTTTTTAGCTCCTCAGATGGTCAAAAATCAAAATATTGGGTCAGATCAAAAGTCTTCCTAGTTGGTATTCTGCCTCTGGCTGCAGGCCAGCGGTGGAGGCATGGGGGAGTACAAGTGCAACAGCACCCGCGGGGAATAAACCTTCCCTGCTACGCTCCCTGAAAGCTCCAGGGATTTTCGGCAATGAAGGTTACTTCCAGAGCCTGTGCTGTGGCAGCCAGAAATAATCCAGTTTCATGTAACTTCTCTCTGAAGCGGTCCAAGTGACAGAGGCAGCTTGCAGGCATTCCCCTTTCCCTCTTCCTGAACCCTTTTCTTCCAGAAATAGAGCTGAAAGTAAAAGGTGGCAGTGGGGTTAAGCTACCCCATGTGAATTGGTCTGAAAGCTACCTTGGCAGCTTTCATCTGCCCCTCAGTTTGTGTCAGTGACGCTGAAGTTTCCTAGGTTCCCTGCTGCTTTCAGCTCTGTGATGTGCCTGTGGTCTCATAACCAGGGACCAGCGGGGCTGAATGTCCCCAGGAATGGGGGGCCAGGCCTGGGCTCTGGCTTCTCTCGCAGAGACAGCATTGTCCAGGGGAGGTTATGGGAATCAGACAGTCAAGAACCTACACTTCTTGCTTCTTCTTTGCCCCCTAGAGAAACTTTATCCCGACGGTGGGTAGCCTGTCCATCAGCACTGCCGACATATGTTCCTGCTTTCTCTTCCCAAGTCACCGCATTATGTGGCAATTACTTACTATGTATTTCTCCTCCCTTTGTACATAATCTCATTTTAATGTGCATGTCACAGTTTTAATAAACCGGAGTTCAAAGGATGAGCGATTATACAAATCTTTCATTTCATACATGAAAAGTGTGATTTTGAACTTGTCAGCAAAAAAATAAAAAGAAAAAAAAAGGCATCGCTTTGATTCACTTCTCAGTGCAATTACCTAGCGTCTGTCGTGGGTTCCTGCAAAGCACAACTTCAGCTGGTGTAAACCAGCAGAGTGCCTTTGATTTCGGTGTCGGACACCAGTGGAAGATTTGGCTTCCAGGGTGGCTTACTGCAGCTTTCAAGATGAGAAATGAGATGGGAGTTTATCTGCAGCCAAACTGAAATCGGTGATGGTTGGTGCCCTGGCTTGGTCCAGTCCTGTGGAATTTTTATGCTTTCTAAGCATTTTGTTTACAATTAAAAAAAAAAAAATCTTGCAGAGATGTGGGGAAGAGATTATACCCGAATAGAGAGATCTGATTCTCTAGGACTCCATGTCCTCTGGTGCTATTCCCAAACTTGTAAAATGAGACAAAAAATGCTGCAGGTCCATGGGATGAGCCCCCTTCCCCAGCTCCCTGCTCCTCAGTGGTGTTGACCCCGCGGTACAAACCATGCAGCTGTCACCTCCAGGGCTGTTCACCTGAGCTCAGAGAAACCACCGGTTCTCTGATGTGCTTCCTCCTGCTGTGGGAAAGGAGTGGTCCAGGCTCTCAGCACATCCTGGGGCAGCTTTTCTGAGCTCTTTGAAGCAGCACGTTGTATCGGGCCTGTCCTTGGCAGTGGATTTGACGTCGCCTGCGACCCCATTTGCATTAGAGACAATGCAAAACTGTAAAGGTTGTTTCTGAGTGTTGGGAGGGTCCTTGAGCAATCTGCAGGAGCCTGTTTCACCCTTCCTCGACCTTCCTGGAGCAGAATGGAAGTGACATCCCAGGGGAACAGAATCACAGCAGTGTTAAACACTTAATGAAAAAAAAGGCTGCAATTGGTATACAGAAAACTTCTGGAAGATACAAAGCTGTGGAGCTCACTCTGATAGCGTTTGGAAAGTGCTTTGAGATCTTTTGATGAAGAGCGGCAGTGGAAGTGCAAAGCATCACACATTTTTTGCTAACTTGAGTTCCCTGGGGATGAAATCCACCACTCTTGCATCCTCTCAAAGGCAGATTTGTGAAATCTCCATCCACGTCTGGGGAAAAGCATCTCTAACGTTGGGACTGCAGCACAGGGCACGGCTCACTTTGCCAAGGCTAGAAAGCCACTGCAGTATTTTTAATTCTAGCACTGCGCTGTTTTTCAGAGAGTGCCTTTCACTTGCCATAACGAGCGGCTGTTCTTAGCGGGCGTTACTTTAGCTGGAGTAAGAGACTGGAAAAAACCTCCGGGCCAGCATCTGCGGGAGAGCAGGTGGGGAGGTGTGTGGTTGGTACAGCGAGCGTCTCCCGGGGCTGGGCGATGGAACTGGTCAGTGTAACCCCGAGTTAAAGAGTAAATTGGCTAAATGGCTCCGCTCACATTATCCCTCGTTAATAACCATTGCGGCTGATCCCCTAATGCCCCCCCCTCCTTTTTTGGTTAAGTAAAGGGTGTTACTGAAGAGAGAGAATTTTCCTTAAATCATTCTAGGGAAAGCTAAAAAAAAGGCACAAAAAAAAAACACACATAAAAACCCAACCCTGTAGAACTTTTTGCATTCACCTGAAGAAACAATATTTGAAATTAATCAAAATTTTACAATCTCATTCTGCATTAAGGGAATTTACAGCCCGATACAGAAAATTAGAGGTGGCGGCATTGGTACGGAGTTGTGAAATAACAGAATGCTACCTGGCGTTCGGTGCTCTTAATTCTCTTTTGTGTCTTTCTTCCCACTTTGTCCTTGCGTAAATGTGGACAGCGTCAGTCCGGGTGGAAAGATCTCTCAAACAGGAATTGCATCCTGAATGGGCTGCCAGCAAGGAGATTTAGCTGAGGTGCTAGGAGGAACTGCTTCACTTAGAGAGTGGTGCAGACTTCAATAAGGCACCAAACGGTGCCTGAGCTGCCAGTGCAGGGAGCTACACCCTCCTTTTTGTCTTTATTCCTCCATTTGGCCAGGCAAAACCTCACAGTCTGTTTCTTCAGAGCATTAACTCCAACTGTGTGGCCTTACTGCTGTTGGCACGCACGGCAGCGCGCTGCTGACCGCCGTGTTTTTGGGTTAGTGCCTGTGGCACAGAGCAGCCCCTGCCTGCCAGCACCAGGTGCACGGCTGGGCTCGCTCTCGGCGTGCTGGTGTGCTGCTCCATCTTCTGCTTGAGAAGATAAAGATGGAACGAACAAGTCTGTGAAAGAGGCATGGGTTTGGGCTGCTTCATAAATCAAGGCAGACTGGACTGCATGCTTATTTTCCTTTCCCCAGGCCAAAAGATAATGGATTTAAGTCTCTGACGTTGTCAACTGTGCTTTCTCCTCTCCTTCACACCATCTCCTTAATTCTTGTATTTATTGATGGCTGTGCTAACACAGATATACTCTGCTTTTTGAACTGTGTGGATGGTTGGATGACACTTAAATCAATATCATGTGGCAGTTTTATTTTCCCAGCCTTAGACACAATCTGTCCATTGTGCTAACGCTGTTTGTGACTTAAATGAATGCAAGAATTTATAGGTACATCTTGAAAGTGCTGCTTCCTTTAATCATGCCAGATAAAGGAGTTCTTGCCTTATGCAAAGCAGGAGTGTCATCTGGTTAATGGCAAGATACTTAGCAGATGCAAGCTGCAGGAATCCTTCATTTAAACGACTGCCTTTACAGCCCTAATCGGACAAAGGAAACTGTGGACCAGAAAGAAAGAAAGGCTGCCAAAAAGAAAGAGGAAATGCCTTCCAGTGGGTACATCCTGGCAGGATGAGGGCAATTTTAATGGTCTGCAATATCGCAATGCAATATCTTGTTTGTTTCCTCTGCCACAGCCTGATGCCATGTGGTGGCCTGGCTCTGCAGGGCATCGTCAGGGTGCTGCAAAGCTCATGGCACCAGTTGCCCTCTCGGTAAGAGGCATCAAGGATGTTGGGATTATGGGGTGTGTGTGGCCGTGAACTCCATGGACGAGAGCTCTGCAGAAGTGTCACGGCCTCTGGCCTGCTGCAGAGTGGATGCTTTAGCAGAAATTTGGATTAGGCTGCAAAATGGGCAGGCTCTGGCTCTGCCGGTGGGGAAATGGCCTTAATGTCGGTTGCTGTCTCATAAACTGCACCGTCTCCTGTGCTGAGATAATCATCGGTGTTCCTTCCTAAGAGATTCTGACAAATCCATCAGCAAGGAGACACCGAGTTGCTCAGCCGGTGACGGGGTAAATAGGCCACCCTCTCCTGGGGAAGAGAAATTGTTCTTCCAGCAGCCTTGCAGATTCACTTTTTTTTTAAGAGCGTAGAGAAGGGCTATTTACCAAATGCTAAGTGTCAAAAGGAACATCCAAATTCCCAGGCTGGTTCAATTTTGAAGGATTTAAAATGAATTTGCGAAAGAAGCAGCATGCTGAAATGTTCGGATGATCTTTTTGCGTAAGTGGAAGAGATGGCAGATAGCTCAGGTATACCAGAAGCACATTTCGTAGAGCCATTCAAGTAATACTTGGGTATATCCAATAGCAGACCCACAGGTGCAAATAATTCATGAAATGCCTAAGAAGAAAGTGTTCTATCAGTGTGAGAGTACAATGTAAATGATCATTAGGATATATTCGCTATTGTGCCGTCTGATCTCCAAATGAGCCACTTTAAAAACACTGAACCTGTCATCTTCCAGGAAATCAAAAGCTCATTTAAATACCAGGATCCAGCGAGAGCAGTTCAAACAATCTGCATCTCTTGACAAAAAGAGGCTCGCTCACTCAACGCTAAGGAATGCAGTTCCACAAAACTACATGAGAATGAAATCCACAGTGCGGCATGTGCTCTGTTTGACAAGTGATAATTAACTGCTGACAATATAATTTTAGTTTTGATGCAGACTCGTTTTTCATTAAAAATAATCAGGGAACATTTGCTCGGGGTGGGCCAGCCTCGCACGAGGCAGGAACGCTCAGAGTTCGGTGACTGCTGACATATTTGCCTCATGCCAATCACACGTCCTGCTGGGGAAGTCAGCGGGTCACATCTTCCTCGTGGAGCTGGGGCTTTTTTTATCAAACCTAGGGGCTTTGGATCTGAGGGAGCAATGCCCCATGCAGTGCTCGTGGTAAGAAGGAGCTTTACCTATCCCAGGCATGTTTGGAAAAGTAAATCTAAAGGACACAGGACAACGCCCTAGAAAGCAGCCTTTGCATTTGGAGGGGGGAGTAGAGCTCTTTCCGAGAATGATTGTGAGTATCTTGTTGTAGAGTGGACCAGGGTTTTTGTGCTTATTTCAGAGAATTATACCCTGCAGTGCAGTGGGGGCAAAATAAGAAAGAGGGAAATTGCTTGAGTTTCCTGTGAGAGTCTTGACACGGCAAGGTTAACAACCACTGGGTAGGTCAGAGCTCCAGCTTCCAGAGAGGAGAAATCTCAAAGACCACTCCACCCCTGCAGATGACTGCAGGTGGTACTTCGCCTCAGCTTTAGTACTGTTAATTCCTCATGGGATGGAGTCTTCCTCTGTTCTGTCTGCCTCAAGGTGGGGAGCCCTAAAGGTAGAGGTCTTCCCTCTTCCCAAACCTATTGTTGCTGTTCACAAGGCTCCTTTGCTTTAAAAAATCTTGGTCTGATCTTCCAGAGCATCAGAACAGAATCGTGGCGTATACAATCCAGTCTGCTCATGGTCGATGACGGTACTTATTAAAAAAAAAGAATAATATTAGGTTATATGCTGTAGAAAGTCAGATTGCCCAGATCACAGAGGCTGTGGCAGAGCCTAAAGAGAGTCAAGGACTCGTTAACGTTTAGATTTCACCACTAGACACAGCTCCTCCCTTCAGGGTTTCCAAATGTGCAACTGTTCCAATAGTGAATTATGATTCTTGGAGGTTAATTTTTAATAAGGCAGTTTATGTTATTTAAACAACGATTATTAAAAACATGCTTGAGGTTTACAATATAATAGGTAATTATCCTCTCCAGAACAGTTAATACAATACAGCACATTCTCCTCTTCAGCGATCAGCTGGTATTTGTTTAGCCTATAATAACATTCTTATTAAAACTAAATTAAATGGACGTAATTCGAGGTATCACAGCAAATCTTGAGAAAAACAACTCCGACTGAGCTGAGTTTCATTCCACGCTAGCTACAGCTGCCTTTTATGTTAACACGACTTGACTCAAGACTCTGAGCTGCACCAGGCTCTGCTCATCACCTGCAGGGAGCACTCGGAGCTCAGTGTCAGACTTGGAGCTCATGCCCAAGCCATTGTAATCACCCACCGTCCGTCCAAACAAGCAGCTCTCTGCCTGGGCCATGGTGATGTTTTCTAGCAGTGCAGAAGGTTGTCACCAGCAGCAGGACCTCGATGGACCTGCAACAGTGTGCGGTTTTCTGACCCAGCTGGGATGATGGGGCGTCACTCTGCTCAGACACACGGAGGCTGCGATGCCAATGCAGTGAGGGTGAAGCGGTGGTAAAGCCCTTCTCCCATCCCGTGGCACAGAGCATGCACCACACAAGTGGTTGTTACCAAGGGAAGGGGCATGGATTTCCTGCCCCCCACTTGTTTGTCCTGTGGGGACCCCTGTTAAGAGCTGTCAGTGGAGCTGTGCCAGTTTAAACTGGCTGTATGGTATTGCTTGCTCAATCTGAAGGCTTTCTAAGGCTTTTTTTTATTTTTTTTTCCTGCAAGAATATCTCTGTCATGGATGATTTGTAATAGGAGTTTCATTATATGATCACAAAACACTGGGGAATATGTTAATATGGTTCAGCGTGTAATCCAGTATAATATCATTGAAAAGAATTGCATTTTATCTACAACCGAAGCAGCAAATAGGAGCTCCTTCTCTTTCTGTATTAATATCCAGAGCTGACTTAATACTTCCCTCCCCATAATGTTGTGTAAATTTACCAGAATGTGCGTGCTGATTAATGTCGATACAGCCCCATTTTCCACGAGCAGCACACGCAGGTAAGGGGTTTTGATGCTTCATGTGTATTCTGAAGAACCGAGGCTCCTGTAAGAATCTCACTCAGCTCTCGGGTCCCTCACATCTGTATGAGTCAAAGAGCAGCTGTAGCTCACGCCGTCATGTTTAGCCTGCTTTTCCCCCAGAATGAAGATGGACGCGGTGCTGCTGTTTTTCCTTTTGCCAGCTCCTGATGTCTCCCCCCATCAGGAACGTTTTGGAGACTAACCACCGTGGAGCTGGACAGAGGTCTTGCAGAGAACCAGTGTCTCAAAATGTAATTAGGTTCCCGCAATTCTTACAGAAGTTGAGTATGAACAAAACATGCTCCTAAGACACTCCACGCACCTCATTTGTCATGCAAGAAGGTGTCACTGGGGAGGGGAACTGATGGGGGGAGAGATGGGTAGGAACAAAGGAGTACAAATCAGTACAAGTCTTAGTGTCAACTGCTTCTGGTGTCAACAAAAAGATGCTGGAAATGTCACAACTCCTTTCTTAGTCCATTAGCTGACACAACAGGACTAGTTCATTTCTGTTCCCTGAGGTTGTGTTCAGGTTAATATAGAAGTAGACATAAAAAAGCAAACCGAGATTTGGATTACACTGGGATAAGAAAGGCGGGGTTGAGCAGAGATCCTAACCCGGCGGTATCTTGAGAAGTGGATGGTATTTCCGAGCTTGTGCTGGAGGGCTGAACTTCCCTTGGAGATGCTCCTTGATAAGATGAAGTCATGTGCTCTCCTTGCTGTGTGTTAAATTTAGGGTATGCACCCGCTCAGTGGCTGTTGTCAGCCTCAGGAAGGTAAATTAGCCTGCCCCGAGTTCTGTACTGAGACAGCGAGACTGCTATCGATCTGCTGGGCGCTGGGACTGGAGTGAAGACATATCCCTTGTCCATAAACGGTGAAATGCTTTGAGATTCGCAGCTGGAAAGCATCCAAGAAAGACTAAAAGGTTTCCTGGGCTTCTTTTTTTGGTACGAGAATTTCTACTCCTTCCTAAACTGCTTCTCGTCTCCCTAATGCAAATCCTATCAATCTGCGAGCTGTCCAAGCCAACATTCGGATTGTTCTCTGGTATCGATTCCACCTTGGTACTGTAACAACTGCAGCAATACATCAGGAGGCTGGGGAAGTCTTTATTCTGTCCTTGCTCTAAAGCAGCAGCATGTTTTAAATTTCTCGAATCCTGTGGAAAAACCAGTTTGAATCATAAGCCAGAGATGCTCACTTGACAGATGGATTCCTGGCTGCGTTGCCGTGTTTGAAATGCATTCAAACTCGCCAGATTGTATCCTGTTGACTAACAGGTTCCCGCTTAGATGCCTTGGGACTAAGAGATACGGAACTTGATATTTAAGGATTGCTTAGCAGAAACAAACCTGCGTACCTCTGAGTAGCAACAGGCTGGTAATGCTGATTTCAGTTCCTAGCACTTGTAGCATCTTGTTACTGGAAGTTGCGCTGCAAGATATGAAAGGCAAGACATTTACTGAGGCAGGTCCGGGAAGCACGGGAGGGAGCCCAATAAAAGCCAGAGGCCAAGCCCAGATGAGCGGCTTCTAATTTTTTGAATGCATTTTGGAGAAAAGCGTGGAACTTTGCAAATGTGGGCGATGGGTAAGGAAGGTCAGACCAAAGCCTTACAGGTAGAACCTAAGGTGCAACACAAAGACACGTAATTTGGTTGGGCAGGTCATCCGTGTAGATTTTCTGACATATGACATGTGAATACACAAGGAAGCAAGGCAGGTTCCTTATGTGTCTCTTTTAATACACATTGAAGAACTTTCGGTTTTTCTTGTGCTTTTTTCTTGTTTAGTTTCTTACTTCCTACACAAAGTCTCTGGAAAGGTGAAAACAGAGCACCGCTCAATCTCAGCATCCTCTGGAAAGTTGCGGTTGTGCAGGCTGAGGGCTGAGGATGCACAGAGCAGACGAGAATCAATAACTAAAAGTTAATGAGAACTGAGAATTTTTAGGATTGAAAATCCCAGCCCGGACTGGCATGTAAGCAGCAGTTAATTATGTGTCCCTGTCACCAGCTGCTATTGCAATGGGAATTCTTTCTGGTCAAAGCTACAACTTCCCTATCAAACTTCTAAAACTTTGCCGCTGGCTGAGCCCCCTTAGCTGCCCACAGCACTCAGACCTTGCCTTCTGTGGGCTCTGCTGGCAGAGAGGATCACAGTTCTTCATCTTTCCCATCCTCAAGTCAATGAATATGCCTTGCAGAGTCAGACAGATTACATTTGCTCCTATCCTACTTGGCAAGAAAGAATTTTCCTGCCTAGTTGTGGAGAGATTTATATCTCCAAACAGCAAATGGGGTAGCTTTGCCACGTTCTGTGTAAGCTGGTAAAAGATTTTCGAAATGGATGAGGACTCCATTAGAGACCTGTGGGGTGGCACAAATATTTATGGGTAGGACATCCTTTTCTTTATAACGCTATGGTGGATTGTGACATATTCATGCTAATAGCAACTGTCAGTGCTAAATTCATTTGAACAAAGATCAGTGGGAAAGGCACTCCTGAATTGTAGGAAAGTGTGGTATCAAAGCAGATAAATCACAAATTCTATTTTTCATGCCAAGATCTCCACTGGACTTTATTTTTGAGCAAAGGCAGAGCTTCACGTCAAGTTTCAGATATCATTCCCATCCATTATTCACAGCGATTCTGAGCCAGCCGTCAGACCGGCTTCACTAAAGGGACGGATCTGTGGTTACCTCTGAAGTCTGTGAGCATCCCTGAATTTGGGAGCTTGGGGGTAAAACTCTGCTCTTCAGAGTCTTCATTTTCCAAGAACCACTGGAAAAAAAAGTCAAAACACACTCAGATTGTAACTTGTGGATCTCAAAGCACTTTGCAAAGGTCAGTGGTCTTACTCCTTTTTTTAACGAGTGGGAGTCCAGAGGAATTCAGTGAGAGTCGGGATGCCCGGCCAGCTGATGGCACAGCTGCAGCCAGGGCTTCTGTCCCGGAGCAGAGGCAGAGGTGTCGGCCCATGGGCTGGAAGCTGCGGGTACCCCCGGCACACGGGGAGGGGTCTGGCTCCGGAGCCTCAGTGCCACCATTCTCAGGTTATGGAGAAGTGGTTATTTCAGTAAGGAAATAAAGATGGCAGATTAACAGCCGTGTAATTGGCAAATCGTATGGGAGTGGATTTAAGAAAAATGGTTTCTGCACCTTCGTCATACAACCGTATTCATATTGGTGGCACTCACCCTGAAGAAACCCTCGCATGCACGCTGACTAAAGCAGCCTCACTCTGCTTGTTTCTCTACAAATGACCTGACATTTTAAGGGAAGGAAATTCACACGCTTAACGATGCAATGAACTGGAAAGAAAAAAAATCATTATATCCTAAGGGACAGTTTTGTTGCACCTTATGTTGTCCATAACCCCTTCTCAGTACTATCCACAACAATTCTCTTCATCTGTAGCCAGCCCTCTATGATCTCTTAGGGGGTTTTGGTCCCTTATTTAAAATTCTTGGCAGAAGTTATGCAAACATCTGGACTTCCTAAAAGAAACAGCAGGAGATGTACTAGTCAGACAGTTCAGTCTTATTTTAGCTGTCTTAACTTCATCCATACACTTGTTTCTTAGTTCCCTGTTTATATATTAAAGAAAACACCTTCAGGCTTGAGGAGTTAAATTTATCATTTGGGCTACGATTTTACAGCAAACACCTGAAAAAAATAATGATAGGGATGAGAAGGTATCAAGCAGATCAAACAGAAAGCCTTGCAAGTATTGCTATAAATTCCCTGTTACTCTGTGGTGAGGGTGAATTCCTAGAGGTCTGTAGTTTTGTTTGGTCAAGAAGTGGAGGGCAATCGAATCGAGTACACGAGCACGTCTCTCCCTCAGGCTGAGATACCAGTTAATGCAGAAAGCTTATGCGGGGCGCTTCCCATCGCTGCAGCGTTATGGAAGCAGAACCGGGGCTCTGATACATCAGAGTCTGCCCTGGCAATCCATTAGGGTTTGAAATCCAATCTCTTTATAATTTTAAGATACAGGCTTAAAATAGCACACTTTTTGTCTCTAATGTATACTATTTTTTGAAAAAAGGAAGGCTGGCACGGAGTTTGACATCTGTGTTTTAGTGCCTGGCTCAGGGTCGGTGGCGGGGCTGTGCACATCATCTGTATTGCACCTGGCCGGGAAGGAAGGGGAGCACAGGGCTCCAGTGACAAGAGCACATTTAGGGGGTTGTCCCTACCCATTAGCGATGTCCCACTTGCTTTGTTTTTGGGGAAGAGTTGGAAAAAAGAACTTGTGTTGCTTGCACACAGGTCTGGATCCCTTCAGTAGCTTTTATCATTTAGATTCCTCTAACATTTCATGGAGTTGGGAGGGAAGCATTAGGAGAAGAAGATAGCCACTGACAGAACAAAGTGAGATGTGCAGGCTAGGAGAATGTGGATTTTCTTCTTCATACTGTCAAAACCGATCGCCTTTACTTGGATCAACCCAAGCACACTTCTTAACCTGCACAGAGTTTGTTAGATTCGTTCTCTTGGCTTGCTTGTTCAAGCCTGTTATTAATCCCTTCGTCAGTTCAACTCACTGGAAGAAAACACGTTCCTGAAGAGTTTTTAGGCTGCAAATAAATGCCTCATTAAGTTAAACATGTTAACCTGAAAACAGTATTTATGTCAAACAGACTAATGGATGCTGTTACTGGGAGCGTGCAATGGAAGCAGCAGGAGCTCGGCCGGCAGCAGGTCCCTTCCTGCCCCACACACCCGCACGCTCACACCAGCACTGCGAGAGGGGTGAGGAAGAGGAGAGCAAGCCCCACTGTGGCGCCTTCTTCACACAGGGTTATTTCTCATGGCACGGCAGATGCTAGGCAACTGTTAGCCGAAGGAGTATTAAGACAGCACAGGTGCTTTGTGTGCTAGGATAGCTTCCTCCAGGCACGGGGGGCTACACCAGTTTGCCCAGTCTCTTCTGGGTGGCAGGGGAAGGTCACCTTGTCATTTTGCAGCACTAGTTTTGTCCTTCCTGAGGCTCATGAGCATTCCCTAATGAGGATGCTTCTCACTGCCACTTTTCCTTGCGTAACGTTTCCAAGTGTGTTGCTCCCTCCCGGACTTGCAATGAAGAATCCAAGTGCAGTGCTGTCACCACCTGCTCCAGAAGCACGGGCCTGTGATCTTGGCAGCCATGCAGAGAATGCACGGAATACATTTCAGCTGCCTTTATGCAAGGAAATGCAGGAGAGAATTGCAGAGCTCAGCCAGAGTAACACTGCAGCGCCTGTGCTACATGGAGCAGAGCAGTGTGGCATGCAGAGCCCCGTTCTCAGGCTGTTGGCAGTACCGATGGGATGAGCGCAGCACAGTTCCCACGACAGCAGCTTCTGAAGGAATCTCCCCGTGCCTCAGTTTCCCACGTTGCTTAGTTGTACAGAAAGGGCCAAGTGTGCACACCGCCCAGCGGAGGGGCTGCGATCTGACTGGGAACATCTCAGCTTTACCCCTTCAGCTTACAGGTGCCCGCTTGTTGCACTACAATACAGCTGGGGCAATCTCTCTTGACAGGAATTTGCTCCCACATACGGGAGGTGAGCACCTCCTGGGCACAGCTCATGGTGTTTGTTACGAGTTCTAGGGGTGAAGACAAACCCACTTGTGTTTTTTGGAGGTCAGGGACATGGCATGGTGTATTGGATATATGCTCCTGAGCTGAGTGATGCTAAGGAGCCCGTTTCAGAGCAGGGAGAAGAGCTGGAACACGAGCCCGAGGTTAGTTGGTACCCACACAGCCAGCCGTGCCTTCTCTGGAGCTGGTGTGCCACATCAGTATTCCGGGCCGCAGCTCCTCCCTAACACCGAGCACATTTTCTTAACTGAAGGCGAGATTTGAATGCAGCTCAGAGAAGTCTCGTGTAATTCACCCACATTGAGATAGCACTAGGCAGGAGGGGATGAAGAGAATGGCAGCAGCTATCTCATACTAATGAGCTATTGTCCTTAGAGGTATTTAATTGAAGGCTTCTAGAAAATGTGCTTGAAACTTAGTGCATTAAGCTTCATATAGGCAAAATGCAAAGCTGTGAGGTAGTAAAAGGATACATAACATTTCAGCAGGGAGACAGACTGGCCCTGATCCTTCCCCCGAAAGGAATGAATGACTTCACTTTCCCTTCGTATCAGAGGGGATGACCCCATAAATTAACAGAGAAGAGGGCTCTGGCACAATGTCATCAAGGTCTCTAGAAATAAGCAAGTAGCCACGAGGCTCTTTGTGCTCCCTCCAAGTGATTCAGCCTCTGATCATTCCTCTGCCACAGCAGAGCTCTTCTTGTAAAGGGAAGGAGTCATTAATATGCTTTGCTCTTCCAAGTCCCCACAGAAGCAAATCGACAGAGCCACTTGTCTGAACAAGCTTCAAGCGTCTGGCGTGCGTTTCATGAAAATCTGGGTAATTGGACAGCAGCGGTGCCATCCACGCACGGCTCAGCCCGGCTTCACGCCTGCCGCCTCTCCTGCCCCTCTCAGCAGCTCGGCCTCCGTGTCAGTTCCGTCAGCAGGAGCCGTAAGCAAACCACAGCGCTCTGAAAACCTGGCCTCAAGTCAAAGGACAAATTGCTGTTGATTTTATTAGGTGGCTGTCTGACCAGCGTGCCAGCCCTCCTCCGTAGCGCTTTTCCCTCTGGACTGTCTGTGGGGCGGGCTGGCCACGGAGGCTGCGAGGGTTTGGAGCAGGCAGCGGAGTCACACCGACCCATCTCAAGAGGCGGTGGGGATGTGACTGGCTTTGGCCAACCGACATGCCAAATTTCAGCAAAGTCTAGCAAATTGCAGATAGCACCCGGAGAAATCTCCATGTATCACGGCAGAGTACATGTATCACTGTCTATACTTGTTCTCTGGAAGAGGCCAGGGGCCACTCTCTGGCCTCGGTCCCATCTGAAATGCCCCCACAGTTCAGCTGTCCTGGTCTGCAAGCTGATGGCCACCCCTGAGCTGCTGGAAAGGGGCCACTTTGGTGGTCCTTACCTGGGCCAGGCTGCAGGAGGAACTGCGCTGGGACTGAACAGCGCAGGGCAGTTTCAGAGACACGGAGCCATACCCCAACACTCCTTATGCGTCTTATGCCTTGAGGTGCCATCTGATGCCAGGATTTTGGTCTTTCCAGGAAGCAAAGCGAGAGAACTGGCTTCCTTTTGCTCCTTCTGCGGCCATCAGCAGGATGTCCGCCCCACGGACTGGAGTCCTGTTGGCCCCGGTGCCCAAATTCCTCCCACGTGAGGCAGCTCCTGTGCCCAGAGGGCCGAGGCAGCTGCCAGAGGTGCTGGCAGTCTCCTGCAGTTTGCTGCAGGGTTTCTGCAGTAGCCACCGGGCATTTTCCTGAGCCGACAGAGGGACCCAGCAGAGCTGCCTGCAGACTTTGTTACCCGGAGAGTTACGAGGCTCTTGGCAGTTAGGGAAAGCACTGCTTTCATCCCACCATGGTTTAATTCACCACTCACTTTCTGTGTGATTAGTCGTTTAGTGTTTGCTAATATATCTAATTTCCACAGGCTCCAGGTGATGTTTTAACAAAAAAGAAAAAAAAAAGATCCTTCCATGCAAAATATCATTTTGAGAAATGAAGTAACTATCTCCAAGGCCTAACTGAATTACACTCTTATCAACTGAAGGGAAATAATCCACTTGAAACATGAAATACAAGCGGAATGAAAAGCCTTTGCAAGTTGCAGAAGAACACAGTGTGAGCCTGAAATAGCAGCCCTGCCTTATCCGTATGGAAAAATACATTTTTCTTGGAATCCCTCCCTTTTTCTCAAGTGCTTACCTTTCCACCTGCCTCTTAATATAACAAAAGGCAAATAATTCGTCTTGCAAAAGTCCTCAAACAGGGTTCAGGTAGCTGGGAGGTCAGCAGGACCACCTTGTGCAGACACTGATGAGATTCCTTCTTTGTTTTTGGGGAGAAGAGTTGTGCTCACTGAATCGTGCTGTAGGGTTTGAATTAATTCTCGTTATTTGGACTTCCTAGCACAGCTACGTTGATATCCTCAGCCAGGATGCTCTCAAAATGCCGCCTTTTTCCATGCTTTTGCTCCTTCTTGTAAATAAAAAGAAGCCTGAAGGAATTGAAATAGGTTTATAAATAAAAGCCACATGGATACCCTTCTGGGAAGGTTAATTCAGGTTTCTGATTAAAGACTCCAGTTTCTGTCTCTTCCTCTCTCTTTTCTGCTCGAGACAACCGTTTATCCTTTGTAATGGAGCTATTGAGGACCGTCGGGTTGAATCAGTGGAACAGCTCTCCTTAGAGCAAACAGACAGGGCAACTTGGTCCAGCTACTGGCTCGAGGCTGGCCAACGATCTGCTGCGGCTAGCCTGCTGGGGCAGAACTGGCAGAGCCCAGCCCCCAGAATGAGGGCTTGTAGCCACCTCTGAGCCCGGCATCTCGTGCTCCCAGAGGAAACTCCCCCGTGTTTCACCACGCTTCTGCTTCTCACTGATAAGGGCACGCTGCTGTAGCCATTCGTGCTCTGCTCTGTCCCAGTTCAGCTCACAAACCTCCTGCTCCCCCTGTCCCTGCGCATCCTGCTTTTCTTGCCACTTGTCAGCCTTTTTTTTTTCCATTTATCTTTGTTTTCAATTATTACGTGCTGTCTATAGGAGAGCTGCACAGGTCTGTGTGGCCCAGAGCGGAAGGTGTAACCCCTCTCTTTGCTGTGCCAGGATCACAGCAGATACGATGCAGGTTTTGCTATCCAGGCAGAAAAGAAGAGGGGTAGCCGGCAGCAAGCCCGTCCAGGCATCGTAGCCAACAGGAGGTAGCTCTTGGATTAACAATAACTGACAGTGTTTATTATGCCTAGAACAAGCAAACTGAATTCACAGATAAATGAAACTAATTAAACGTGCCGCCGTAAAAATGAAAGCTTTTCCTGTTTGTTTGTTTGTTTGGGGCAGGTGGGGGCTTGTTGTTGCTGTTCTTTTGTAGCTTCGTGTTTGTTTGGAGATTTTCTTTTGTTCTTTTTCAGTACTGCAGCAAATCTGCAAATAGGTTTGCGAACTGCTGCTGCGTTTTGAAACAATGCTGCGAGCTGCAGCACTGGCTCAGCTTTCAGCCCCAGAAGTAACAAACGTCACGGCTGGATTTGTAAAGGGCTCCAGAGGAGATGTGCCGAAGGCCGCGTGCTCCAGGCACCCTCGTGCCCAAGTCTGCTCCGTGAGCAAGGCACGATCGGTGCGGCTGAAAGGACTCCTCTGGGATCGCGTGGCTTTGCGTGAAGAATCTGCCCCAGCCCGGGTGTAAATAAGGCCCATTAAATGCTGGAAAAGAAAAGGGAGAGAAATCACAAGGGCCTGGCCATTGCTCTGTATTTGTTTCTTGCTTACCCTGGTGCAAAACCGTCTGGCACCTCCATGATGGATGTCAGCAGTGCCTCTGCAGAGGAATTAGTCCGAGCTGGAGGTGCTTGGAGCAAGTATTAGGCTTGGGAGAGAGAGCCCGTTAGAAAAAGATGTGAAAGCAACCTGTTAGAGAACCGCAGGCCTGCTGAACGTGATGGCAGCGCTGCTGTGCAGCCATGATCGCCGCTTGGTGGCTGAGGTGCGAGGAGGGGACAAATAACCGGCTTTGCCCTTTGCAGCAGGGAACAAAGAGCATTAACCCGCAGTAAAATGGAGTCAGTGTGGAATGCCTCATATTGATTCCCACAGTTGGGTATAAATGGCATTTACCAGTTGGGTTTTGCTTTTTTTTCTCCTCCCATAAACTGCTGCACACACTTTGGGCGTTCGGTACACAGCTTTCTTATTCCGTGTGAATTTATGGCACGTAACTAAGGAGCAGTTCTGAGATCAGTCAGAGCCAAGCCTTCTCCGAGGTAGCTTTAATGAACCGAGGAGCTCCAACGCGCTCAAATGGCAACTGCTGGTGCACCACAAGACATCTGCTAATGAAATTTTAACAGCTGCAACTGGAATCGGAATGACAGATTCCAGGATGCAGCAAATGGAACATGAATGCATCGCGTGCTCAGGACTCCGCGCTCAGCTGCAGTTCCCAAGGGCTTTAGGGATGTGATAAAAAGGGGTGTTTCAGGGCACCTGCGATGCCTGAGGAGACCTCTCAACGCAGAACAGAAGCAGAGGCGTTTGCAAACCAGTCCCGCCCGTTATCCCGGGGACGGAGGGATACACACAAAGATCCCGCATGCAGTAGCTCTGCTGCAAGGAAAAGCCACAGGACAGAGGGATGCCACAGGGACCGCTGTGCAAGGAGATGGCACGTCAGGGAAATCAGAACAGATCTCCCAGAAACGAGGAACGGCCGCCTTGTCTTTGCTCACATGCACAAGAAATGCACAGAGGGCACAGGGGGAGATTTAAAAAGCTGTAAGCCCATTGACTGCTGATGTTATTAATAACATTCCTGCCTGATGCCTTCAGGCAGCAAGGAAACACTGCTAAGGGCATTCAGCACTTCAGGAACTGGACATATTTAGGCCATTTAAAACAATCTATTTTGGCACATCTGCTGCAGATGGTCCAGTCGAGGAGGCAGACTTGAAGATTGGCTTTTCCTCGTTATCTCTTCCGTTAGTGATAGATGACCTTGGGTTGCTGCTCAGTGTGGTAGCTTCTTCAGCTCTGAGGCAGGAAAAGGGATGTTTACCAGCATTTATTAACCCTTCAAGATCTAAGTGTCCTCAAGATTTTGTTAATGAATGTCACTGTGAGAAGTTCAGCCCCTGCCTCGTTCTGTTTTTGCAGTCCTGCACTAAGGGATGGGAGCAGACAAGCAGTTAGATACCGAAGATGCTGAGGCTGACTCGGGGCTATTTGCACCATGCTCTGTTCTCTAACTTGGCTCGTACCTGAAGGCACGAATAAAATTCCCAAATGCTAACAAGCTCACGCAGCCACGCTGCGAGCAGAGACGTAGCCCAACACTGCTTTCAGGAGGCTGATGGTAGCCTTCTTTCGGTGGCTTCCCGTAGCCACTCAGCGTCTGCCTTCGCTGGGGCACACAGTCCCTGCAGCAGTACAAAGCGTCGGCGTTCACAGCTCTGTGGTCCTTCTCTGCTTCCAGCAGGTAACAGCTCCCACCCCTCTCCCCAAGATGATGGCAAGGAGCATGTGCAGGAACCTCAGCCTTTTTTGTGCACCTTGGCTCACCTGCAGGGAGAGGGAAGGCCAGCACACGGGCACGGACCTGGCCTGGGTGCTCACAGGCCTTCACTGCCCTGACTGCGGCGAGAACCTAACAGAGCTGTGGACACGTCCGAAGCTGAAAGTGCATCCATCAACACCCTCTGGTGCTTCTGCAAGTAATACACTTGCCCTTTCAGAAGTGTGTAATGAGAACTTACGAGAATGGATGTGCTAGTCCTCAGGTTTGGACTGGAGTTCATGTTTTAATTAACAGCATAGGAAATGTGGCGTGGGGAGATTTAATGCTCGTCTCGAGATAGGCATTTGTGGTTTGCTCTCCTCTTTCATTTCTTCTTGTATTTCATGTAACAAACATGAAGCAGTTCTATCTCGTTTTCAGTTTTCAGCCCAAAGATCTGGAAAAACTGAGAATGACATCATTTCTGCAAGTGGAAAGTGCAATTCTGTAGCAAAAGGTGATCAGAATATTTCTCGGCGCTGGTGTCAGACATTGCCATTACAGCGTAAGCTGGAATTGATTGCTTGGCCGTTATTTATACAGGATGTGCCCCACAGGTCTTTGTAGGTGATTCTGCTGGGCCGTTCTCCCTCGCTGCAAACAACCCGTGCACATCCCAGTAACCAGCATTTTCTCTCTCAGAGGGTCCCGAGTGTTGGGGCAGGTGTTGCAGGTTGTATTTTTAGGGAGAAACGAGACCAACCCAGCCAAGGCTTCAGAGAGCCAGAAAAAGACCAAGACTGGAAAACCTAGAGAGGGAAAAGCAACTGGAGGAACTGGGGGGGTGACGGGACTATTGACTCTAGCCCCAAAATAGTCCGCTCTCCGTTTCTATTCTGCAGGCAGTAAATCGTACCCAGCTGCTCAACAACATAAACGTTGCCTTTCTGTTCTGCTGCGTGTCACTTATTGCCTTGCATAATGCATTCCGCACTCATTTCCATATTCTTCTCCATTGTAGTGATAAGCTAATAAATCTGGGAAATTTGGAAGATGTTTTTTAAAACCCATTTGCTGACTCCAGCATTATTCAGAAGGTTTTTTTTTTGTTTTTTTCAACAGAGAGACAGCAAATAATTGAACAAATAATTTTTGAGTTCTTCCTATTTAGCATCTTTTGAAGTGGGGGCATTTTTCAGTTCCTTCAAAGTGCTTGTGAACTTTCTCAGTGACAATTGCATGAAGACACTAAAATAATAACTGAAATCTTACATTTAATGAAAACTTAGTTATCACTAAAATAAACACGTCAATAGGATTCTCAGTAATATCTACAAGAAAAAAAAATACAAAAAAATAATAGCCCTAAAAAAATTCAACATTTTGGTTTTGGAAGTGGAGACACTGCTTGTTCAAAAAAAATCAATAAGCCCAACTAGTATTTCAGCCTCTGATTAGCTCATTATGGAGCCATTTTTGTAAGCGCAGAGCAGCAAAGTGCCTTCGGTTAATCATGACCACACAAATATCAGCAGCTTAACATATTTAAAAAATATCCAAAGGACTTTTAAGAGCGTCAGAGCTAAATGAAGCCATTTCCCTGCCCCACCCTCTGTCCAGCACTTCTGTCGTTCCTTCAGCTGTCTGCCGGGAGCTCGCTCTGCTCTGCGTTGGTTCTGTGGTCTCCACTGAGCTGTCTGACAAGGCACTTTATCCTGTTTCATGCACTCTGGACAATCCTGCTGGCCTCGAGCTGTGGGTCCCGATGGTCCCAGGTCTCCCGTAGGCTGCCCTAAGGTCCGCCGGGTGCTTGTAGGGTCCAGCGGAGCTCGCGTCATCGCACCCAGAATTAGATGCCTACATGCAGGGAAATCAATCATTTTTCTCTGTTTCCTGTTAATTCTTGAAGTAGTAACGACTGTTGGGCATCGAGCATGCTCATCCTTCGGGCAACCTCTCTCATTCGTCTCCTAGAGCCCAGACTCAAAATGACCTTTCTGGAGCCCATCTGGAGGCTTTCCTCTTCGCTTGAATGAATTGGGAGCATCTTTGGCAATTCTGCCTGAAGGAAATTCAGAGACCACCAAGCCTTGAGGTGGAGGTTCTCAGGCACCCGCTGGCAATACGGCCCCTGTTTGCACGTGATCTGAGGTGCCAGACAGGATGAATTGCTGCCCACAACGCATGAAGCCTTTTTTGTTCCAAGCGGTTGTGCAGTGGGAGCCACTGGTGGTGCCGATTGGAATTCCTGTAACCATATCAGGGGCGGGAAGCGGGTGCCAGACACATGATCCTCCATATGCCCCGCTGAATTTACTCAGAATTGATTAAGTTACGCTGAAGGAGACCTAGAAATCAATCTGTTCAGGCTTGCTTGTAGAAAAATGACACAATGGAGGTGACACAACCTGATTCTATTTTCATCACTCTCTCTCATGCAAGTAGGATGGGCATATTGCATCTCATATGTCTTCTCCCCAGGTAATTATATTTGCAGAGATAATAAGCTGTCATAGGAACAACAGTAAAGTGCTTTTCGCCAATCACGTGGCTTTCTGGGGCATTTGGGGCGATGTAAGACTTCTCAGCTAAACACTGGCAAAATCAAACCAAGAAGCAGCTCGTGCAAGGCAAGGAGCTCGTGTTCCCATTTTGTAGACAGATCACTCTTAGCAGTTTGGCGGTAGCACCGTTTAAAGAGCTTCGACAGCTGATGTTTTCTGTGATTTTTACAGTGCCGAGCTCTACAGGAGGAGCTCAGAAGTGCAGGGCTGCATTTCTGGGATTTGCTGAAATAATATAATTATTGCGAGGTAGATTGATGTAAAACTTTTCAGATAAACTGCATTATCCAGCATCATGTCCTGAAGTAATCATATTGAAGCCTAAATTGTATTCTATTTTATCTCAACCATGCCGAAAACATGCTAGTCATAACAAGGAGGCTGCGCTGCTGGAAAGGCAGTATTTTAAGTCCTATTCCAGGTGAAAACTGCTGGAATAGATAAGAAGCAGACTCTTGATAAAAGAGTCCCACTGCATGGGGCCTAATTCATTTTGCAAGATACAATTCCATGTGTAGACGAAAAGGGAGACTCAGTCCCCTGCAGCCTAGGTCCAGGGAAGCTGGTGACAGTTCATCTGAGATAGGAACTCGGGATAGGGCTGCAGCAGTATGAAATCAGCTTCTAGCTGAGGACCTGGCAGGATCGGGTCGTGCCAGTGCCCTGCTCTGACGCTGCCGCCTCCCGCCCTCTGTTAACGCCACACCAAAGCAGCTCTGCAGAGAATTGATTTTGTGGCAGGGCTGTGCGAAAGGAAAAAACCTGTCAGAATCACTTGAAACTCAACTTTCTGTTTTTCCCCTTCCTTTGACCCTAAGCACACGGCTTTCTCTTCCAGGCAATAGCTGGATTAACTCTGTCCCACTCTGCGGAGTATTCTGTCTAATCTCTCAGTTTTTGGTATCAGGGTTTGAATTAATTAAACTGCGTTGTCATTTCAACCATAAATTCTCTACATTTGCAGTCTTTGAAGATCTCTCGCCTTTGCCTGCTCATTTCCATTTGCACTCCATTTAAAAACAAACAAGTCCATTGACATTTTTCCACAGATTTATTTTATTTTTTTTTAAATCAATTCAGTAAAGATTGGGATCTGAGGTTGTATTTAGCATCCTGCTGCTTCAGGATTCCTGCTAACCGCTGCCTTCGGCAGGCGCTTCCATCAATGCGGAGCGAGTGGCTGGCAGTCATCGAGCTTTGTCCAGCTGCCGTGCGAACATCTCCTCCCTGTTGTCTGCTGCTGCGAACAAAAGCTCGCAAGGTGGCGGAGAGTTGTCCTCCGTGTGTTTTCTGCCTGTTCTGACTTCATTTGTGGAATTACCCAGTAATTCATTGCAAATAAATTTCATTGGGCTTTTTGCCAATATTTTTCATCAAAAATGACACGAAGACAAATACTGTCATTATTTGTCCAGCTGTGGAGCTACATTTGTATTCTCTGCAGGACCGAACCCATTATCAGAGCTAAATAACGCTGATAATAAAAGGGATATCTCTGCGCTGCAGTGCATCCAGTGTCAACACAGGCACCTCGGCAATACCAAAACCCTTCTGTGTTGATTTAATAACCCTCCACACCCACTTCGTTCAGATGTAGACTCACTCCATAATCTTCCAATTGAGCATTTTTTCAACACAAAACAGCCAGGTTTTTTTCTAAAGCAAAAATGTTTCACAACAGCATGTTGAATTTGATGAATTCATATTTCAGGAGGGGAAAATAAATACTCAGGCTGTTTCAATAATACATCAATATCCTGTTCCCACACTGTCAAAACAAAACATTTTTATTTGTGTTTCAAGTGATTTTTTGTTTAGAAGTATCCTTGTTTTACAATATAAATATTGCTTTAAAACTTAGTAACCAGCTTGGAACATTTCTCTTCCATGAAACAAACTATCTTCATTATCCCCAATGCCTTCTCCCTAACACGCAGGACCAGCATTTACATTTCCACTTGTGCGCTGTTCAGCAGCAGCAAACAGCCGGGCTGGGCGATGGAGCGCAGGATTCCTGCCCGTTCCTTGCAGTTTTTGGGCAGTGCCTCAGAAGAAGCTGTAGGAAATGCAAACTGAGCGCTGCACAGCAACTTGCCCGTGCTGTTCCTCCTTGTTCTGAAGAAGCAGAGAGGTCGCAGGGGATGCCTTGCAGCAGAGCTCAGGGAGGAGAGGGGGCTGAACACGAGCTTGTGTGGCACGTTGCAGAAACCGCCTTGGATGCTCTGAGACACAGATGGGAAAGGCACAAGGCCCCGCAGCCTCCTTGGCGAGTCTCTGTACCACGGGACCACGTAAGAACCTCTCCAGCTTCCATAATTTACCCCTCTGATTTACAGCTCCGCTCCTTCTCAGCGCTGACAAGCAGGAAAGAGCGGTAAATCAGCCCAGGCCCAGGCTGTCACTCTCCAGCCCTAGCCAGGGGCTTGTCCTTGTGCCCTTACTCGGGTAACCATTACGTTCCCTGCGGACGTCTTTTCAGGTAGGGAACTTTGAAAGGTTCACGAGATAATGGAAAATTGGTACTACATAACCCTCCAAAAAGAATCGCTTCCATCCAAAACGTCAGTGGACCTGCCCGCAGCTCCCACATGCACATCCCAGTTTCCATAAGGGTAGGGAAGCCAGTCCTGGCTGTGGGAGGCCAAAGCTGCTTTCCTTGGCTCCGACCATCAGTCTCAGAGATCAGACTGAGATTAAATATTTTGTGTGTGTTTTAAGGGGAAAGATTAATTGATGTTATTATAGGTTTAATGCTTCAGGCTTAATTTGCATTTTAAAAGGCGTGATCTCATCCACTCTCAGAATACAGCTTTTTGTGTTTACCACTTAGAATTGATTCTGTGTTTGATAGGTTATAATTAAAGTAGGCGCATTAAGGATTTAATAGTGCTTCTTATTGTTAAGGAGGATTAAAAGGGTGTTAGAATTCATAAATTAATGACTTTGATTAAACGAGAGCACGAGGGGGTCCTGCAATGCTGACTCCTGCTCTGACCTTGGAAAGTCACCTGGGCCCAGGACCTGTTCTTGGCGAGCTGCAGCTCCTGGCCAAGTCAGCAGGTTTTGCAGATTGGGGCCTAAATCGGGCATCTTGCTCAGTTCTCTCTGTAGCAGCTGGTGGCAGGGAGATTCCCAGGTTGCCTTTTACAGCCCCAACCCCTCTCCATCAGTGGCTTGGCAGGAGCGAGCCAGCTCTCACGTCTTGGGGGTCTGACTACCTTTGGATTGCTTGCGTTGTACCCGTGTGAAGAAATCTGCACACGTTTCGTTTTGGAGGTCCTTGATTGTTTTTTACCAGTGGGTTGCAAGCACATTACATCTGCTGGACGGGGACCTAGGCTTTAGGGTCAGTGTGCTGGAGGTTTCTTGGAGTTCTGCGTTGTAAAGCCCAAAGCACGTCACCTCACCTGAACAATGCTGATGGGCAGGAGTTCATTGATGTTGAACAGTCCCTAAAAGCACTGTTCCATTAAAACAGGGAAAAATCCAACCTTGCAGAATTGAAAGGTAGCTCTGTTTAAAAGATACCATGAAATATTCCCTTGTTCTGTCATTTCTGGCTCACGCTGTATTTTCTGCAGGATTCATCCCGAAATGGTGGCAACTTGTAAGCTGTGATGTAGCAGTACACCACCAAAGGGGAAATTTATCCTAACATTGAGATCACAAAAAAAAGGAAATGTTTTAGATCAGCAAAACAGCAGTGAAATCGTTCAGTTTGGAAAATGTCAGCCTGTTTCTCTTCATTTAAAAAGTCTCACTGAAATGCTTCTGGAGTTTCAGTTCAATAACAAACATTCGCTTTCCATCACAGTTTGGGATGGAAACAAGTTACTGAAACAGGAGGATTTGCCGCTGAATAGGAATCCCATATTTTGCTCAGCTTTAGCCATATGGCTTCTGCTTCATACTCAGAGAATTTGAAATGTGAGATGAGAGAGAAATGAATTAGGAGCAGCCATTCCACACACTGAATAGCAAATGCTCTTCTTTGCCCCAAATATCCAATTTTTTTCTGGAAATCTAGAGGTGGAGAGTGAATGACACTCACACCATGAGGGTTCGGTAGGACTGCATGGTGTGGGGGCTGGCTTTCTGTTCATCAGTTCCTGTGACAAAATGGCAATCAGTCTAGCAGACACATGGACTCAGGCAGCTTTCCAGAAATCAGCCAAATCCACGCAGCGCTGAGTCACCTCTTGGTTAGACTGCGGAAAGTCAGGAATCAGCTCGTGAAATCCACCGCGCATCGCTGGGGTGGGCCAGAGGTGTCCCCGGGGATCTCTGCTGATGCAAGCCAGGGCCTTGCTCAGGTGCGAGCTGGCTCTGGGAACTCGGCTGGGGGCAGAGCTGCTGCCAGATGTGACACGGGGAGGCGTTTTCTGCCGTGCTCCAGCTGCCCCTCTCCATGGGCTGCCAACCCCACACCTTCCAGGAAAAACAGTTCCTGAGAACGGGAAAGGGGAAATCTGCTCTTGTGTTAGTGGTGGCTACACATCCGAGCTGCGTTTTGGGTCAGAAAAACCCGTCTGCTGATGGCCAAGTAATTGAAGGCCAGATCATCTCATGGCTAAAGAGCAAATCGCCGGTGCTCTCGCCCCTAGGCCAGCATCTCCATGCTGCCCGCGCGCTGCTCTGCTGCCTGCTGCAAATTGGTGCAGGAGCCCGAGAGCTGCCGGAGCGATGCTGATTTACATCAGCTGAAGGCTGTCATGGTCTGACATCCCGCTTTTTTCCTTCGAGGGCCATGGGCTGGATGACCGTCTGCTACTGTCTGCCTTTAAATTATTCATCTCCAATAAGGGTTGAATTAAAATTTCATAAGACAGTTGTATAATGCTGGAATGCAAGCTAATAGCAGAGACTGCATTTGCTGGGATCTGAATAGGATGTAGCACGATCCGTTATCTGTAACCAGTCTTATTAACTCTGCTGATAATTTTACCATGATCGTTTAGCTTGTGGAGCTGATCTCTTCATTTCTTGCCATGAGAAAACAGTTATTTAATTCGGTCGGGGCTGTAAGACTTCTTCTCCATGTTTCAGTCACAACCTCAGCTATTTGTCACTCAGCACAGCTGCTGGAGTGGACAGAGTCTTATTACAGTATTTTATAAAAACAGATATGTTAAAAGCAGAATGCTAAGCGTGGTTATTAATTAACTTATTAAGTGATGGTACAATTAATTTTAAAAACGTATTTGCCTAGTTTTCTGATGCTGAATATAAATACATCTCTTCTGCAGAGCCGCTTAATTTTAATTTTGCACCCAATATACCTTCAGCGCTTATTCAAAATGCAGTCATTATTAACGCTGAGATGAAGCATGTTCCTGGAATTGCAAAGAAAGAAATTCATTTCACCTGCCTCCGCACGCCTCCCCAGCTGGCTTCGTGCAGGCGCTGGGTAAGCAGGTCCGGAGCGGGGCAAACGGCTGCGTGGAGGTGAAGCGAACTTGGAAGGATCCGTGGGCTGGGCTGAGGCTGGGCTCAGGCGGTGCCGGTGGGAGCAGCTGGCTGGCCAGGGGCAGGAGTTTATCCCTTCCAAGGGATAACCCCGCTGGGCTGCGGTGATGGAGTAAAAACCAGCAGCGCGTGCTCGAGCTGGGAGCTGCAAGGTGCCTGGTGGAAGCAAGCTGTCTGTGCTCCTTTCTGTGCCCTGGGGCGCACCAGAGCACAGCCACCCTTTAATGAATGGCACCCGTTTCTTTCCAGGTGCTCCACCTGTGACTTGCCAGCATGAGCCTTTTGTGGGGCAGATTTATGGCCTCGCTGATGGGGTTGGCACCGAGGCAGCCAAAGTAAGGGCTGCCAGCAGCATAAAACTGTTGACTCTGCAATTCTGTCCTACTGCTGGTCGTGAAGAGAGGGGAAGGAGCATCTCAGGCACTACTTCACAGCGCTGTAGATTCACGAGGTAGCAGGTAGGATCGGGGAGTCCTGGTAGACTCCTACAAAAGACTGCGAGAATGGGGGAGCTGTAACACCGTCTTCCGACAGAAAGGGAAACCGAGCATGCAGACCCGTGCTGTGAAGTCCCGCTCCGTCCCTGCATGAAGCGAGGTGGCCCCAGCCTCCATGAAGGAGGTGCCGTTCAAGTTTGTCCTTTGCCGTGCATTTTTACCAGCTTTACTTTCAATCTAATCATTTCCCCCTGTCCTGTCTGCGTGACCGTGCCTCCCAAATCCAACCAATTCCTGTTCAGTGATGGGACCATTTCTCCAGCACAAAGCTGAAGCTGCCTTAATCCCGGGGAAGCTGGTGATGAGATGCTGAGAGGAGCCAATGGCGCTTTGTTGGCGGTGAGGATAGAGCACAGGCTTAGTCAGCCCCTTTAGTCATTTACCCTCCCCCTTGCCAGCTATTAGCTGCAGTTTGGACTCGGAGGATGAGATTTTTCTAATGAAATTTTAGACGACAAAGAGCTGGGAGTCTGATTCCGAGCTGGGCACCTCTGCATTACTGCCAGGGAGGAGAAACGGGGCACCTGCAAGGGGAATTCATCTGGCCTGCCTTGGGTACGGGTCAGAGGATGGGACGCGTGTCCTGCTGCGGATGGCTGCGACCCTCCGCTGTCTGCAGGGGGGAGCTGGGGCCACTGGCTGGGTTGGAGCACCTCCGTTCTCAGCAGCTCTGTTAGGTCACGCTGCTCACAGCTGAACTGCTCAGGGTATCCGTTGGTGGAACAGGCTGGGGGCTTCTTCCAGACTAAATCCACTCCAGTTGCAGCAATAGCAGCTTGTGTCCGTGGGAAGATAGCACTCACATTCCTCCTAGCCCGTGTCAGACGTCCTTGGAGCTTGTGCCAGCTCCTACATGCCTGAGATGTTTACCTGATGCGCAGTCTGACCTTGAAAGCAAAGTTGATCCCGCACTGAAAGTAATAGTGGGGACCCACAGAGGGGCAGGAAACCTGGCAGGGGTGCACCAGCCTCACACGGGGCCCTGCGGTGGTGCAAACGTGCACGAGAGCCAAGAGCTGAGAGGTGCGTGGGGCTGGGAAGTACACATGGCATCAGGTTACTTTACAGTGATATTTTTGTTCATTAACTCTCTGATCTTTCCACATGCTGCCATCTGTAGAAAGCACACATTGTACATATGGGATTTTTATGCATGCTGTCGGGGGAGCTGGATTATTTCCAGTTATATCAGCTCCTTCCCGTCAATATTCAGGCAAAAAAATGGCTTTCTATACAACAGTCTTGCCGGAGTTTCAAAATAATGTTCCTTTTCCTGTTGTTTTTCTGCATTTCTGTTTCATAAACATTGTTTTTCATCACCCTTATGTTCCCCACTGCTTCTATCGTGATCCGCACCATTTACTTCCTTGCTGGAACCAGCGTTGTCAATAGGGCTGGTCAAATAAAGATAAAACCAATTAGGGAGCGAACGCCAGGCTCTGCTGATGTAAATCAGAGCGGGGCCAGCCTGCGGGTGGGCTCCAGGGCAGAGGTGGCGCAGGCAGCCCAGCTCTGCTGGACGTGGGTTACCTGCCACTCGCGGCACTTCAAAAGGCCCCGGAGACCTGATGTAAAAACAGTGACCATGTGTTTTGGAGGGAGCCATTACTCATCCAGGAACGTGTCCGTTGGGAACTTTGTGGTTCTGTGGGGACGGCACTGTGCGCTTTAACCATGTTGGGTCTTTACAAAAGGTGCAACAGATGGAGCACAACCACATTTAGCACAGGAGCTGCAGGGACAGAAACACCCCTTAGCTGTGCAGCCACCTCGCTTACTGTACGGAAATTCGCTCAGTTTGGTAGAAACACAGCCCGTGCCCTCAGCTCCCGCTTCTCGGTACTGCTCTAGCCAAAAGTGGCTAAGAAAGGTCTCTGAAAACAGCACGTGGGAACTGCTCGGCTCGTGCTGGGAAGCGAAACAGTTCCCGGGTGACGGCTGCAAGCAGCCGCCTCCCTCCGCTGTCCCCCACTGCTCTGTCCAGGCAACCCCTGCCGAATCCCAACCAAAGAGTCGGATGCTCCTGAAACGTCTGCAAGCATCGGCACACGGAGCGTGCTCTCACAGGGAACGGGGTCTGCAGCGTGTCTTTGAGACGAGGCAAGAGTGGGACGCTCTGGAAGCCTTTGTCTGCTTGGATTTCGTCCTCGTGCCATCAGCAGTGCGCCGCTGGGAGAGCAGGCGCTTCTCCCACCTGGCGTGGCGTAGAGGAGCAGTAATCTTGACAAAATCTAAATAGAGGTGTCTCTAGTAAACTGTGGGAGAAAACAATGGCCAGGACAGCCTTTGTGGAGTCCATAAATCTATGTGCTGATAAATTACTTCAGAAAGTGCCTTGCACAGACACAGAATCCTAATTCACAAGGGGCAGCTGCTGATAATGACTTCACAGGTTGCTGTTACCGGGGCACAGCCAGTCTATTTTTCTCTTTTATGGCCATCCGTTTTCAGGAACGCATCCATCAGGAAAAAAAAATCCTTTCTAAATGTTGAATTTATTTGATGGCCAGCCAAGTGCCAGTGCCACGTTGGCTGAGGCGTGTGGCTCAGTAGCTAATACATGGTTTAACAAAAGCTTCCTGCTCTGTTCCTTGCTCGGTGCTGGAGCTGACTGGTTGAGCTCCGGACAGCCTGCCGTTCATTCACAGCGCACTTCTTGGCTCCCAGGGGGATAAATTCCTCGCTGCTCCCTCTCATCCTGGCTCTTCCAAGAAATAGTGGAGAAACTTCTTTGTGGTCCTCTCCAAGATAATTTCAGGTGATTAAACGGTGGATGAGTGGCTGCTTCTGCTGTTCAGACCTGCCACTGCTCTAGATTGTATTCCTCAAACGGAGTCCCTGGGGACTGGTGAGAAAGCTGGCACCACTGGTGCGTTCATTGGCTGCTGGTTTTGTTTAATTAATAACTCTAGTTTTGGACCGATCTGTGCTAAACAAACCTCCAACTTCAGCAAAACGGTGCTTAAAGCTCGGGTTAGTTTATTCAGCAGCAGAGCGTGGCGTCCAAAAGCACTGAGAAACTCACGAGCCGTTGACCAGCCCGCTCGGCCGGTGCTGTTACTCGGGCTGCGGGCTCAGACAGCCCCGCGGCACGGAGCAGTAGGGTCGCCCTTTCTGAAGTCAGCCCAGCTGGATGCAGTAGCACGAGAGGAATAGCTTCAGCCCAGAACTGCAGTGGGGTCTCCCCACCCTTCCTGGTGAGAGCCATTACATTCTGGACATGCAGCTGTGCCAGCTGAAAGCACCCAAAATTCATGACTCAAACCCTTAAAATTGGCTTTAACAAATAATGAGTTTAATTTGTCTTTTATTTGATTTTTTCAGTGGTAGTTTTACGTTATTCTCCTTTGCACTCTCCTTCCCGTGTCTGGTCATCTGAGCATCTCTGCCGTACTGCTCAGCTTCATGCTTACACGCAAAACTCTGCTAATCGGCCAAGTGAGTCCTAGCTCTGTGCTCGAGCCAATGTTTTATGAAATCGCGGTTGTACAACAAATGAAATCTCAGCTCAGCGTCAGCCAGAACTGAACGCTGTGTTTCAGGAGGATCAGAACCTCAGGCTGTTTTTATTGTGGTTGTTGTTGCTGCTTCTAAAGGCTTTGAAGCGAAAGTCAGTGACCTGTCATTCTCCTTTCAAAATGCCTTTCCTTCCTGCTGTTCAGTGCGAACATAGGGCTGATTCCTCAAGGCCTCAACGTTTCTGAATGATCCGTATTTTGCCTGCAACCACCTCTTCTCTGCCCAAAAAAACAGCTACAGGTAAATTAAAGTATTTCTATTGAGTGGGTGGGCAAAGAGAGCAAAGATTGTTCAAGAGTTGGAGAAATTGTTGGTTTGTTTATTGCTACTGCATCTTGGTGAGGCCAGGTCTGTGCTTGGAGCAGTAGGTATGCTTAAATACGTCGGTTTAACACAGTAAATGGATTAGAAGTGTGTATGTAGCTACTGTGTGGGGCACTGTTTGTTCGGGGCCCACACTGCTGGAGCCCGAGGATCGTTCTGTTCCGTCCATTCTCTGCCTCAGCTCCTTTTCATTAACTCGACCAGCACAGGATTAAAAACCTGAGATTTCACAGTCACGCTGCTCAGCCTCACAGGGTTTGCCAGAGCAAGAAACTTCTCCTGGCAAGAGCAGAACCTCGGGCTATTTCTTCAGGTTTTGCTAAGCACCTTGAAACCTACTGAAACCAGCCTGGCAGAGTCAGCATGAAAAGCTGACGTTGGGCTTCAAAGAGAATTTCTCCGCGTGGACCTTGCAGGGTGTCAGAGCGGGGCGTAGCAGGACTGGGTGGTGCTTTCAGAACACGCTGCAGCCCTGCGGTACAGAGCGCCTGCAATGAGTCAAAGCACGGCCGTGATAAATAATTCCTGGCAGCTCCTATCGGGTGCTCCGAGTTCATGGGATACCCTCAGAATTCTTCATCTCGTTGAGATCTGCCGTCTGCGGTGAGGTTTGTGTTACGCTGCTCCGAGACCAGCCTCTGGAGCTGGATAACAAGGATTAAAGTAGAATGCAAGTTGATCTCGTGCCCATGTAGGCAGAGCATCTGAGCCTCTACTGTCTTCAGATACATCATAAATATTAATTTAGCCTCACATCTTCACTACTACCAATCTCACTGTTCAGGTAAGGGAAGTAATGGCAAAAAAAAGTTTAATTCCCCATGGAAGTGCCCGGAATGAGGTACGCTGAGGATTTCGAGCTGGGCTTGGCAGCTAAATGGCAGATGTCTGTCATTTCTGGCGTGGCTCTCTGTGCTGCCAAGCAAGGAGAGGGGAGGATTTTGAAGGACCTAACCAGGGAAACAGGTAACCAGCTCCCACTGCATTTCAGTGGGAGGGAAGGGACCAGTGAGCGGGACAAGCAAAGCAAACTGCCCAGATCTTTAGGAACTGCAGTCATTAACTCTGGAGCAATCACAGGCAATTTCTATAAACTCCCAGACTCTGTCACAGCAGCCAGGTTGTGCTCTGAATACCCACCTGATGAAATTAGTTTCTGGGTAATTTCTGCACAGGGGACAGAGGCTTAGCTCTCAGCCATCTCTGCCTACGAGCCCTACAAACATCCTTCACAAATATTTAGGCAGGGAAAAGGGAGAAAGGAAGGCAGAGCGCTGGGAGCAAACTGGAGCAGCACTGCCTGGCAGACTGGGGCCTCATTTGTCTACTGGATTTGATAGCCCTTCTTAATGCCGAGCTGTGATGTTTGATGAAGCCGTGGATCGATCCGAGATGACAGGCTGATAGGGACGTATCAGCTGGAAGATAAACCTCCCTGGCTGGCAGTCCTCCCAGCGGGAGGAGCTCTTCCTTTTTCTCCACTCTTTGTGCCCTCGCCAGCTGCAGCTCGGGCTCTGATTTTTTGGAAGTGGAAGTAGAAAGCCCTGATACATACCTGAAAGGAGGTTTCTTGGCAGTCTCTGGGCTTTGGAAAGTGGCAGGGCCGCCTTGGAGAGTCAGTGGCTAGCGTTTTGTGCTTCAGCACAGAGGCTGCAACCTGCTAAGGTGTTGGCATTCGGTGACAGTGAAGCCATTCATCACAGGAAGGGAGGCATTTAGCATATGGAAGTTTTGGATGAAGAATTACCAAGGCAGTTTGTTTCCATCAGCTCAATGTGCTTTTGTTACAGTAAGTAGTATTGCTGTGAGAGTTTAAGTATTCAGAGCAATCAAACCACAGCTTCACGAGTTGTCTCCAACAGCGTTTGGTATCAGAGGCTTTATCTAGTTAGGTTTTGCTCTGTTAGGTTGACTCTTCAAAGCAAAATGTACCACCTCTCAATCTCAGAATATACTTGAGGTCCAGAATTTCCAAATTCCATTACTATGAGAAAGGTGATACTAAAGGCAAAGCAAACACAGCATGTTTAATTTATAAGGTACAGTGGAAACAGCAAATGGACTTGGTGGTTATAAATGTGTTAAAATCCCAAAGTTACAGCCTTTATTTTTAGCTGTGGGGGTTGGCCCGTCTCACTTCCACTTGTCTGTGAATTATTGGCCTTGTTGCAGAAGGCGCTAGTAAAAGTCTCAGTTGTATGAACTTGGAAAAGTGTCTGTGGCAGTCTCCTTTTTCTGTAATTCCTCTGAGCTAGAGCACAGCTGACAAATGCTGGGGTGACTCCGTGTAAACCGCTGTGCTTAAGAAGTTAAAGCAAGAACCCGGTGAATCAGCCGAGGGGATGGCATCTCCTGAGTGCGTGCGGTATGCAGCCAGCCTGGCCGAGCCAAAGCAGAACTGCAGCATTATTCTGCTATAAAAACAAATGACCGCGTATTTTCTCCGTGGCTCTGGAGTGTTGTGAGCCCAGCCTGAAATACCCCAGGGGCCCTTCTTGCCAGACACCACTGAGTGACCCCTCTCTGAGAAGCCGTATTCCTCTGCCGTGGTCGGAGCTGAGCGCTTGCGTTAGTTCAGGGCCCTTTTCCAGTTCCACATTTAACTGCTGGTCTGGAACGTTTCTGTCTGGCAGCCACTACAGATATATAGTGATACTTGGAGAAATGGTAGCGTGCTGTACGGCTGTATACTGTCCCATTTCAACTGCTGATAAATAAACGCGAGGCTGTGCTACATCATTTAAACCCTCATGTTTATGGAGATTGCGAGAGAGGGATTGGTATGCAAAGTCGCAGGCAAATACCTCTCTCTAATTACGTTCCTCCAAATGTATCTCTAGCACCCGGTTTTACAATCAGCAGGTTATTAGCTACTTCAGACGGAATTGCTGCCCGTGTTACACGGCCCTTTGCGCTGGGAGACCGTCACCCAGTGCTGGGCTGCCAGCGGGGACTGTTACCTGCAGCAGGAATTTGTGCCTTGGAAGGACGGGAACAGGGAGGGGAGGAGAAGAGGAGAATGCAGATGAACATAGCAGCGTGGCTGGAACAGGGAGAGCTGGTAGCAGGAGAAAAGGAAGGATCACGATAGCGTCTTTTGTAATGTCCCTTTCTGCATCCGTATTGTGAAAGGCTTTCCTGAATTTGTCCTGTTGCTATTTTAATATTTAATTATAAGTGTCACTGCAATAATAACAACTGCAAGATGGGGTGTTTGTAGTTGACTTGGTAATAACTCTGTTCTCAGCTAATAAACTGCGGTGCTGAATATTCCACCACCGCCTTTTAGAATTTATTTTATCTATGATATGGTTATTGCATCCCATAAACAAGAAGTATCCTCAAGTTACCATTATAATAAAACTGTTACAATGCTCTGCTTTTTATATAGGAATTACAGAATGTGCTTTTGCTTTTGAAAATTTATATATTTAGTTCACAGATTTATATTCAGGGGTTTTTTTTGCTACATATCCAAGTGCAAAACTTGGGCACTTCGGGCATGAAAACACCCTGCCGTCAGTGTGCTGGGCATGATTCATTCCGCCGTGTTGGTCCTGCAGCAGGCAGATAAACGAGGTACGCGCCATACAGGCAGGTAGGTGCTTCGGAATCCTTCAGGGAGAACGCCTTGTTTTAGGGATGATGTAAATTACTATCTCCTGAATAAACAGCAGATTTCCTCCATCCCAGCTTACATCCTTCCAAGGAGTAAAACTGGAGGAAAAGCAGAACATGCCTTATTAATGAGAGTCCGGGCACTGCATGCATTGAATGCTTCTACTCCGGCCAGTGCTGGAGCTACCAAGAGCGCAATGGCTTCATTGCCCCAGCTGCCTGTTATTTAAGCCAGCTGGGAGGGAAAGAAGGCAGAGGGGAAAAAATAACCCCAGCAAGAAGGCAGGAGTGTGCAACCTTGGCAGCACGATGGGAGAGCAGAGCCCCCCCAGCACTGGCAGTGCTGCAGCCATCCCGTTGCAGAGCCCCTTGGCCAGCCGCGCTCCTTGGGGATGGAGACACGGAGACACTCCTCAGCCACCCTGTGCCTCGGCACCAGTGTGCACGGTCCCCTTGCCTCTCACCTGCCTTTCAGGGTGCCGCTTTCTGCAAAAGCCAGAGTTATGGGAGGGCCAAGCGAGAAGAAAGCCTTTCTGCCTGCACTGGAGTGAATGGCAAAACACAAGGCTATAAAACCCCTGTCCTGCAGGGCGTACACCCCACACGCCATCAGCACGCTTCCAGAGTACGTGGCACGAGAGGGGGAGCGTGCGCACCACATCCAGCAGTGTCACCGGGGAGCAGCGGGGAGCTCCCGGCAGCTCAGATCTTGGCATGAAACACCCGAGCATCAGTGATTCCTGTCATCCTCTGATGAAACCGAGGAGTAACTCAGCCTCAGCGTGTTTCATCTGCATGAGGTAATTATTTTGCAGAGAAGTGCTCCAGAGGGAGAGGAAATCTCTGTCTGCTGGTGAAGGAGAGAGAGAATAGAAAACAGTGCGATCCTTATTTGCATTAACCTTTCCACCCAAGATTGCCTGAGTGACATTTTATGAGTAACCACAACTTAACTGTGAACTCAGAAGTGGTTTGAGAGTACAATTCAACTGAGCAAAGAAGAAATCAAAGAGGGTCAAAGAGAGTTGCAAGTGGAGAAGTGTTGCCTGCAAGGACACTCCAGGGAAGTAATTAGACCAAAAATTCTGGGTGGGATACATTCGATGGCGGTACTGCTTGTGGTGAACAGCCTCAATTACTTGAACCCAGCCCTCGTGCTGCCAATGTACTCGAAGCTGAGTGAGCCCACTGGTTTTCAAATCGTCTTCCAAAGTAATGCGGCGTTATAAATTTGCTTTGAAGTTTGACAAAATGCTTTTTTGTAACATTTGTTTTTTAGTACAAAATCAACTTATCTGAAAAAAAAGTAAATCATGAAAACCAGAAGCTGGGACAGAGGGGGAAACAAGGTGAAGGTTTTTTTCTTTCCATTTTCACTCCTCTGCTGCCTCTGCCTATCACTGTCTGTCTACATTGAATGAGAAAAAGGCGAAGAGGAAAACAATGAGCATTTAAAAGGGAGAGACGTGGAAAATATCTGTGAAATCGTGCCGGAGTTGGAGATTATTATTTTCATGATAGTGTCTGGATAGTGTATTCCCCTCTCCCTCATCCTCTTCGTTTTTCCATTAACCGTACACATGCAAGACACCCAGCCCCCAGCGTGATGAAATCAAGCAATTAATTTAAGGCCAGCACAACGAGCACCACCAGCCCGTCTTCTACATCCAAGGAAGCGTCTGAAGTATCCTAGCCAGAAGCGGGCTCCTCCAGCTCTTGTACCCACCAAGTCTGTGACCAACAGCAAAGCTCGCCGGAAAGCAGAGCTATTTGTTCTCGTCCTCCACTTGCTGTTCAGTTAATTTGCTATGGCTGGGCCATCTGGATGTGTATCAGAGAGGAAGGCGGCGTGCCTGGAGAGAGCACTTTTAAACTGGAAATCCTTGGGTATTCATCCTTGCAGTATTCATAAAACAGACTCACCCAAGTGGCTACCGGCTGTCTAAAGAGGATTTATTTTTCTATTAAAAAAAGCTCCGTCTCTCCTGCAAACGCGGTGTAAAATAGCGGCCTGCCACTTACCATCCTGCTTTACAATGCTTTTCTGGTGTGCTTTATGCCAGATAATAAAGAGGCCAAACACGGGAAAGAACAAGAGGTGTGAATGGCACCGCTGCAGAATGCCGAACGGGCGGACGTGGAGGGACTCCCTAAGAGGTCAATAAAATCTGATGCGCTACGCGATGTGTTTTTAAGCACGCTCCGCAGGAGAGTCGTGGTCTGGTGGGGAAAGTCTGGGCGGGGAGTTGAAAGGCATGGCTTCTGTCAGCCTCGTGGAAGCGCCGTGCAACTTCAGCAGCTCATGGAGCGGGTTTGTGCTTTGGTTTCTTGTGTGTGCACACGGCCTTGTGCTGCCGCGTCTCCTTTGCGAGCGAGCAATGAAAACCAAAGCATGGTTTAGGGCTTGGTGGAAATATTTCAATCAATATTTCAAAACAAAATGCCGATTTTCGTTTAGTTAACGCTGAAGTCTTCACTAAAGACTTTAAAGTGATGTTTTTGCATCTTCTGTTGTTCCACAAAACAAGAGTGAAACTAACGTGAGCAGAAACTTCACGAGCGCTAATTTCCTATCTTCATTTTGATATGCCGTGTCATTTGATTTTGTAAAGTTTTATTTAGTTAAAAATGAACAAACTTATCAAATCAAAATGGAAATACCTATTTTCATCTTCATAATTATACTGAAAACATACCTTGTGTCTGGCCGTGTCTCTCTGAGAGGACTGAAGTGTTCATTAGGAATTGTATCGTCACATTACAGAAAAATTAAAAACATGCATTAATATATGGTTTTCACTGAAACCACGGTTTCCATGGGAGCTTTTGCAGTCAAAGCCACTAGACCGTACTTCCATAAGCATCGCTTCATTTCAGCAGCAAGAAATGTTTTCAGGCTGTGAGCATGCACACAGACATCTCAGGAAAGACTTCTCTCCACCTACACGGTCTGAGCAGAACCGGGAGCTGGGTTGGTGCGCACGCGGATGCGCACATGGGCTGGGGGCACCGTCCCTGATTTGAGGGGCAGCAGAGCCTGGATTTCACTTCTGTTCCCTTCCCAGTGAAGGATTACAGACGGTAATTTGCTGGCTCCGCTCCCTGCTGCGTCCTCGCAGGAGCTCCCTGGCATAAAGGTTGTTTCTCCGGTACGTGCGTGTGCAGTGCCAAGCACAACCGCGCACGAACACGCCACTGAAGCTTCTGGCTGTGGTGTAGTAACAGGGCTGCTAATAATAGCCTCGGCATAACTTCACGCTTGGTTTTGGCCAAGAAAAGCAGTACAGCCTAGAGGGTAAGGCATCCATCAGAGCTCTCATCCGTCAGTGGCCCAGACTACGTTCCCAGTTCTGAAATGATCGCTGAGTGATTCTTATTCACGTTAACTCCTGTCTCCTCCCTGTTGTCTTCTTCAAGTGTATGGGCAGCACCCAGAAGGGTGGCTGAATGCAGATTTTCCAGAACTGGTGGAAAATGTGGTTGGCAGGCCAGAGAGCTGTGCTGCCGTTCACAAGGGCAGGCTGGAGAAGTGGGCAGGGAGACACCTGGTGAAGGAGGAACGCGAAGCCCTGCCCCAGGGCAGGAATAACCAACCCCTTGTGCGAGAACGTTGGAGGCTGAGCACCTGGAGAGCAATGGGGCAGGAGAGGAGCTGGGGATCCTGATGGATGCCAAGCTGAACACGAGCTGGCAAAGTGTCCTCATGGGCAAGAGCCTCCTGGGCTCTTCTGTGAGCATAAAAATCTTTTTTTTACTGTGAGGATGGTGAAACCCTGGAACAGGTTGTCTGGGGAGGTTGTGGGGTCTCCATTCTTGCAGATACCAAAATCCTGACGGGACACAGTCCTGGGCAGCGTGCTCTGTGTGACCCTGCTCTGAGCAAGGAGGCAGGACTGGGTGATCCCAGGCTGGTGCCTTCCAATCGCAACTACTCTGTGGTGCTGCAAATAATTTAAAAGTCACTGCCAGGAGCTTGGAACAGAGGCAGCTGGAGGGTTTCCTCCCCTGGCTGCCCTGGCCACAGCTCATTCCTCTCATTCCAGTTACCACGGGCACTTGTGGGGGTTACGGGCGAGAAGCAGCAAGTTCCCTAGTCCTTAAGGCAGCTGGCACAGTCCTGTGTGCGCAGCCTGAGGACTTTGCTGAGCAAGACTGTTCTGCCTAATGGCTCTTAGGAGACCAGAACCGGGAGCTGCTGCCTCAAAACCTCCATGGGAATCAGACACGTTTGGGGAACGGAGAACGTCCCTCTTGGCTCTGGATGCTCTTGCCACCCTTGGGGTTGGTGAGTACAAGTCTTCCATTGGCACAGGGGGTGCTACAGCAGTCCCTAAAAGAGGAGGGAAGTGAGAGAGAGCTGCATGGATACATAGGAGCAGAGTGGAAGAGTTAGTTTGGCCCCTCCTGATCCTTGCACTTGGCAGTGAAGTGTTCACAGGGGAGGTGGAATAAGGCAGCAGAACAGGCCCTGGGAAAACAAGGCAAGGTGAGAGTGTCGGAAGTCCTGGTGCCAGCAGTCAGACACTGCCCACACTTTGCTCCAGTGTTTGGAGGGCAACAGAAGGGCCGGGCATTGCAGATGAATCACAGCAGGCTAATATTGCTGCAAATCACCAGAGCTGTGCTCTCACTGCTGATGGTATGATGAAAAGCTCCAAATTGATTTATCACACGGTGATCCGTCTCACCTCCTTGCTCTTCAGCACATAAATCACTGTACCATTCGACGGGACATGCTGCTTCGCTGTTCAAAGTCATCCGCGGCTGCTCGGGGCGTAGCCAGCACCAAGATCCCCCAGGGTGCTCGCTGCCTGCTCCTCCCCGTGGCTCCCTCCGGGGCAGTGCTTCCCTCCCTCCTGCACGCCTGGAGCCTGGGGCAGGCGCGGGGGTTAGAGGCAGCTCCGTTCCCAGGGGAACGCTCACAGGTTTGTCATTCCGGTGCCTCTTGCCTGCAGGAGGGAGGCAGTGACATGGGAAAGCCTCAGAGCAGCGGGCATGGGCACGGCGGCGCTGGGGACGAGGGCACTGTTGTGTCCGGTTCCCTTTGTGCCGTGGCTCAAAGGAGGCTCAGAATTTCTTCCTGTGCTGGCGGTAAGAGGCAGAACTTAACCATCCCATATATATAAACGGGGCCCTTCGAGGGGCAATTCCTCCACCCTAAGTTATATGCTTACTTCTTGGGTGTGTAAGCAGGAGCTCATCACTGTAAACTCCTTGCACAGGAGCTCATCATTGTAAGCTCCTTGCAGAATCAGTGGGAAGAAGTCAGCTCCTCCTGCACCGGGGAGGTTATTCCCGCCGTCACACAGCCACCTCGGCCGGGCCCAAACGATTCCCCTTGGAGACACCCCTGCCTTTGGAGGACGCCTGCAGTAACTAGCAGACACGCCGGCATGTCCCTGGTAGATGCCTAAAATGAGAGGATATTAATTCTGATTTTTTTCTGAGTGCTTTGCTCGGACCTGACTTGTAATTTTCTACCAGGGTTTTTCAAGGGGAATGAGAACCCACCTGAGGAGCGCCGCACCTGCTAGAAGGGTGGGTGAATAATGATTTAATTACCGCCACTGCGCGGGCTGTACTCACGTGAAGGCAGCGCTGGAAGGAGGCTGCCAGCTGCCTGCTTCTGCTTCCCAATTAATAAAGGGTAAATGATACTTAGATGGATGCTGCTGTGCCTTGGGTTAGTCCTTTGGAAGCTGATAGTGCTTGTCTCTTTGTGAGGGGGTTCAGGTATCTGCCCTCACCTCACCGCAGTGACTATCCCTGAAGATAGCTCAACTGTTGCTCCAAAGACTGCTGAAGTTTGAAGGGTTCGTGGAACTGCTGTACCTGCAACAAGCACATCTGTCGCTGGTTACAGCGCAGGGTGATGCGATTCATGTCAGTTCTCATTAACTGGAAAAAAATTAAGCTTTGAAAACATTAGGGAAAATATTAATCAAATAATCATTTGAAAATGTGCCATAAAATACATCTAAAGCATTTATCTGACCAAAGTCATTCGACTAGTTTGAGTGATCGGCTACAAATTTGCAGACCATAATAATAATTAACTGGAGGACCAAGCAGCCAGCCGACCCAATCCCAGGCCGTGTGCAGCCAGCCCGGTACCTCGGCCTCGCACCACGGCCGGCACGCGGTGCAGCAGTGCTGGCTCTGCGGCCCCGCTGGGGCCCGGAACACCCCAAATGGTGTTGGGTTTTGGGGTCTTGTTCAGTCTCAGCATCATGGCAACACGGTGCTGATGCCAGGTGAGCATCAGCCAGCCCAGCTGGCTCAGGTCGATAAAGCGAACCTCCTCCACCCCAGCGATGGTGGAGAAATTTGGGCTGGGGGAATAATCCCCCGTCACTCCGCCTGTCCCGCGGAGCTGCGTATTGTTCTGTTTAACCGACACTCAGCAACAATAGGGGTTGCAACGGCAGCTGGATGTATTGTGTCAGAGCAAGACACCTTCCTTTATTAACTCCGAGATAATCTCTGACTTTACCCTTCAGAGACGTGTATTAATATTCTACTTGGAAAGACAGAAAGAAAATCAATAGACCGGAAAGCTCGGCGTGTTGTTTGTGGCAGCCAAGCAGGATTCATTTGCCTTATGACGCTTTGTTGTGACAGATGGTTACTTTGTGCTGCTCGGAGGAGACCCATCCAGCAAAATTAAGATCTTTATTGGGAGAAGTCATGACAGATTTCACGAGGGCAGAAGTTTTCGGGGAGGCATCCAGCGATGCAGCATTTGCAGCACCTTCTTCTTGCCATTACAAGCGGTGGCAGCTTGTGGCTATTTGTTTGCTCGGTAGCTCTTTGCTCCGAACCCCTGTTAACAGTGGTCATGCTGGCAGTAGCCACAGTTGATCAAATCCAATTCAGCTGCTGTAGCACAATGAGCTACCACTTCCCAGCCAGACCACCGTCAGTGACTGCATTCGTACTCCAGGCATCACAGCTCCAAAGTAAAATCCATTCGTTTAACCTAGCGCTCATTAAACCACGCTGACTTGATTGCCTGTTGCTGTCCATACCCTCGGAGCACAGAATATTGGTTTGGGTTTAGTAACAACCCGAGGTGCCCTTTGTTAATGAACCAGAGGACCAGCATCCTTCTCAGGAGCCTCCAGCGGTCGTGCTGCTCTGCATGCAGTGCTGCAGCTGAACCTTGTAAGAAGACGGGTGAGGTGCAGAGCATTTCTGCTCTTCGTGTTAGTTTGAAGGCTGAGGAACACACTGGCCTCTACATCTCTAACATCAGTGCACAGCAACTTTTTAAGCCACTCCGCTTTCTGCAGCCCCTCCTCTGTTATTTCCCGTTCATGGAGATAATTCCATACAAACCATGCCCAAGTTCTTACCAACATAATTGTGTTCTGCTTCCTTCTGTCAGCAAACAAAGCAGCCTCTTCAGTGCTTGATCTACATTCTGAGGTGAGGTTTTGCTGGGTATTTATGAAACTTTGCTTTTTTTTTTTTACTAAGACAGCCTTGCTTGAACATTAAAGAGATGATTCAATCTCATCCATCTACCTCCATTTCTTCCGTCAAACTTGCTTTTTGTCAGTTTGCCTGTTAAAATCAATGAACCTTCCCATCTGAAACAATGCAGAAAATGCATGCTAAGGAAGTGCTTTCTATTTCGGGCAGCAAGCTACGCAAAGAAAGCGCTAGAAGTCTGTGCAGTCGTTCAGGTTCATCTGTGGCCATCTGCTGGCAGGGCAAATAATTCTTCAGAGCAACCACGTTACATTTGAGAAATACACTTGCTTAATAACTGGAGTTGCCATTTCTTTCCCCCCACAAATATTCGTGCTCAGTCATTGGCAAACTGCTGTAGGCTTCAGTGATATACTGCAGAACACAGCGCATTTATTGACCAAAACAGAGGACCATGTCCAAGAATACGAAGTTTTATTGATTTGTTTTCTTGTAGATGGTATTTTCCCCTGAAAGCTGCAGCATGATCATGATTTGTTTTCATCTCTAACTTTTATATATCTATTGATTTAGGATGGGGGAAACAAAGAGGAGAATAGGAGTTTGGTCTTCAGATCTGTCCTTTGTTGTGTTTGCCAAGAAGTTGAGAGCATTGAGAAAGAATATAAATTCATAACCATGGTCATTTATGTATTTTTCCTAACGTACAGAGGAAAACGTTCCCAAGCAGCTCATTAAGGATGTTAGGTCTGTACCGAGGAGGGGAGTGTCCCTGTGCCAACCATTCAGATGAGGCCACCCTAGCCACTTAGGGTCTCCCCTAAGCTGCTCCTTGAAAGTCCTCAGTTCTCTCAAATTGTATGGCAACTCAGCAGCACAAAGGAATATGGATTTATATATATATATATAAGTATGAAAGTCTTATAATTAGATCCCAATCAAAGTTATGGTACTCCTGGGACAGTGGGCTATTTACTCAGATTGATGCATGTAAGCCAAGGTATTGATCCCGCACAGAAAGGGGCACTTGGTGTAAGCTTTCTGCTGTAGGTGGCTGGAAAAGGAAGGCTGGTCCAGGGCAAGAATGGAGTCAAACATCAGCCTGGAAACTTTCCATGAACTCACACTGGCTGCTTCAGGTTCTAGTGTTCCTGTCCAGGAAAAAAAAAAAAAGAAATTAACCTTGATTTTGTTTCACAAAGACATTTGAGGTTTGCTTTTTCAGTGAAGACCAAATCTAGAATATTTTCTTGAAACACCATTTTGCTGTTTTTCTCCCCCTATTTCTGCCGGCACTCTCTCTTTCTAGCACATTCTCCCTCTTCGGTCACAGAAGTCAAGCTTCAGAAAATTTCCCATCAGAAACCATCCTCAAAACCATTATAATTCCATGGGAGAAGCTGGCTACAGCAGCACAGTGTATTTTAATGACAATACGTTGTGCTGGAAATGTTCTGACCAGCAGGCTTCCTATTGCAACTTCAAAATGATGCAGACAGCCTCAGGAAAATCAAACGTAGGAATTTTGCCAGCTAGTGACCATGTAAGTGAAACGCTCAATTTTTGCCTTTGCCTCCCTGAGAGTAAATAAATGGTGAACTAATGTTACCAGTCGTCGGCTGGAAAATAAACTCTTTAAAAAAGTGATGCATGCGTGGACCAGAACACCTCGGCGTGTCGTTCGGGGATGGGTGACTCAAAGCCCGGAGGAAATATTTGAAGTCATCCCAGCCAGCCTGCTGGAGGACGGGAGGAGAACATCCTCTGTTCTGCCTACATCAGCCGCACAGCTCCACATTCAGCCAGAGCAGGCTCCTCGGAGCGAGGCAAGCTCCAGTTTTGTGAGAAGTGTCAGCAGGAAGGCCTGAGTGTGGAGGAAACACACCCTCCTGTTGGATGCGTGGAGATGGGGTGCAGGGCTCCTCAGGGCACCTCGGCAGCCTGGGCTGTCCTCTGTCTTGTCGCTTCAGCATCGAGAACAAAGCAGTTTCCCAGAGCTGGGTATCACCGACGTGAGATCCTCGTTCTGCTGGGACACACATGACTGTGCCTCCACCAGCAGCACTCTCGCTCAGAACATGGGGCTTTCGCCACCCTTGGATGTCCCCATGTCTCACTCAAGTCGGGGTCAAGCGAAAATCCAAGGGGACAGCACAGGTTTTCACTGCCTAGGGATGGAGGTGCAGCTCTTGTTAAGCCAGGTAAGACAGCGATGTCCAGAGCTCCTAGGGAGCTTTGAAAATCTCATCCTACCCCTTCGCTTGGAAAGCTTTGCAAATGGAAATGTCAGCTATTATTTCCTGGGCTGGCACAGCCAAGGGAACTTCTGGGTCCGGTGACTCTGCCACTGACCTGCCTGCTTTGTTCCTCGCCGGTAGCTGTGGGCAGAGCCACCTCGCTGCCCTCGTGTGTGACAAAGAGCTGGGGACTGGCACCGCGCCGGTGGCACTGCTGACCTTCCAGCGTCGGCTGCCTCGTAATGAGATGCTGAGAACATCGCTGCAGCTGTGACCAGAGGGGAATGCCTGCATGTTTTTAGTCAGAGGGCCCAGATCTGATTCTTCTTGCCAAAAGGCTGCCGAGGGACAGACTGTAACATTTCCAAAGAGCTCAGAGATCCTCTGATGGAAGGTGTTATTTGAGTATAAAGCCGCCTTATTATCCTCTGCACGGTTGAGAAGCAGGTGCACGAACCTCCATCCAAAAAATGTTTGCTTGTAATTGGCGTCACCTGTGGAGACAGAGCAATCATTTTGGAGGTGGAAACAAAGGAAACAGCAAGTACAGCTTTCTGCTCACAACGCAGCTAGGTACGTCTTTGCACGGAAGGATCATCCGACGCTATCCAAATGGCAACTTTTGATAAGCCCTCTTTGCTAATATCCCCCACACCATCAGCAATCAGCGCACGCTGTGGTTCTCGTCATTACGCTTGATGCAAAAAACCACAAGAATTGAGACAGTATTATATTTCAATTAAAACTCCATGAAAATTTTGGCTGGGCTTTTTAATGTGATAATGTTAATTAAACTTTGCTCTTATGTTCTGAAGTCTTATAAAAAGTCTTAGAAAATGATAAAAAATAATAGTAGAAATAAAACTGGGCTATTTATCTACCAGGAGATTAAAGGGCTTCTTGTTTCCTTTGTGAATTTAGATTTCCAGAATTAAATGAGTGTGAAGTAATGATATTTTTCAGCAGAATCATTATCATTTTTATTGCAGTGGAAAGTATGCAGCATTTCATTGCTACTGCTATTGTACTTAACTCACCTAATTGTACCTCACCGCTCACCAAGCACATCTACTGCAGAGCCCCGTCTCTGCACGCACGTGGCTGACACGATGCAGCCCTTTCCTTCAAGTTAGTGCAGATGTGTGTTTCTCTGAAAGCCGTTCTCTCGTGGGGTGCTGGTGGGTGCGGAGCAATTAGCTCCCGATACGTCCATCAGACTGGCCCACGGATACTGGCTTGCTAATTCCTATTTTTACAGTACGTGCCGTGCTCATGGGGTATAAAATATTGAAGATACGCTTTAAAACATAGTTCGTCATGCAGATGTATAACGACGTACGAATGCACCCTCAAACGTAGATAGGCACAGGTGTAGCAGCAGAAATATGGATGCTGTAGTACAAAGCCTGTAGACGTCCTTTTGGTAGAGTAATTCCTACATCGCAGCTGCGTTCAGAACAGTGTCAGCAGACACTGCTGAGGGGAGGGTGCAGGCTCTGCCTGTGTATCTGCTGGCCTGCCTGTATGAAGACACATCCCCTGTCACTCGGATGTGCCTGGAACAGCACAAAGCTGTTTAACTGGGCGTAGCGACGCCGCACAGAAAGCGTGGGGAGAAGAACAGGCGTGTGGTGCAGATCCCTGGCTGGCCAAAGCTAACGGTTTGCTCACGATGCAGGCTGACCTTGCCCACTGTCCAGCTGTTTCTTGGTCTGCCTCGGGAAGAGGCCTTAGAGTCAGGTCACCAGCGTGGGCATGCCTTGTTCCTGTGAGTCAAAGCCATGGCATTTGCAGAGTGTGTGAAGACAGCTCCTGGTAGGTTTGAAGCTGAGAGCACCCTACTAAGGGCAAGTGGTGAGCATTTCCCAGCCACTTGATGTACATTTTAAGGCCACTTACCCATGCAGCTGAGCAGAGCAGAGAATTACTTGGGGGCAGCTCTCTTCCAGCTACTGGAGCTGCTAAGGAGGACAGAGCTTGAATGTGACCCTCATCCCACATCAGCACATCCCTGTTCAAGTGCATGCTTTACAGAACACAGGGAGTGCAGGAAACCTTGAGGGGGATCCTGGTCCCGGCAGCAGGAATGAGATCTGTTCTGTTCAGTGTGGCCTGAAGTAACAGCAGCATTTTTCTCAGCCTAGGATTAGGGTACCGGGAAAGGGAAATCCAAGGCACGCTGTCAGAGAGAGGAGCTTCTGTTTTCTTTCCCAACACTTGCCTTCAATTTTCTATTTAGTCATCAGTTCTTTGAGACAGGAACTGGAGGTTCGCGGGTTGTCCTGGTTATCAGCTGGCGTCTTCACACAACTGAGTAGCAGTAAGAGGGACAATGATGTGATGATAACATTAAGTTTATTGAGGATTTTTCTGCAAAATTCCATATTTCTAGAAGCATCTGAAATGTGGAGTGATAGTAGCAAATATGCATGTCGTTTTGCTGGCGGAGTTGTTCATTTGTCACTGTGCAGAATGGTGTCTGGAGCAGTCACAGCTCCGCACCTTGGGGTCAGTTCGCAGAGCTGGATGCATCCCTATTAGCCTGCGTCAATGTTGTCATCTGTATTTTCCTTCCTTTTAGCAATCTGCTTTGATTTTGTCAGCCATTGACCTTTTAAGATTTATCCATTAAAATTTTTAAGACCCTGGAGTGACAACTACTTTGGGCACAAACCTAATATGAGGCTGTTTGCTCATCTCTCAGAGCGGGAGCAGAAAAATAACAGCGCATAGTCTGGGACCTCCAGAGAGGTGCAATAAAACTGTGGAATCATCTTGTAAACCGAAGAAGAAATCTCTTCTGATAACATATATTTGTCAGCCTGACATTCTTTATTGCTCTTCAAAGTCCAAACTATAATGGGGACTTTGGGGCCAGGAGACTTTATGATGAGAAGTCAGGGCTGGGTCAAAAGTTCTCGGCCGTCAAGTCTTCGATGCTGCTGTTACTGCCACTCCGTACACAAAGGAGAGGAAATGAAACAGAAAAGAGATCATATTGTAAAGAATATGCTCGTTTGGTTTCTTCTGGCATTTCTCTGATAAACATGATCCCCCCCCCCACCCCCCCCAGTTTTGACTCGCCCTCCGTACTTCTTAAATTGTACTGGAGGATGAAATATTTCTTCAGAGGAATGGGGACTGGCCTAGAAAATGGGATTCAGGATCCCCGTCTATCGGTGGGCATTAATTGGTTTGGCAAGGTGCATGCTATGAGTTTTAGTGACAGAGGCAGTGAACCAGAACGGATTTTCCTGTAATACCAAGATTTTAAAATGGTTTTGCAATTCATGAAGCTGTAAGCACTGCTCAACATAAAACGTTTTTTATAAGACTAGTTTTTTTTTTTTTTTTTTTTTCCTCCTCTCTGTTAAAGAATGTGTCAAAGGCTCCTGAAACTGAGCATCCGCAGAGCAGGGGAGGCATGGGGCTGATCTCTGTGGTCCCGGTGTAAATCAGAAGTGACACGGAGGTTGGGTGGTGGGGAGAGCGCAGAGAGTTTCCAGGGGCAGGACTGGGGGGAGCTGGGATGGAATACTGGAGAAGGGAGAGCTGCCAGGATGTTCCGGGGGAAGCCTTTGGGTGAAGGTGACTGCATCAAGCCACTCAGGAAATCACTAACACCCCCTAACTTTGTCCAGCAACCACCGGATTTCTTGCCCCTTCAGCCTTTCATCTTGACAGGCAGCCCCACTCTGGCAGCTCACCAGATCGCTCCGCCTGTTCTGTGGGACACCTGGGTTCAAATCCCACTGCGAATTATTCCCTCTCCCATTGGAATGTTTCTACATGTGTAAGTCATGAAATACGGCAAGAACCTCCAGGACCGACTTCTTTCCCTTGCATCCAAGGGATTGAAGGAGTTACCGGGGCTAAGGGAGGGTCAGCTCCAAGCCCCTGCTCGGGGAGAGGCAGCAGAAGGTGCTGAGCCCACGTGCCATGAGCTCGGAAGGGTGGTAGCCCTGATGGCAGTACCCTCAGCCGGTGATTTTGCGTCCTTTACTTGCTCTGAAGGTGCCTTGAAAGGTATCCAAGACACAGCCACAGAAGGACTTGGTGCCCATTCCACCGTGACGTGTTCTTCGTGTCCTGGAGAGCACGTCTCGGCGGAGGCAGGAGCTCTCAGCGTTCCTGTCCTTCCTGCCCAGGGGTGAAGGAGTTTGCCCTCCTCTCGCCACCAGCTGTGTTCATCTGCAGGCACCGTTTGCTCAACACACCTTCAAGTGCTCTCAGCAGTTTTGGAAACCTCATTTCCAGCCTTGTCTGTGGCGATACCCGTGCACCAAGCACCAAATAGCTAAAGCCTTATATCGTCCTTTAATCACAAGGAATCAATGCACCATAAGGGGGAGGTTTAAAACCAATTTTTTATGCACCGCTGCTTACATTGAAAAGACTCGTTACAACCCAAATTAATCAATATAGCCTGGAACTCTAAAGTAACTCCTGGATAGAATCAATGACACTGATGAAGATGGGGGAGTGGAAAGATAGAACAATGAAGGGAGCAGGAGGGCGTTAAGCAAAACAAAGCCTATTTGAAATGCTTTGCCTTTCTTCTAAGACAGAAACAGCCTCCGTCGGTGTGTTTGGCTGCAATTTAGAAATAATTTTTCAGGCTGTGGAGGTCTCTTCTGATGAGATATTGCTTGAGGACCACAAGAGGGCAATGGAGATTGGAGACAGAGCCGTGCCCAGGCTCTGCGGAGCACAGATGTTGCCTCCGGGCCCTGCCCACCTTCCTCTGCAGCTCCAAAAAATGCCATTTTCCACCACGCAAGGGGGAAAAATGAAGTGTGACAATAAGAGCGCTTGGGTTTCCAGGGCTGCCTTTTTGGAATCAATGAGACATTATTACAAGTAAAACATATGTCTGCTGTGTAGCTAATGCTGTCTAAATTGCATTAAGCTCCTAGCAGCCTCTATGGTCTGTATGTGTGTTCTCAGAAAGGTGTGTGGAAGAGGTATTGATCTTCTGACTAAGTGTCCTAATGAAATACAAATCTGCTATCATTTAGAGAGCCATCTGTCATGATGAGACATAAAAAATGCTACAAGCAGAACAATAACTATAATTCAATTTGAGAATCCAACCTACTCTCAGCAGGCAGAAAGCGGCTGGCCCCAGCCCGTGGCCTCTGGGATCAATTCTGTTTACTGTGTTAAACTTCGTCAGAGGGTAATAAAGAAATCAATCAATAAAGTATTAAAGAAGTTTCCAATTATGGGGAAGGTACCTGTTGCAGAAGACCTCTTTTGTGCTGTGTGGCGATTTAAAAGCCATCTACATGGCTCAAGTTCTCTGGCAAGTGGCAGAGTAATTTAATGCTTGTGGTGTTATATTGTCCAACACAACCGTAAACTACTAAAAACGTGCACGGCTGCTGGGAAGGAAACTGCTGACAGCAGGTTAATGAAGAGGGCATTTTCCTAATACTCCCCAGGCCACTGGTGATGCAGGACCCCCCGACATGACAGCTTTCGGGAAAATTTGTCCAAATTAACTTCTCAAGTGGGTCGGTTAAAGCGTGTTAGCCACCTATCTGGACGTGCTCATTCAGAGTTGAAATGGGCTTTGCTCAGTTTAGCTTTGCTCGGTGTGCAGTCCGGCTCATCGGAGCACTTCGGTGTTTGCTCAGGTCTCCGGGGGATGGCTGGAGGCACGGTCTGAATGAGGAGCTGCTCTGGCAGGGGCTGGAGCTGAGCAGCCCCGTGGTGGTGAGGCAACAGGGAAATGGTCCGGCATCTCTGGGGCTCATTTTTTTTTACTATTTTCTATTTCAGTTGTCAGCCTCAGAGGCAGGCGCTGGCCTTGGTCTGCAGCTGGCAGCACGCGGCACAGGGCTGCTGCTCTGGGACATGGTTGCAGGACGGCTTTGAAGGCAGCCACCTGGCTTCCATACCCTTTGTGTCTGGGGGTTCCAGCTCTTCGTGATCACTTCTTGCCCCTTTCTTCCTGAGGTCCAGGCCAACTGCAGCACAGGGAAACGGGCAGAGAGGTTGGGCGAGGAGCACCAAGCAGCTGCAGGCTGCGGAGGGACCCCGGCCTTGGTGCCCCCGTAAGTGGGTGCTGGAGGTGGAGCAGCCAGCTGCCCACGACGCCCTGCAGGAAGAAGGAAAATGTCCCCGGTGTCTCCAGTTCCCTTTCCTCACTCCCTGTGTTGTTGCTTTGTCCATTCCGTCTACCTCTCTGTGCAGAAGGGCAGCCAACAACTTGCTTGGAAGGTGAACAAAATCTCATTTTTAGAGACCGGGCTTTATGTGGGAGGAATACTGCGCTCACCAGGACGAGAAGGGTCTGGGGGCTCCGAGCCGAGTGGTGACAGGCAGGTACCGAAACGCACCGAGGAGCAGGGCCCGGTGGCTTGGCCATGTCCCCGGGAGGGAGCAGTGCCCCGCTCCGTAGCACCACGCCGAGGGGTGGTGCACTCTGGTGCACGTGCACATCGTGTGTAGCACGGGGACTTGTCCCCTGGTCCGCGCCCAGGCTTATTTTCTGATAAAACCAACCTGATTCTTTCTGTGGAGGACCCAGAGGAGAGCTAATCTGTATGCGGTGCAGATAAAGAGGGGAGCAGCAACATGGTGCAGAAAAGAAGGGGGAGAACCGGTTGGATTGTGTGACACACTTGAAGCAAGCTTGCTGTAGCCACAGGCTGATTCTTCTCCATTCTCTACATCGTTTTATTTCCTCCTTAGCCAGATATCTGTGGTTTGCAGCGTGGTGCTGCTCGGGCCGTGAACCCCCCTCTGAAAGCCCCGGCTGGGGTCTAGTGAAAAGCCATGGCTGTGTGCAGTGCTGTATTGTCTGAGATAATGTATGTCCAAATTATTTTTTTGGAACCTTCTCCTAAAGTCTTTATCTGCCAGGCTCCAGGCTGTGGGATCGATGTGCTACTGTGTACTCATTCACTTTGCGTCCCTGCAGCTTTTCTCCGAGAAAGGCTGTGATGGAGCTTGGCTTGTGACAGTGCCTGATAAGCCAGGTTACTGTTTTCTTTGACAATCGTTTCTCCAGAATGTCCTGTGTAATTTTTGTGGGTATCAAAGTTCATGTTCCCTCGTTGAAAAAAAGAAAAAAGAAGGATACTTGCATATTAACCGAGGGTCTGTTTCATCCAGATGATGATCGGTATTAATGACCTGGCATCTGGCAGCAATCGTATGAATGAAGCCACTACTAAAGGTGGATTTGATGAATCTTCCCCGACAGAGGAGTCTCGGCTGTCTGAGCACTGGACTGTCGTGGGTTTGTGCTATTTCCTCTACCTGGGGCTTCAGTCTAGTGGAGCTTGCAGCAAAGTGTTCCCTCTACCTGGGAGACCGACAGGAGCAATAGAGCAAGTATAAAAAGGAACGGAGCAAAGTGGGCAAAAATAACTAGAAAGACACTTTGTAGAGAGACTCCACTTCCGCAGCCCTGGTGGGGAGGAGGTATTGCTAATGAGAGGCTCAGCCCAACTGCTCTGAAGCCGAGGGACGAAGCTCCTGGAGCCCTGGGACACTCCTGCAGAGGGGAAGAGGAGCTTGGCTCCAGCTGGGAGGGAGATGCTGGGCAGGGAGATCTCACCCTGTGCCGGGACGTGCCAGGCTCACGCTGTGCCTCTCCTCCTGACCCCAGGCGATGCTTTTCCCCGGCTGTCCATCACTGGAGTTACTCCTCCTGAGGTGGCAGTGGTGGCAGGTTCTTGCCGTTGGTCTGTGCACCGCTGGTGCAGCACATCGCAGCCGAACAGCAGGGCCTCCCCCCAGCAGAAGAGGCTCCAGCAGAGGCAGAGCTGGACGTGCAGCTGTGCTGTGGCTGGAAACTTCATTTAGCTCCCTGTGTTGTTTGTAAATATTTTACTGTCTGGTATTAAGTGAACGTAATTACTGCAGCTTCAAGACGAGGGAGGCTGTTTAATGGGGATCCTGTCAAAGTACTTTCCCCTAAGTTTCAAAAGCTGTTATTTTTTCTCTCCTGTCGTTGATAATAATCCCTTGAAAGCTCGAAAGTGAAATGTACTGCCTTCCTCTGCGATTGTTTTTCTTTGTTATGCTTCTCAGACAAAGAGTAAAACACGAACTTTCAGTCTCAATTACTTTTATTTTAGATTAAGGGAAATAAACAAAGCATGAACAAACCTTAAACTCTGGGAGAGAGAGCAACCACACGCACTCAGGGCACGCGCTCCTGGTTTGGGAGCAGCACTGCATGAGGCCGGCCAAGAGCTCCTGCTGAAACAGCTAGTGCTGACCATGCTGCCTTCAGATCCACCCTCACCGAATGCCCCCAGGTGAAATGTACCTTAAGGAGCTCCTGGTGCACTCTCTGCAATGCCTGCTTCTCTGCCTTGCTCCACCTCTGCTGGGCAGCCTTGGCTGCTGCTCTGCGAACCCCTGCAGCAGCTCCCTGCAGCCCCCAGGTTCTGGGAGTGGGCAGGAAGTGGAAGAGGGGCTGCAGGCAGAGGGCACGCTGGTAGTGCCTGGGACTGCCCTGGAGGTCTCAGGTGAATGAGGAGAGGAACTGGTTCGTCCTACAGCAGTTCATGCAGAGATGTGGTGTGGCTGAGCTCGCAGGCGGGCTGCTGCTTGGGCCACTTCGTGAGCACCGGTGACCCCTGATCCCAAAGGTGGCGACGTTCACAAGACCTGACACGAAAGGCCGTGTTCTCCTTGCTAAACTCAAGCTCAGCTCCCTGGATTGAACGGGGAGACAGCCAGGCCTGCTGGCACCCACCCTGCATGCCCCCACTGCAGCCTTCCTCCCGCGTCGCTCAGCTCCAAGCCACCCCGAGTCTGTTGTCACGCAGAGCGAGCAGGATGCAAACCGGCTTTGTTCCGAGGCTCTGGCTCCTTCTCTGAGCACGTTCCCAGCTGGCAGACTGTAGGATTGAACGGCTAACCCTGCAGCTGCTGCCACGGGGAGGCCAGTAACTCACCCGGGGCCCAGGTGCCTTCCTGATCCTGCCCTGAAAAGCATCTTGAGGACCAAGTTTGTCACGTTTGACTATGGGGAGAAAGCAGCTTGCTCTGCTGGCCCTGTTGCACGGCTGAATGGGGACAGCGAGAAGCCAGCTGGGTGCCTTCTGCTAACAGTAACTCAGCCCAGGCCAGAAATGCTAACAGCGGGGTTTTAGTTAGCAAGCATTAAGTGTGAGCTAACCATCCCTCGTTAGAGGTTAACAAGTCTGTCTCTGCCTCCCAATCCCCTGACAGCTTATTTTGAAATCCCTACAGATAGTCCAAAGCTCTTATTTCTGATGCTCAGTTTTCTTTAAACAATGTTATTTCCATTATTCTGCTAATAAGCAGCTGCCTTGCTTTCTGAATTCTAGTGATGGGGACAGGCTCCCTCCGCTTGTCAGAGAACTTTTTGTTTCCCCTGATTCCTTCCATCTTTTTGCCATAAAATCTAAGCCAGTGATTGACAACCCAATTTAAACTTGGTTTTAATATTGCAATCAGGAGTGATATTTTGTGTTTGCTTTTTGAAGTGAGGAGAAAGGGTAGTAAAATTTGCCTTCTCTCAGTCATTTCACCCACAAAAGTGAAATTTTGCTAGCAAAGAAGAAAAAGAAAAAGGGGGGGATAAGAAAGCTGAGATTAACATCCTTTAAAATGTGCCTGTTTACTCCTATCGTCTCAGAGCTAACTTTAAATAGGATAAAATGATCCTTTAATCCCCTTTATCTTCTTAAGAGCTGCTGTAAAAGATCTACTTGACATTTGAGAAATGAAAAAAAAAATAGACAGGCTCGTAATATTCATCAGAAATAGTGGATGGAAAGATTTGATTTTAACAAAACTCAAAGAGCTGGATCCTCAAATGGGCACAAATTATCGTGACTTCTGCTGAGCGGTTCCAGCTCACGGCAGAGCAGATCAGCCCTCCGACTGCCCGGCTTGTTGCACCCAAGTAAGCGTGTAATGCGAGGCCCATTTCCGTGGGTTTGGCTCCTAATGAAGAGGGCAATGCTGGAAATCCATCCGACAGTTGCCTTTGCATCACTGGTGAGGGCAGACTGGGAGACTCTTTACAAGCTTCAGGAGCTCCCCGCTCGGCTCTGCAGTCTCTCTCTGTGCTGTTTGCTGGTTTGCCTTTAAAAACCTGGCGTCTCTTGCTGACTCGTTATCTGCAGCCTCGTTTCCAAAACATCTGTTTAGTCTTGAATAAATATGCATTCCAGTTACTTAATGGCCTTCTCTCAATTTTCAACCCAGAAAGAGTAATGAATCATGAATAAGTTATAAGGAGCTACAGCACAGAGACCTCTAAGTTAAGCAATGTATCCTGCAATGTATTGCCTTGGCTATCTTTGCCCATCTACTGAAACGCTGCGAGAAGAAAGCCTTTCATTTGTTGTTCTCCCATTTGCAGTGAGTAATGAAAGAATGACAACCACTAAAAGCCGAGGGATGTCTGCTCCAGAATGCTGAACTTCCAGTGATGGACTGTCCTCCTCTGCCATGCTGGGACTAATGCTGGGGATGATGGATCTGGACTTCCATGGGCTAATAACTCACAGCCGTATGAGAGCAATGGTAGAGTTGTTCCAAGGAAAATAGACTTCCTTGAACACGGTGCAGAGGCAATATCACTTTGCCTGGCAAGCACACAAACACCACGTGGCAGCTCATGGTAGGCATCCTGTAGTGGTGAACCCCCCGAGACAAGACAGCTCGGGTCTTCGGACTGGGGGCAAGCTGGTGGCCAGGGCACAGGAACAGCAGTTCAGGTACCAGGAAGGGGATTCACATGTTCAAAAAAAAAAACAAAAACATCTCTTTTAAGTACTATGCATTTATGTAGTAGACTGTCTCTCACTGGAAAACATTACAAACCACAACAGGAGTTTCTTTCCCGATCCAGGTACTGCATCCCCGATAATAACAGGAAAAGCCTAATGCCATCCCAGTTACTGAGTGTGTGCGGATCATCTCCCATTTGTTAGCTTCTTTGCCACTAATGAGGTGCCCAGGGTGCTGAACTTCCCCTTTTTTTCACGCCCCAGAGAGGTGCACTTCCAGACTACTTTAGAGCTGATGCAGGCAGTGTCTGTGCTTACAAAAGGACAGGACTCTACCGGGAGACGCGAGCAGAGGATGAACAGGAGCTGTTCTGGGGAGCGAGGGCAGCGAGCTGGCTGAATTCCAGGGAAGGTTGTTTAAGTCAGCTCCACTGAATGCACCTCCAGTTGTGGCATTGCTGTCCATTGTGAAACGGACACATAAAAGCCTTTATCTAAGAACAATAAAAATTCCCAGCACAGCGGCTGTCTCTCCTGCTGCCTATCTGAAATGCTGGTGTACATATGCATGCCCCACCTCGTCTCAGCCACCACCACGAGGTATTTCTTCATTTGTAGGTGCTTCAGGTGCAACTCTGAAAGAACCTAATCCCTTACGTCTGATTCTGTTCAGTTTCAGTAGTGATCCCACAGTTCTCGAGTTCAGAATGTGTGTTTATAGCATGGCCAGCCAGATAATCCTGGCAATCCTCTACCTACATAAGGGCTGTTCATGGCAATGGAAAACTGTAAAAATGGGGGTGTAAATAAAGGAGAGCAAGACAGATTAAAAACTGGGTGGAAGGCATGCAGCCCAGCAACTCCAGTGTTTTAATGCCAAAGCTGTTCCTCCGGCTGTTTAGTTACGGCTACATATTTAAATTAAAGTTAGTGAAGGTGTCTGGAGGCCAGAAGGGGTTAACCACGGGCTGGACAGTAGCCTGTTGGTGCATAGCTCTCTTAAGGACGTGTTAGACCTGAAGTCGAGGAAATGCAAAAGTTCCAGGTAGCTAAACAGTCAAAAGCAGGAGGCTGTCTGAAATTCGTTACTGATAATAGTTCAACAAGCATAGAGCTCAGCCTGCACTAATTTACCCTTCCAACAGGCTGGAAACATTTCTGACGAGGTCAGATACTTCTCAGCTGCACAGCTACTGCTCCGTGACTGCGGTGGAGATGTAACCTTAGGTTATTTTGAAATTCCCAGCCTGAACTTCTCATTATCCTGGACTTCCTCATCTTTCACTCTGTCTAGCCCCAGACTTTCCCTAAAGTAAACCAGAAATAAACAGAAACCCAGCTGATTATAATGGAATTAGAGGTCTGCTTCCAGAGAAAGGGATTGATTCTACATGGGAAATGAAGACTTAGCCCCACAGAGCCCTGTCCTTCATTGTGATAGTCCTTGTGAGGATGCAGTTGAGGTACTCCAGGGGCTTTCTCATCCCCTAACTGCAGATGGGAATTCCCTGTCTTGATCAGCACTGTAGACAAAAGGAAACAGGAAAACTTCGCTGGAGCCCCTCAGAGCTGATGCTCAGCCCCGCCAGTCCCCAGGAGCAGGAGTCCCACAGAGGAACCCAGAGCTATTTCTGGAGGGATTGGAACCAGAGCCTCTTAAAACACTAAACTGTGCCTCAAAAGTCCCCGACAACCACAGCTGCTTGCTCCACACCAAGAACTTCAGGTGAGAGCCACGCTCAGGCATCTTCCCATCTCCTTCCCATTGTGCTGCATTTCGTGTGGTAGCTTCGTGCTCTGCTCCCCTCCCAAACACCATCTGTGTGGAGCTGACCCCTTCCCAGGCCGGTCTTTTCCACCCAGCCTTCCGAACATCATGAAGCAGTTACCATGGTGACTGTATTTTTGGTAGCTCCACATTATTCATGCCAGGGGCCATAATGGGATGCGTACTGTATTTGTAACATGCAGCAGTTTGAAAGCACCCTCCTGGTACGGGGTGGACGCCTTCTGCCTCTTCAAGGTCACAGCTGGCTCTGGTGACCTAGGTGCCACCTTGAGTGGGTTTAAATTCAGAATACTGCCGCGGTGTAATGATGCCGAACGGGAGAAACACAGTTAGCTGAGATGTATTTTCCCTAGCGGTAAGTTGAAAAGTCTCACCAAGCATCAGTTTATATTCAAGGATAGCTTGTTCTGCCCCTCAAATACATATATATTATGTTTTGCAGGCAACTGTGGAGGAGCTCTATTAACATTGCATCCCATCTGAAAAAATAAGAGTAATAATTGTAATAAAAATATCTTGACTCCATTATGCAGGGGAAAAAGAAAGCGGAGAGTCCCTTTCAAACCAGCCCTTCTGCCTGTGGGTGCTGCCTCAGCTCCGTGCCCGTGATGCTCGTGCAGCAGCGTGCCTCCGCTGCCTTGCCCAGCTCCTGCTCCGGTGCGAGGCCTTTTCCTTCCTAACTAGGTGTCGGGAGATTTTGGTGAATTGAAGAAATCTCGTTACTGTGCTTTCACTGGGGTCTCAGGAAGTTAATGCCAAAATCTGCTTCCACTGTGCGAGCGTGCCTCCTGTTGCCCAGGTGTGGCAGAGCTTCCCATGTTTTCCAGCTCAGCTCATGCTTGGGGGAACGCTACACGTCCAGGCACTTTCTAAGTGACCTGTCTTTTCCCTGCTTTTCTCACTGGTGTTTTTGGTGCCTGCTCTCTTCTGATCCCTGCTCTTCCAGGCAATGAGCAAGCGGCAGCTCGGCAGAGGCGGGCAGCAAGCCCTGCCTGCCAGGGAACAGAATTGCCGTCCTGTAGGGATGGGATTTTGTTGGGGGCTCGGCTGGCCTGCTTTCCTGAGCCCCCCAAGGCTGGAGGAAGCTCTGGCGAGCCCACAGGTCTCATCCAGCCCTGCCTTGCCCCTGCTCCCTGCGATGCCTTCCCACCTCGCTCCTGCTGAAGTAAGGATGCTGGCGCTGATGGCAGACACAGGCAGATGTTACAACACGATGAGCTAAATTACATCTGCTGCAAGAGCCAAGCAAGGAAGGGATTCTCAGTGCTGAAAAGCCCCCACGCTGGAGGCAGGATGCTTAGAGCTGGGGAGCTGCCGCCTGCTTTACATTCACCGGTTCAGTCCCTTCCTAGAGGCAGCAGGGGAGAGATGAAATAATCCTCTTATTCAGCAGACATCGAGCTAAAGAGAATGACCCATCAGGCTACTCGATTCAGCTCGGTGCTGCAGCATGTCAGATGCCTGTGACAGCCTTGTCTCACGTGGGCAGTGGGCTATGCAGCCCTCGAGGCGACAGCAAAAGCAGGCAAGCACAGGCTTGAGCTGGGGATGCCAGTGGTGCTGGCAAGAAAAGAAGGCCCAGAATTGCAAATATTTAGGCTGGTGAGCGGTTTCGGTATTTATCGTTTCTCCCAGAGAGGAAGTTACCTACGTGCCTGAGTGTCTGTAAGCCGCAATCCGTAGGGCATTTCAGACTGCTGGTGTTTCACATACATTTTTACACAGTTCTTGAAACAACAAAAATACACACCGAAGGCGGGGTTTTCGTTTCTTCAGGAGGACGTTAGAGCTCTGTGTGTAGCCAGCTGCTCAACTGCTGCTTCCCCGCCGAAGGATGAGAAGTGCCCCAGGTCCCATAGTACGGAGGGGCTGTGCTGAAGTGGGCTCCCAGCGGACTCCTGCAGCGGGGTGCCCCCATCTGCCTAAAAGTGCAGGGATGGCTCCGTGCACAAAGGATCCGTGCTTGCAGCCTCCTGACCTTGTTCTTTAAAATATTTTTGAACTTCAGGTCGAACTTCAAGGGTCTCCCCCTTTGGACAGTCCCATTTTTCAAGTCATTCCTAGCTGGTCTAGATATTTTGTGATGTCCCAGGCATGCTTATTTCAGTGAAACTGGGACTGTAAAAATAGAGCCATGCTTCTATTTTCTCCTCTTTCCCTGTGTGTCTCTGGAGTTAACACTACTTAATTTGTTGTCATAAATAGATCTTTCTGTCTGGCTTTTTTCTTTTCCTCTTTTTTTTTTTGGTAACAGAGAGAAATCTGGTCTTCCTTGCTCATTGTAAACAAAAGAGCTAATTAAGTTCTGATTCCAGAGTCTTTAGCATGGCAATGACATCTTTAAGCACAACACTGACAGCTGGAATATTAGTTCCCAGAACTGGGTCTTCAGCGCTGCTGGGTGACATTTAAGAGAAGTCTTCAGTCCTGTGAATGGAGAAGATTTGATATGTTAGCTATTGAGAGGTTAAATAAAGTAGAAACTTGAAATTTTGCTGTTCAAGGACATAACCCCAATTTCGTAGTGTCTGGGTGAGCTTTTCAACTGCAGCAGTTTTGAACTCAGCACAGCTGGTAAACAAAGTGAATAAAATCCCCTTTAGCCATATTCTGCAATTTGACACAAAACAGGTAAAGAAAGGAAGAACCCAATCCAATCCTCCTTGTGAGGTCGGTGTGGGAAGAATTACTCTGCTCTTCCCCTTAATGATCTCTCTGACTGGAACACCTTCTCCAGGTGAATAAATTATCCCTAGTGTGTCAGTGGAACTGACCTAGACGGGTTTGAAACTTCTGTAGAAATTAGCTCTGCGTTACACATCACGCTTGGAGCCAGCACATCACGCAGCGCGGGTTTAATTTGACTCCTGTTGATGGCCAGCATTAAATTTCCTATGGAATTACAGGGAGTTTCTGTAAGTGTCACTGCTGGGAGACAACTCGCTATCCTGAAAGCTAATGGCTAAAAGCCTATTGATTCAACAGTCAGGAATCCACGGCAATTGTCAGGAGGTCGCCTCCCTCACACCCTTTTAGTTCCCTTTTTCCTCCAAAAAACTTGAAATCAATCAACACAGAGAAAGCAGGATCACTGTCAATCAGGTACTGGTTTTTGATTGGAAGGTGTTTGAGGATAGGAAGTGAAGCAGAAGCAGAAAACTTCATTCCCAACCTATAAGCCAGTGACATTCTCACTAAGTAAAAGGATGGCTCAAGCCCACGGGTACGCACAATTGCTCTGCAGCAAATGAAGGATGAGCAAAGGGTGGTGCAAAGATGCAATTCAATTAAACCCTGGAATAGCTCCCTGAATTTGGGAGCTTTGGGCAAAACACGCATTAGGGCATGGAGGTGAACACCTAATGCAGAGGCAGAAACGCCACTGGGTTCTTCTGCATCCCATTCCTCCTCGCACCGCACAGGAGCACATGTTCCCTACACACGTGCGAGGGACACCCAGTGAAGTTTTTACCAGCAGGTGGTTTGGGTTCAGCTCTTGTTGAAAATGGAAGAAAGTTGTTTTAATTCTCTCAACCCTGTGCAGCGTTGTGGAAAAAGTGTAGAGCGCAGAAGGAAGGGGGACTTGGGTAAAGCAGACCTCGCCCCAGCTCTGGCAGCTCCGTCGTGTACTCTCCGATGGCTGGTCTTAATTACAGTGGACAATTATTTCACCTCTACGGCTGTCTGTGTTTGAACACTGGGTGTGTTGCATTACAGAAGCAATTCGAATGCTTCCATTCGGTTTAGAAGAAGCTTCTGTGATGCCCCTCAATTATTCATGGTACAGGTTTCTTCCATCAGAAGTACCTCCGTGACTGCCGGCGCTTTATGGAGCGAGGGTTATCGCAGTGCACGGAGGGAGGTGCAAAGCTCCTCTGTCGTGGGAAGGAGAACAAAGATTCTTGAGTGACGTTTACTGCAACGGCTTTGGGAAGTGTGGGGCAGGCTGGAGGTGTTGTGAAGATGCCTTTACATCCCATCAGAGGATGAAGAAGCCAGGAAAGGACCTGACCCAGCTGTGCCGTATGGTTCTAACATACCAGGAAGAGCTTGGATTATCTGGTGGCCTTAAGAGCGGCACTCTGAAAATGCTAACAAGACAGGTAAAGCTTTGGGAGAATGTGTGAAGGGGGCTCATTTCATCCTGCAGGAGGTTTGGAAATGTGAATTCACAAACACCAGAGATAGCTCTCGCACCATCCATGCTGGGGCATATCCGAGATGGAAAATCTCTCATCAGAATCCAAAAACGCATGAGTACACCAAAATACAAATTTGCTATTGCATGCAAGAAGAAACGGAGCACGTTAAGATGTAGGAATCACGCTCCATTGCACAGGTAGCAGAGCACGGTGATCCTGAAGAAAATGTCTTTGAAACAGAGGAACCGAGACCGCTGGACTTAGCCCAGTTGTTCCCTGGCAGTGTCCTGGGCCAGGCGTCGAAAGCAGAACAGGCAAGTTCGTGCAGTCCAGCAGAGGCCAATGCTGGTGGAGTCTGTCTGAATTTCCCCTAAAGGCCGCTCAGCCTGCGGAGCTGGACCTCACTGCCACCTCGGGATGTCATTTGCCCACGCCGCAGACGTTCCCGTGCTTCCAGACCCTGCATTTGAAGGGAGCGAGCAGCTGACAGCACGCTGATCCCTCGGGGGCACTTACAAATTATGATGAATCCAACTCGGCGCCTCAGCCTGAACTACTTGGGACCTCCGAAATATGAGTGAATGCTCCTACATTACAGTAAAAGGCTTCAGTCTCAGGAAACTGACATTTTGGAAAGAAAAAATATTTTATCATAGCAGTTGGAAGATGCAAATAAGCGTCTAGGGGGATTTTTGGAAAGCACTGAAGCAAGTTGAGGAGTGACTTCTATTTTTTAAAATCTCATCTAGTTCCTAGCTACATCTTTCATTGCCTCTGAAAATTGGGTCCTTTATTAATGAGAGTTAAATTACATAATACCGAAGAAAGAATTTAAAATAATTACTTCCTAACCCCTTTTGCAAAGCCCTGAAGCGCAAGGCTTTATTACCCTTATCTTAACTTTCTTAACTACTAATGTTTTAGTAGTTAGAAAATTATCCTTTCCCTTTTGAAAATCCAGCTGCAGTTATTATTTCCACATTTTTATTAGCCCTCCTTATATTGATAATAATCGCAGCATATTGAGGTGTTCAGGAGAAGGCATTAAGGCCAATCAAGTGAATAATTCAACATTTTAAAAATTGTCTGAACACAAATTTACACAATAGCCTGTGACAAAAGAATCTTTAGGGGACGATCAAATAAATAACACCCATTTTTCAAGAACACTGCAACACTATCAAAAGAATAATACAACCTTTTTTTGAATGGTAAGCTATTATTATTCATGGATGTAGGCAATTTGAAGAGCTCCGGAGCTGCGCTCTGCCAGGTTCCTGTGTGCTGCTTTGGGAGGAGGCAGCGGTACCATCGGAGGTGCTGGTTTGCATCTCCCATTTACATGACACAAATACATTACCATTGTTTTCTAACACGGCTGGAAGGCACATTAAGAGCAACGTTTATGTGTGTGCCTCCCATATTCTGCTGGATTGGGTGGGTGCAGGCACATCCCAGGGCAAGGGCTTCCCTCGTTTCTTTTTTACTACGACATCTTCCTGGCAGTTGGTGTAGAAAATGAGAAATTCACCCCAAAGTACGCCTTGGCTGGTAGCATGATTTTGTAGGAAGAGTTTCTGGCTCACTTTAAGCTTGGATTTTCTAGACGGTGCTTTTCAATACCCTGGATTTGATGGGCTTTCAGCTGCACCTCAACAGCCTTTACTTAGGGCTCAGTAAGGTAAAACGTCTCCATACAACAGCAAGCGCTGCTCAGCTGTAAAAAATAGTTTCTAGCCTCTTACAGAATGAAGCTTGCCAGCTGAATCCTCTCGTTTACCTGCAGAGGATTCACCTGCTGACAACCCCTCCTGATCCACTCTGCTCAGAGGCAGAGCCTCTTATGGGGAGGAGGGGAGCAGGCAGGGGCTTTCCCATGAGTATCTTGAAGCCTGCCCAGCCCTGCCTGGGTGAAGGAGCCTTCAGCAGCCAGAGGAAGGGGCTTGCTCAGAGCAGTGCGGTTCTTCGGGTGCTTTTTCTCAAGCTTGTGTCCTAGGATTTGATGATGCAAGTGGCTGGAGTCCTGCTGTACCTGTTCTTTCTGATACGCTTAGAGAACACGTGGCACCATTCCCCCTGATGGTCTCAACCCTCCACCTCCTCAAGATCCACCCACACCCCTGAAACGTGTCCTGGAGCAACTGGGAGCTAGTGGGTGAGTGCAGCCTTCCCAGGCATGTGCGAGGCTGCTTTCACTGTCACCACAACACCCTCTGTGACTCTGTTTTCTGCAGCTCTGCCATGGACAGCAGGCTAGTCCCACGTTGTGTAGTTGAGGCATTATTTCTGTGTCGGGGCTGTGGCCATGCGGCCGAGCCTCAGGATGAGAAGCAGAGCTCTGGGAGCTGCCGAGCATCCCGGTGTGATCTGTGCCCTGCCACTGACTCCAGCCCTGAGCAAAACCGAGTGGGTGGGAAAGTTGTGGAACAAACGTTCCGCCATGCGGAGATTTGCCAAGTGGGGTTTGCTAGCCAACAGCACCAAATTAAGAGTTTAAAGTCTCTTTTCATAAACAGTTTCTTCAAATGGCTGGCTTGTTAGATCTGCGTGGAGCTTGCCCTGTTGGATAGCATTTGCACTTTTCATTTGAAGCTGGCTGCATTTGCAAAAGCTTTTCTTTACTTGCAGGGTGACTGCTAACCGCTGCCAAGGTTGTATCAAATGCTAAACAGCGCTGGGTTTATCAGACAGAATGCCCACATCTTAAAACTTCCAAGTCTGCTTTTCTGCAAGAAGAAAATGGTGGGGAATGCAGAGCTAAGAAATGTGAGGGAGGTAAGATGGGCTGGGCAGGTCCTGTTCCTCGCTGTGCTGATGAGTACAAGAGACAGAGCCTAGAAACACCCCGGTGGAGGCCAGGAACCCGCTGTGCCAGGGCTGGTACCAGCATGGGATGGGGACCAGAGGCATGGGAAAGTGCTGACCTCGGGGTGAGGCCAGGGCCTGGTGCTGGACAGCCTCATGTCCTCCCTGTTAGGCACTGATGTGGGGCTCAGCTCCCTGCACCCCATCCTGCTCGTCCCCAGCCTCAAGTCAAGGGAAACAGGAGGAGCTGAGGCTGGAGCAGGCCTTCACAGGGGCTCCTTTTTTCACTGTTCTCTATTTCTCCGTGCTATTGATGTGTTCCTTCAAGATTTAGCTTCCATTTGCTGGGATTTTTTATTAGCCAAGAGTTTGGGACAGTAAAGAGCCATCTGTATCATCCATCTCTTGTGAGGCTGTCTCCTGTCCTCCCCTGCCTCATTTTTCAGAAGGCAGTGGGTGTCGTGAGCCTGAGTTTGGAACTTGCTACCTGGCTCCCCCTGCCCCTGGTTCTTTAAGATTCATACTCTCCAGTGATAAAAACCCCTTACAGCCTGCATGGACGTTGGCTTTGTTATTTATTACTCTCTCCTCAATACTATTCTGAGATTTGGCTGCCCTTCTTGCCACTACTTAGCCTTCTATCTCTCGCTCTGAGCGGCTGGGATGCTGCTTTTCACCTCTTTTCCTGAGCCAAACTTCTTTGCAGGCTATAAAATAATGATTTGACGGGAAGAGCACAGGTGACAGGAGAGCGTGGTACCTCGGGCTTGATTTAGAGAACGGGGAGGCAGCCGCGGCTGAGAAGCGGATTGATGTTAATTGTGCCATGGGATGGTGAGAGCTGGGCTGCTCCCTTAGTGAGGCTGAGTGCCTGCGGTCTGCCGTGCTGGGCACTGCACAAATCCCAGATGCAGATCCCATTTCTTAAGCGGCATTCTAAGGGGATGACACAAATGAGCTCGTTTGTACACGCTCGTGCTCGGAGGGATAAACGCCAGCCAGACCCCGCGGCCTCCGAGTCGAGGGCTGGGGCCAAAAGCTCGGACAGCAGGGCTTCCCTCCTCGGGCTCTTCGCCTCCCGATAGCAAGCAGCAAATTATTTCAGCTGTTTGTTTCTGCTTCGGGTCAGCTTTTGGCCTTGTGGGGTCTGCCTCGGCTTCAGAGAGCAGTGCTGCAGGAGGGAATCTCACGTACTGAACCAAGTGCCCACCCGTGCCTTGAAACCCGCTCAAGGCAGCACAGAGCGGAGGGGAGGAGGACGTGGGGAGGCTGGCACGTGCTTCCTTGTGTTGTTACTGGAGCACTGCTTGGCAGGGCGAGCCCCCAGCCTCTCACCTCCAGCCTCACCGTGCACCGAGAGCAGGACTGGGGCCGGGGGGGAGGCTGCAAATGGGAGCTGCAGCCGGGGAGAAGTGGAAGAGGAGGGTTTTATGAATCTGGCCGAATTTATCGATTCGATTGTTTTAAGTACTTAATAATTAAAGTGCTCCAAGTGTTGGTTATAAAAGCCTGTGTAAACATGATGTATAAATACTTGGTAATTGACAGCTCATTCTGGGAAAATACATCTCCTGTAAGTTCGGTGTGCGCACGCTGCTTGTTTAGATACATAATCATAATTTATGTTACAGCGTGTTCAGGTATTAATCAACTGTAACAATGCGCGGAGTTAATGCTGAGTGCATCCCTCCTAGCACCATCTGCTTGGGTAGAGGAGAAGGCTGGCAAATGGCTGGCAAGAGCAATTCTGTGATTTAGCAGAAAACGCGGGAGGAAGCTGAGCCCTGTAACGGGCAGAGATAACTCCAAATGAATTAAAACCCGCACATTTTGTGCGTCCGCTTACCAGCAAATCATAACACCATCATGGTCTCTGCTGAGCTGCTGGATCTGCTGTTTTGAAGTGAAGTCTTTAAACCTAAGCTGGGTGAAGTGTTAGAAAGTGCATTACAGGAGAAAATCCTCTGTTGCCTGAGGGCTGGTACAGCTCAAGAGCTTTTCCTTTCTGTGTGTCTTTGTGATGCCGAGATCTGCTGCTGTAGGATTTTATACAGAACTTCAGGATCAATATTGTTCTGGAAGCAAGTGGCACAGCACTGTCAGTGTGTGTCCAAGCTGAGTTTAGAAGCAGATTTTTGTTTGTGCATCTGCTTGGGCTGAACCAAGAGGTGTCAAGAGAAGAACCACAAACAGGCCGCAGAGGTGTGTGGCCAAAATGAGAGCTGTGTCCATCTGGGCGCGAATCGGAGGCAGGGCTCCTTCGCTTTCCTGGTTTCCATCCCCAACTTAGCTCCCCAAAAGAGCATCTAAGCCTATATTTTTAAGTTTTGCCATCAATTTAGAGAGGTATTTTCGGGCGTGAATGGAAGCTAAGCACCCCTTTAGCTCTGATGGATTTGAATAGAGCTTGGAAATCTCCTTGATCCCCGGGATTTAACCATGTGCTTGAAGTTTAAGTGCACAATGGGGCTCTGCTTCCACTGAGCTCCTCATCCCAGGAGAACAGTTTCCATAACTGCCATTTTACCAGTTGAGCCAGGTCTCCAGGTTCCTCCCCATCCCCAGGGTTTTGCTGAGAGAAGCTGTCAAGGCAAGGAGCTGTGATACCTGCCTCTTGTGTTCGGCATCTCTGATAGTCAAAAAGGTGTTGGCTTTTTTTTTTTTATGAAGATAACCAGCATAAACCAAGAAGATGAAATGTTTTAAAACCCTACCCACGCCAGTGTTATGTGTGCTGGCTGATAAATCAGTATCCTTATCAACTTTTCATGCATCGCAATGGACTTGGCAAAGATTAGCACAAGATGAAAGCCCTTTATTACCCTCATCTGCAGACTTGTGAACGTTCGCACTCAAGGACAATTTCCCACACCTTATCTGGACGGAGACAGCATTGATTTAGCTTACATTAACCTTTTAAGACCTATCAGATTACACTGGATACGTTTCACTTGATAAGAATTTAACTCAAGTTTGGTCTCTGCCATTCTTCTGCGCAGCTGAGTCCTGTAGTATTAATCACCATCAGGCAATCTGCTTCCGAACTTTCGGTGGTGAAGTGTTTTTAATCACAATTTTAGTTCTAAAATTACTGACCAATCCTCCCAGCCACCTCGCTCATTTTAAATCAATTGTTCCCAGGAACATTTAGCTTTCTAACAGCAAGTCTGCGCAGCGCTGTTTCAAGGCTAACTTAAGGACATGATTCTCGGACCATGCTCCTGATGTCCTGTACAACCTTGTTCTCTTTTGTCTCAACTAGTTCCATTTTATCAAGATTCATTCCTTGGCTTTTGGTTTGGGCTCTGGGGAAGAAGTTTTGAAGATGGAACCTCGTGCCAGGTAGCTAACTTCTTTGCCCCAAACCTGATCTGGGTCTGCAGATAAACAAGGAGCCCGTGTACCTGCACGTCTGGTAGTTCATAAAAACGAAGCGTTCTTCATCTTTCTGGTTCTGTGGAGGTCCTTGCACAAATGCAGACAGCAGCTAGAGGCTGTCCGTGTGTGCACCACAAGAAGCATAAGTAAGTAATAGCCAGCAGCAAAATGATGCAGGCGGCCGGTGTGCAAGCCCTCCCATGGAGGATGCTGCTTGCATAGCCTCAGGTTGCTTAGAAAAGCATCTTTACTAGTGTCTGAACCGAGATCCCATCAGAGAGGAATTGCTTAGAAAGGGAAATAACCGCAGTTTAGTACCAAAACAGCAGCTTCCACGCAGCTTGAGTACCTCCGTCATCGTGCCTGTTTGCCGCGGCTGACCCTGCCTGGGGATCTGCCCCGCGCGCTGGCAGCCTGCAGCAAATTGTCGTTACGTCAGTCAGGTGGGAGACCTCTGGTACAAAATGTGGTGTCCTGTCCAGTGCTTGTTAAATCAGCATATTTCAAACATGGCTTGGTTAACCCCGTGCAGCGTTGTCTGCTCCTTCTGCGATTTCTTTTCCCGACTTAATGAACCCTGGTAGGGGAGACCTGGACTCGGCGAGGCTGTCGAACTCCAGGGAGTAACGTGACGTGACATCTTGTGACATGTGTATTACCGGGCTTCTGGGAGGAAGCTCACATCACTTGGGAGAGGAAATGCTTTTCATACCCCTGGGAACTAATTATGTCAGTTCAGCTGGAAGCAGAGTTCTTGCGCCACGCTGTTTTGTCCTTTTCAGTATTTTGCAATTTGATTGATTGCCTGTTCTGCTCCTTTCTCACAGATTAGTGAGGCTGTAAATGGAGAGAAAACAGAAGAGGCAGCCCCATAAAAACAACCAAAAACTGAAGAGATCAAAGTAGCACAGCACAGGAACATAACTATAAGTCACTGACTACAGGTGGCATTAAAGATGTGGAGGGCTTGTTCTCATGGAGATTGTAATAAGAATAGTAAATGGCACGGTGCTAATCTTGGCTCAAGATAAAATATTTGCAGTGACTATTGGAAAAACAATGGGGGTATGTTGAGAGGCAGAATGGGCCATAAATCTCCTGAGAAACAGTATAAATAATTTCTCTTCAAATAATCTTAATGACTTAAAGGTATCTCCTTTTAATATCATTTGTTGTAATTCCTAAGGGGCTTTGTTGAGGGGAGCAGGTAGGTAATGGTAGGCAGTGTGTCAGGATGGGCCACGCAGCTCGCATCCACGCTGCTAGAAGTCTTTCCTCCCAAAGCACAAGGAGCCTTTCCTCCTCAGGAGGAGCCTTGTTCCGTCTGGCTGTTGGGAACAGTCCCTGGACATTGGCCTTGTTGCTCTGTGCCCCAGCGTTGCCCCTCAAGCTGTAACCTCTCCATCAGCTTGGGCTAGCTTCAGAAAGGGACGTGTCACCACAGCCTGCTGAGGACAAGCACTGGTCTGTGACACAGAAATGAGGAATTATTGCCAAACTCCCCAATTATTGTTGAGACAGAGAGACCGTTTAACTACCTTGCCTGGCTCTTTCTGCCGCCTCAAACTTGGTGCAAGGGCAAATCTAAACCTTTGTATCCAATACTTGAACAAAGTGAGGGAAGACGAACAAGAGTGTACTAATCCTTGACTACTGAATTTATGAACTTGCTAGTATTAACCTTTTGTTTTATTGCCTTTATGGCCAGACTATAAAATACAGCCACAGTAAAATATCTGCATATCTGAACTGTGCTGCCCGGAATGGTTTGTCTCCCGAAGAAGAAGAGCCCTTCCTCTTGCGGTGAGAATCCATCCCCCAGGGACCTGGGGGGCACCTCTGTGTTCGGAGATGCCTGCAGCCAATACAGATGAGAAGGGTGGTTGCAGGCTTCTGGGGCTCAAAATCTAGTTCCTTCTTGTGGGCTGTGAGGGCTTGGCTGTGCTGCAGGCTGTTGGGGTTGGGGTGCGCCCTTGGCTGCAAGAGCTGCGCATGTTCGTGGGGTGGTGGAGCGGGGTGTAAGTGTAGTGGTAGCTACTCGGCCTGGCAAAGGGTGGATTTTGGCTTCATGTCTCTTGCTGTTGAGCAGCACTGCGTTAGTGCAGAGAAGCCCCACTGCAGACAAGGTTGTCCTTGCTCCCCTTGCGTCCCTTAACCTGTGCAGAGCACCCCTTGGACTCTGAGCACGCTGAGCCCCTACAACAGAGGGCAAGCCTCAGCACATGCAAACCAGGTCCTGCTGCCTTCTGCCCCAGACAACTGAGCAGTGCCCTCCAGAGCCCTCGACCCTGAGATGACACTGCTGGGTTTGTATCCAGACCCCAGAGACGCTGGCAGCACATGCAGGGGTTTGTCACCATTGATACCCAGTAGAGCTCTGGTAGTTACAACAGCACGCTTGAACTGAATCAGAAACCCACTGGAAAAAAGTGTCTGCATTCTCAGCTGAAGAGCCACGAGTTGTTTAATTAAGCCTTTTAGTCAAAGAGAACAGAAAGAGGCCCTAAGTTTGCTGTGCCGTTTAAAGGAGCGTGCAGGGGGGCCCACAAACCAGTTCAGTTCCACGAGCAGTTCTGGCAGCGCGTGGCCTGCTCCAGCTGCTGCACCTGCCCTGCATCCCGCTCTGCCAGCAGCCCGTGCTTCACGTAGTCACGAGGCTGCACACCTCGCTCATCAGAAGTGCTTGTTGGGATGTTTCTGTGCCTCTTCAAAATCGGGATGAGCTGCCCAAAGGGCTGTCCCATCTCCTCAGGCACTGTCGCTGCTGACGGGTCTGCTGGGCTAACGGCGGCCGTGGAGCTGGCTGCTGGCTTGAGGTGGCACTAACAAGGCTGAAACGTCGCAGAGCAGCTCAATTTCTGTGTTTTGCCGTATCTCTAATGCTATTTTACAGTGATGAGCTCGTTATAGAAAATGAGCTGTCGCAATACCCATCATCACAGCTTATGGTTAAGCAGAAAATAGGCCCTTTTTTTTTTTTTTTGACAGCTTTTGGACATAATGGGGAATTCATACCTTCACCGGATGTGATAAATTTGCAAGGGAAATTATAAGGCAACATGGGCTTTGCGTTATTTCGTGGAGCTGACGGGAGCACTTTGCAAGTACATTCAACAACTCCAGTCGTGTTGATTAGCACTGATGGCAGTGTATCTAACGGCCTCATCAGAATTGCTTGTACACCGATTGTCCTACTGGAGTAGTTATCTAGGAGCTTAAACAGCGATGATAGCATCTATTCTGCAAGCACCTGGCCATGTGTGAGTAAATACAGCAGCACCGAATGCTCGAGGTACTGGAAGCGGCGGGCTGAGTCTGCCGGGATCCCTGGAATTGGGGTCTGGGCATCCTGAGGGCAGTGGCACTTGGAGCGTGATCCAAATCCCCCTTGGGGCTGCCAAGGGGTGGAAGGAATCGTGTTGGCGTTAGCAGTTGTCCTTCTGGCCCTTGTTGGCGAGGGGCTTGGTGTTGCACATACAGGCTGAGGCCATCATTGTTCTGGCAATCAGCTAGCAAAGGAGCCCCAACAATCCTCAGCTTTGTGCTCTCAGAGCCCAGGCACTCACAACACAAAGCTCTGAGCCCTCTCCAGTAAGAGGAGTATTGCTGCCAGGTTTTGGAGATAGGCTCTGGTCTTTGTTGCCTTCCTGCTTCTATCACGTGCCCCTGAGCAGCAGCAGGACTGGCAGATGAAGTTGGTTCATGTGGTACCACACAGCATCAGCCAGTTCTCTGGATTTAAACAGGGCACCCAGACGTGGTTTCCTTACCTGCTGCAACCCTGGGAGCTTTAGAATGAGATGAGCAGCAGGCTTATTGTGGTAACAAAAACCCAGGGCTTTTCAGCACACTGAATTTGAGAGGGTCACGCAATCACAGAATGCTTGAGCTTGGAGGGGACCTCTGGAGATCATCTAGTCCAGCCCCCGTGCTGAGCAGGGTCACCTACAGCACGTTGCACAGCATCACATCCAGGCAGGTTTTGAATGTCTCCAGAGGAGACTCCATCGCCCTATGCTGCAGAGACAGGGCACGTGTACTAGGCTGCAGTTTAGTGCCCTCTTCCTCCAGCCTCACTGGCATCATTTTCCAAAGGGATTTGACTCCCTGGGAGCCTTTGAAGAATCTTTTCTATGTCTCTGGTAAGGTCCTCCACGTTAAACCATTCCTGTTCATTGACAATTCACTGCTTGAAGCTGGTGCTCCATTTATTTCTTCTCGGAAGCCTGCACAGCACTCACCAAACCCAGCCTGGCCGGCTCGGTTGCCACGTGCCGGGGTTCGGTGAGCGCAGTGCTGTGAGTTAGGGATGGCGCTGTGACTCCTGACACATCTGTCCCCTCCTGCTACATCTCCTTCCCGAGGGGCTGCAGGCAGATTCCTCCTCTCCCTCTGCCTCAGCTTCTCCGGGCTCTGGAAGCAGGGAGCGTGCACCAGGGTGCCTTTGGGGACCGAGCGATGAGCAGCACAAGCAAGAGCCGGGCTCCTCTGAGGCTCTGTATTGACGTATCTGGATTCACAGCGATTCCTCTGCATTGACTTGGGGCCCTTTTCTTGCTCTCTGTTTCTATTTGGCCTCTTTTTTACTTGAGAAAGAGCGTATCTAACTTGGAAAGCTGCAGGGCCCTTCTTTTTATCCCATGGTGAAGCATGCTGATTTCCTGATTTGTACCAACAGCTGGGATATTTGGGGGGTGGAAGAAGGAAACTGGGAACAACTATGGTGGTGTTTTACATGATGTGACCCCTCCCTTCTCTTCACATAATTTCCATGTAGTGCTGGCTGTCGGTGTCAGCTCTGTAGCTCCAGAGACAAAATCGTGCTATATGCAGTTATTTTAAAACCAACTATAATAAACCCGTCCCTGTGAATCCTGAAGGTTTCTAGGCTTGGACCTGAAAACCAGAGGGGTAATAGGGTTGCTGCAAGGGTCTGAATCTCTGAGGGTCCCAGACCTATGGAACGTCTGAAAAGTCTGTTCTTGCCCAGCTGCGGGGTTGGGCAGGTGAGCCCTAATGCAGTGGCAGGGTTCAGATACGGGTCGATACGTGCAGGTGACGAGATGGGGAAGGCAGCGCATGGCTAGGAGGAGGCAGAGCATCGTGCTGCACAGCCCTCAGCAGCGGCGTCCTTAGCTCTAAAGCTCAATGGTGTTTGATTAGCACACACCTGCCTGCACCAAGGCTGGGAGCAGGAAAAATGATCTCCCCTGATATGCAAATCTGGATGCGGTTGAGGAGAGAAGGAAATAAATCTGGAAATCAGGCACCAATTTCAACCCATTTCTTGACAGAGGTTTGACTGATTTCCCTTCTCTCCAGCTGGCTCAGAAAAGGCTGTGAGAGGATTGAGGATTTCTTTCTCTCTGCACCATTTTAATGGGAGGGGAGGGAAGCGTGTGGCTTCTGGGGCCCATGCTGTACTTGAGCAGTCAGGCATTTTCCAACACATCTGCCAAACTGTAACACCACATGTTTTGAAATGAATTCTTCAAGTATTGTACCATTTTCATCAGGAAGGCTCCCCAGATGCAGAGCTGGGTGATTTGGAGTAGGAGCACTTCCCAAAATAGCTACTAATGGGTCACTTTGTCTTGGATTGAGTAACCCCAGTGAACTTGTTGCTCTGGTGTAAGTGCTAATCACTGGACTCTTTATTTGGTGCTAGAAATGAGACTCAGAAAACCTTATCTGGTGGGGCCAGAGGGGGAACGTGGCATGAAACTGCAGCAGTGTGAAAAGCAAGAACTGTCTTGTACTAATGCAGTTCCCTTTGCTGAAGGGCGTCTTTCCTGGTTTAAAATTCTCAGTCTTCAATTAAAATCAACGTTAGGCAAGTCGGTAATTGCTCTGTAGAATAGATATTTTCACCCAGTTTAGCAAAGCAGCAGATCCTCTCAATGGGAATACCCACGTTGTATGAGAACAGCTGAATCTTTGGCGTTCCTGGTTGGCAACCAGGCTGGGACTGTGCTTTTGTTAATCAGTGCTGTGGCTGAGCTTAACAGACCTAAAAGGTTTTGGGAGGTGGTGATGGAACACTTGCTGTCCTTAAAAATCAATAATAAGGATTTTGTCATCACCTGCTGTGGAAGTGGAGTTATTTTAACCTGTTGAACCTCCAAACACCTTTGTAGCTTTTCTTCTAAATAGGGATTGGTCTTCCTAAAGTTTTCTGTCATTAAAGTTAGAACACAGTCTTTGCCTCCCTCATATCTAAAGGGGGGAAAATGGCCTAAAACATATTAGATTGGATGGTAATAAGAAATGGCTGTAAATTTGTTTTGTAATATAATCCAATACCATCAGGCTTTCTCATTTTTGATCCAATGCACCAAGCTGATACTGGTGTTCTGTGTTCCAGGTGGATTGATGAGTTCCCAGACCAGCCAAAGACATCCTGTGATGCAGGGGAGCAGACAGGTGCGCCTTCCCTAACGAGCCAGGCCAGATGGAGTGGCTGTCGGGCCAATGCTCCCCACAAAGTGCAAATGAACCTTTTATGCCAAGGAGCCTTGGTGCCAAATGGAAGGGGAGGGAAGAGAAGAGCGCACGACTGCGAGCTGAAAGAAGAGCTGTTAGCCACCTCAGTGCACTTGATGACTTTGAACTCCTCCACCTAAGGCTGGCTGATGAGCTGTGGGCTTCCCCGAGGATGTGGAGAGGTGCTTGGTCTGCTGTGATCTGTTCCTGGCCCAGAAGGACACTGGGATGACTGGAGCGTGCCAGAGCCAGGTGAATGATGCCTGGGACTTCCCAGGCTAAGAGGCTGCTGGCAGACGTTGAGCTGCTGCTCTTGGCTTCCTGTGGCCTGCACCTGCCTGGCTGATTGCTCCTGGGTGGAAGATGTGCCTTGTTTAGAGTGCAAGTGGTGGAGTCAGGAGCTCAAGGTAAAGTGCAACACAACAAAACCAATGTAAAAATGATCTGCAAGGATGTGCTTGATCTCTTAACAGAGATCTGAGGCAGATCTCTTAACAATGCAGTTAATGATATGCTGAGACCTACTCTGTGTAGGTAGGATGCAGGAAAAGGCCGCCGTCTGCAGGAACGGTGGGACATTTGTCAGCCCAGTGAGGCAGCAGGACAGAATCTTCTTCCCGCAAAACCCAGCAAACAGTAAGTCAACATCAAACATAGATTTTGGAGGAAACGAGTATTGGTGATATTGGGCTAAATGCTACTGTCTTGCCTTTTTTTAAAGTAAGGGAGAAATTTCTGCAAATATCAATATCTTGTTTTTTCATCGTAACATGTTGATTAGTTTTCTAATCAAACTTGATTTAAGGCAGTAAAAGCTGTGATGGGGTGGGGAGAGCCACGTCTGTCTCAGTGGGTCTGCGGTTTTTGCTTGCTTTCTGGTTGTTTGGTTGTTTCTCACTTCAGTCTCTCAGTTTAAATGAATAAATCTCTGCAGAGTTGGCTCAGAGTGATAGGCTTCAACACAGCTGTGCTGCAAGGAAAGGAATGGAGGGAGCGGGAAGAAGTCTTGTAGCCCTGGCACTAACTTTGCTAAACTGAAGTGTTGCAGGGGTGGGAATGCATCCTGGGGTTTGGCAGCGGCGTTGGCTCGCTCTGGCTCAGAGCGTGCACGATTATGGCCTCAGTCTGCTCGTGCTCTGCCTGTAAAACACCATGGAATAACGGCATTTGCAGGCATCGCTTGGGATAGGTACATGCTTCCGAGCACTGGAGCTGTGGAAGAGTGTGCTGTGCACATACTGTGTGAGCCAGCCCTGCCTTGCCTCCTGCCCAGCTCCGTGTCCCCATGGGGCTGTGTCCCAGCTCCAGCACTGCGCCTGCACCAAGACCCTGGGGAAATCCAAGTGTTCCTTTGTGTGCAGTATGGAAAATGTGGGTACTTTACTATTTCTGATTTGAACACAATTTACTTTTAGAAATAATCATTTACACTAACAAATACTAAAACGATTCACCTAGGGAATGCTCAGAAGTTCTGTGAGCCAGTATAAACATTGTGATTTTGGAGGATCAAGTCATAAAAATGTATAGATTTTTCGCTTTTCCTCTTCAAAGTAAGAGTCTTGGAAATACTTAAAACTGTTGTGGGATGGGAAACCAACTTTCCAATCATCAATTTCCTCCAATTCCAGTGGAAGCAGTGCTCCTTAATGGTAATCTGGGAGGGCTAGTATTCATTAACAAGGCTTCAAAACCTCATCTCCGTGGTAGATAAACGACATATGTATTTTGAAAAGTGTTAATACACTGACTTGACTTAGCATTTTTACCCTTTTCAAACACTGTAAAAGATAACATCCAGCTGAGGATCTGAGAATTAGCCCCTAAGGGCCACATGTACAATTTTATTTCAAAGGGGGACTTTCATGCTGGAAAAGGATATTGATAAAAACAAGGAAAAAGGCTGCTGCTTCAAAACGAAGCCTCTAAGAGCTGCGTGTGCTTCCTGTTGCATGCAGACTTCCCTTCTGCAGTTCTGCCCTTTTGGGGACCATTCGGCAAAACAGGAAAAAATTGATGCGGGCCAGAATGCCCTGAATAATTTATTGTCTACAGAAAGGCAAAGGAAAAAAACAACTAGGTGTTTGAACACCAAGTCTGAATCGGGTAATCAAAGGCCTCTCTACCTGTTCCCAAGCTGATGATGTTCGCTGCTGCGTTTATGAAAAAGCTCGGTGGTTGAACTCTTTCGCAAATTACGCAGATCAAAAGAGCAGAGCTAATGTGGAAGTAGGGAGCGGCAGGAGAAGCAAAGAGCTCAGCCGGAAGGGGTAGCGGAGGGGGACAGGCTCTGCTCAGAGGTAGATCCGCTGTCAGAGCCCGCAAGAGAGAGACCAGCTAATTGAAAACGCGTGTCGTCTTCTGAAAGGATGTTAATTGGTATGGAATGTGTGATAGCCAGTGCTGTGCAGCTGTGTGGGTGTGGGGAGGAAATATCCGAATGATCCTTGCAAGGTTATTGTATTAATAAGCTTTCACATTTATTGCCTCTGTTATTTAGAGTTAATTACATGGACACCTAAATGTATCTCTTTTAAATCTCAATTAATGTCCTTTACAATCGAGTCATATTTAATTAACATACTAGGCTGATTAAATGTAAAGAGAACGCTCATTTTGCTCGAAGTGCTCCCAGTTTCCCTCCCTGCTCTGCGAGGGGGGGGAAGGAAAATGCCTCGGACAGGGCTGCGCCCGCCGGCCTCGCGGCTCTTCCAGCTATGTCAGATGGGCCGCGGAGGCCGCAGCATGGTGGCAAAGGCACCGACGTGTGTGTGTCAGAGCACAGGGCTGCGTCCTGGGGAAGAGGCGATCGCAGCAGGCTCCTGCTCACTTGTGTGGAGTCCTTCACTAGCACTGAAACACCGACAGGTCTAATTCGGAGCGCCGCGGCCAGCAGGTGCAGCACCACCGCCATGAGGCCTGAGGGGCCTCTGCCATGTGCAGCCCGGAGGGACGTGGGGTGTAGCGCTGGGGCACGGAGTGTCCTGCTCAGGTCTGTCCCTCGTGGCTTCTTCCCGTAGCAGGAAGGGCACCACTGCCTCTTCCACTAAAGGGAGCGGCTGCTTTAGGGCATGGGTTTGTGTTCTGGAAGCAGAGGCCACTTGATGCAGGCTGGGTGGTGGTGCGGGGCTGAGGTGCTGGGGGCCTCTGGTGTCTGAGGGGAGTTCTGAGGCGGGGGGGTCCTGCTGGAAGCTGCGTGGTGTGAGGGTGAGAACCATGTTAGGGAAGGGCAAAGCTTTGAGGAAGACGTGGTGAGATTCAAGGGAACTGTATGGTTGCTACTTCAGACTCAGGCGCCTAACTACCACAGAAATGCCCTGTAAGATCTTTGTCTCAGCTTCAAGCTCTGATGCTGGAGGTCACATCTTCCGCTCGACTCCTGAGGAAGGCTTTTCTTCGGCTGGTGCTTTGCTTTCCCAGGAGGAAGGCCCCTGTCATCCTCCCAAGGCTCTCTCCACCCCTCTGTGCTTATGAGGCCTTGGTTATCTCTTGCAATTAATACAAGAATAATCCAGGTTTTAAAATTCCTTGCCTGGATTAGCCACTGGCTGAAGTACTTACAGGATCTCTCCAAGGACTTGTCTACTAGTATTTATTCTGATAACTGTAACATACAGATAAGAGGAGTGCACGACTTTGGAAATACAGAATAAATTTACATTTTCAGAACTGTAGAAAGCCACATTCAGATAGCATCTGTGTTCTGAGGAAAAGTAATCCATAAACTGAAGGAAATCCATGATAAAGGGTGGTGCCTGAAGCAGTAGCCCAGTAAACTTGCCTGCATTTTTGTTGCATGTGAAGGCTAAAAGCTCCATTCAGCCCCAGCCATCCCCGCAAGGAGCCTCGACTCAACTGGTGGCAGGTAAGGTACAGAACAGACAGCAAGTCACAATGGAAGGAATTAATTTGATTTTTTTTTTTCCTTGCTTAATTCAGCAGTCTTCTGTTTGCTGACAACGGGTAACAGATTGTGAAATGCAGACAGGCATTGCGCTCCCTGACTCTCTTCTCAAGAACAACTGGTCTGCCTCATGCTGACTGCAGATCGCAGAGCTGAGCGTGTGATTTGAGATCACAAGTACTCGTGCCTCTCTTAAATGAAGTCCAGGTAATGGCCACTGCAGCTTTTTTGAAAGTCAACATAAGGTGTGGTTTTGATAAAGCTCTGACTCCCGTGAATTCAGCTTGCTCTGAGGTATTTGCTTTCTCCCACTTGGACTGGGTGGTTATTTGTGGTGACAAAGCAGGAAGGAGCCAAAAAACCCACCTGCTTTCAGAAGCAAGCAAATGCTTGTGAAATCTCTCCCCCTGCATATATTTAGTTCTAATCAGATACAGCACTGCCTCGATAAGCAAGGAGTGAATTATTCTGTCTCAGATCATTTTAGTTATTTTTATGTTGTGAAATATTGGATTTTGTAATTAAGCCTGTTTTTTCACTGACTTTTTATTCCTGTTGCAACACTTCAAGACGCAGAAAGTACTGCAGCACTACAGTTGTGCTAGTCTCTGCACTCTCTGTGCTGTGTATGCTTTTTTGGGAAGCTTTTTCTTTTTGGAAGATGAAAGAGTAAATTGTCACATAACTATTACGCTAGGAGCTGAAGCTTTCAGACCTCTGCAACAACACGGGAGCACTTCAAACACGAAGCCATTTGTGTTGAAATGGCAGAAGTCGGCCGGGAGGAGGCCGGTCCAGTGGCACTTGACTTGGTGACCCAAGCAGTCGTCGCACAGCCTGGCCCTGGTGGAGCCCATAGCAGAAGCCCAGAAGAGCAAAAGAAGCCTTTGCTCATCAGAAATCAGGAGCAGACAAACAATGCAGGCAAGAAGCCTTATCAGGCAGCCTTGTTGTTGAAGGAAAATTAGATTGAGTCGAAGAGACAATGACTGAGGAATTAATTTTTTTTTCTGTCCTGTGAATTTAGATGAAGTGCAGCCTTTATATTCCTTCAGGGGAAGTCTCTTAAATAACATGAGCAAAAGGAGCCCTAAAATAAAACGCTTGGAGATGTAACACAACCGAAGGCAAGAATTCTTCATTAAGAACTTCATTTAAAATCAGATGCATCTAAGTAGTTTTGCCACCCTCCCAAAAGTTCATTTTTCTTCGCACAGTGCTTTTCTGAATGCATAAATCTTTAATAATCTAATTTTCCAGTGGCCGAACGTGTACGCAATTGGCTCTTGGTCCAAAGAGTACGTTCAAGTTAAAGCAGTTATACTTGAAGACCTCGTGTTCTGAGGCCTGGAGTAAAGAAGTTTTCAGCAAAGCTGTAATGAAACCTTTTTCAATTGGTGCCCTTGGCTGTGGGTGGCTTTTTTTTTTGAGATTATTTTCTGAAGAAAACAGGTTTTTCCGAACCAAGGGCTTTTCTGAAGCAATCGAGGAGATGCTGTCACTGGGGTTTGCTGCTTCTTGCTGGATCTGGAGGCACTGACATTTTGTACAAAGCAATAACTTTCTACCCAAGCCACTTTTCAGTGGAAAATGTGGTGTTCTTTCTGTGAAAAAAAGAAAAACACTTTTCCTTTGTTTTTCTAAAAAAAAAAAAAAAAGAAAAACTCCTAAAATGTTTCTTTTCATTTTTAAAGAAAGGCCCTGTGAGTGCCTGTAATTTTGGGATCTCACCCTAAATTACAGGACTCCAAAAAATTCAGCCTAAGAGTAACTTTCTATTAAATATCAAAGCAACAATGTGACTTCTGCCAGCAACCACTCTGGGTTATGGTCAGATAAAATTCATCTTCTCCAGACACATGCATGTTCACGTGAAACCTGACCAAGACCACCTCTGGGATATGAAGTGTGGCTCAGCGCAGGAGCTGGCAGCCCAGCACCCCCCGCTCCCAGGCAGCGGCTCCGTTCCCCTTGTGCCACCAGCTCTGCTTGGCAGGGGGAAGCCCCCTGTCTTGATGACAATCTCCTGTTTTCACCACAGATTCCCTCGTGGTTGGATGTCGTGGCCTCTCGTACCCTGGCCAGCATGCCTGGCACTTCGCTGCTAACGGAGGAAGGCGGGGAAGGGCCTGGGCTGTTGGCATGGTTGAAAATGCTCGGGTTTGTCTGCCCTCCCTGTTGCTGTGCTCCCCTTCCTTGTCGTGGCGCATTTCTGCATCATCTACTCTCTGTGAGGCTTTTCTTGGCACCGTGCTGGATGGAAGGAAGGTAGCTAAGGAAGGGAGAAAAAAAATCTTCCACCTCATTGGAGGGGGGAAAAAACAACAAAAAAAAACCTCTGCCCACTAACTCCGAGATAAATACGGCACAGTTCAATAACTGAAAGTACTTTCTTAGACCACAGCTGGATAGCATTGCTTGCTTTGATTTTCTTTTTCTTCCTTTTTTAACTCTGTCTTTGTTATGTGTGCAAAGCTCATGAAAAGAGTCATTCGGATTGCAGCATTCCTGATCTTTATGCCTACAGCCTGACAAATCAGCGAGGCATAATGGAAGCACTGGTTGTTGTGGCTGCTCATAAAATGAAAGCTCTCACAGACAACTCGAGAGGATTTTTTTAAATTTAGTTCTGAGCAGTTTTCTAGCTTTCCTCTCCTGCTTGCTTCTTAATATGCCTCCCAGCAACAAGACCCAGAGAGAACTGAGAAACCATTGGCAAGGTGGCCTATAATTAGCTAGCTGAGTTTGTGTATCTGGAACAAAAGAGCTAATTATGTCGCAATCGGTTATTTGAAGAAAAACACTGCTTTGAATTGCTCCTCAATGCTTCTACTCCGCATGGGTGGGAAGGGCTGCGCCATGGCCCCACAAACACCCGTCCACTGGGGCTATGCTAAGGAAAATATCTGGGGCAGGAAAGCTGCCTGTCGAGGAAGGCAGGAGCTGGGTAACGGAGCTGGACCCTGGGCTGAGTCTGGAGGAATTGAGTCTCATGAACTTGGGAATGAAGTGTCTGGGTTTCATTTCGCTCTGCTGCCTCCCCTCTCCTGGCATGGCACACAGACGTACCGCTGCCTGCGTGAGGCTGGCTCCAGCCTGCTGGCTCGCGATGGTGTCTGCTGTGCATGGACAAAGTTGGCCACGGTGATCTGCAGCTGCCTCCTGGCCATCATCACCTGGTCCCAGGAGGTGCCCTGGGGGTGAATTTTTGCATGTGGGCTTTGAGGCGAAAGTCAGCTGTGACTTGGTGGAGGCAGAAGCCGTGCCTGATGCCCGAAGGAATGCAGATCCCAGCCTGCAGCGCCCGGCTTGGCCTGCTCCACTCCCTGGTGCTCCTAAGCACTCTGCCTCATTTCCAGCAAATGCCTCAAAAAGTGTCTGTCTTTGCTACTTAAAGCAATGTCACTCCTCGCAGGAGCAGAAAAACACCTTGCCGTCTAGAAATAACGTTAGACGTGCTCCAGGAGAACCTGCTGTAATATTCTCCAGCTTGCAAATTGGCGAATGCGCATTCAGTAAATGTGCTGCTGCCTGTATTCAGGGCATGGCCCCGCGTGGGACACGTGTGACACGTGGAGGTGAGTGGTCGGTGGGTGCTCGTGTGACAGTGGTGGAACTGGTTGGCATCGCAGCGTGGGGCATGGAAGAGTACTCAGACATGGCCCGTTGCCTTCGAGCAGCAGCAGCAGAGCAGCTCAGCTTGTTGTGATTTATTGGACTCCTGTAATTCCATCGCTTGGTGCTGTCCAAGCCCGGACACTTCTTGTGGCCGCTTTCCTCTGACTTTCCGTCCGTACCGAATCAGATCCGCTTGAAATGGAAGCGCCATCGGCGGGGCAGGGAGAAGTGAGTCTGCGTCGCCTTGAAGAAGGACAGGTAATAGACTGGCACAAATACAAAGGAGGGAAGTCTATCAGCTGCTGGTGGAACCTCAGCAGATAAAAAAACATCTTGAAAAGAGTGTAAAGGTTGAGGTCCTCCTGGCTTCAGTGCCCAGCAAATCGGCCTGAGAAAACACAGCAAAACGCCACCGGGAGCTGCAGTTAATTTATGCAGATTTCCCCTTAATGAGCCTGGTGTGAAATCGGCCTATTTGGAGGATGATAGGTAGCTTTAGTGAAATGAACGCTCCGAGGGCTTTTAAGAGCTTTCCAGCAGGCTGATGATAGCACTGTGCTTCTGGCGAGCTGAAGGCTTCTGCTGTCTCCACGAGCTGCTCCCATGGGCACCGCTCAGCACCGTCCCTGCCCCACGCAGGGACACGCTCCCAGGGCAGCCTCCCTTACACCTGCCCAGAAGTGATGCTGTTCAAAGCAAAATAGTGTTGGGGAATGACAAAAAAAGAGAATCCCATTTTTTTGAAGTCCAAATGCAACCCACAGCATTTGTCTCAGTGCAAAAAGAAGGACGCTTTTTCAACTGTGGAGACATTTAACCCTTTGGGGGTGTTTTAAGTGATGCCAGGAGTGTATGTTTTCCTGGATTAAGGTTGAAACAAAACATTTAAACTGATGAGAAATTCATCTGCCACCCAAGGTGTTTCTGCCTGAACTTTTCCTGACACTTGATACATAGCTGTGAATAATCAGGATTCCTCTGAAACATCTGCTTTCAGGTAATTTTGTATTTGTCAAAAATAACGTAGTGGTGCATCCCTCTTTGGTGTATTTTTTCCTTATGAGAAGCCACCGTCAGAGAGATCTGTGCTGTGCGTGGCACTGTGCGGACACCAGCAGGCACTGCCTACCAAAGCCGTGTGTTCTCGGTGTCAGATGCAGCAGACAGAAGTGCTGTCCTGCCGCTGGCTCGCAGCAGAGCGGGGTGGCTCCTGTGCCCTGGTTCCGCTGCCCCAGACCCAGGACCAGGCGTGGCGTTTAGCAAGAGGCAGCTTGCAGACGAGCGTTTTCCACAGCCAAGCAGTTCTCCAGCATGCACCGTTCCCTGAGGTGCTACAAGCAAGGACGCCTTAGCTGGAAAGTCCCGCTGCCTGCTCTTGGTAAGAACCAGCCTGCACGTTGAGAACCCAAACTTGGAGCTTTTTCAGGAGCTGAACTGACAAACCCACTCAGCTGTTCAGAACCGAACAACTGCATGCATTTATCGACTGAGAACCATACACTGCTGGATTAACAATTATACCCTGCTGGTGGATAATTCCCAGTGGAAGGGGCAGGAAATAGCTCCGTCCCCACTTGAAGGCCAGTTTGGAAAGCAGAACCACGTGCTTCACCTCGAATCATCTCCAAAACAAGGCAGCCTTTGAAAAAATACAGCGGTGCGGAGTTGTGCTGGCTGCATTTCTCCGTGAGCGTTTCAGTGCCTCCCGTTTTGGTATGCAAAGAAGCTGGTTGTGTTGGAAGTAAACATATGCTTCCGTTAAGGAAGTAACCAAGTGCTTTTAGGTTTAATTCCTGACCAAGTTTATGTAAAATTAATTGCATCACATGTTCTGTGTATCTTTTAATTGCAAAACCAATTAACTTTAAAATGTTCTGCTTTGTAGTTCTGCTAATGGATGGCATAGTTTTAGTTGGCTTTACAAAATCCGTCTTTTGTTGGATCTGGGCAGGCAGCCACACTCGGTTATCTCTGGAAGCGAGTTCCCTTCAGCCGCGCCAGCTTCAAGCAGTCGCTGCTCTGAAGTGATTTTACAGGCACGGTTTTCTGGGTGGGCGTCTGTAAAGAGACTGCGCAGCCCTGGAAGAGGGAGAAGCGTGGCGGGCTCCTCCAAGCTGCTGGGAAGGCTGGCTCCTCCGGGCCGCGCTTGTCACTGCTGCTGGGCTTGCAGTGACGGCAACGTCAAGGCCAAGGATGTGCCTGGGGATGGGAGAAGGGGTGAGATGCTGGGGGATCCTTGTGGGAAGCTCCATGGGCAGCTCCTGCTGGAGATTCCTTCCTTTAGCCCTGGCAGGCGTGTGGCTTTTGGGGGGCTCAAGCAGAGTGGAAGGGAAGCTGTGATTGCTTTCCCTGCCCGGGCTCACTGCTGCCTTGACACCCCATGCCTGGAGCCAGCCTGGCCCTCTAAAAACTCTTCTGCCTCTTGAGGCCTGGAGAAGCAAAGAGGCCCAGCCTGTCCCTGAGACCTGCATCCCCTTCTGCATCGGATGGGCAGCACGTGCTGGATTCACCCTTGTTTTCTCTTCATCCTTCTCCCTTATTTTCTCTTTACTTCTGCCTATTTTGGGGTGTAAGTTTAGTCCAGGAGAACATTTGTGCCCAGCTCCACTTCATTTGTGTCTCCCACCAGCAGATTACTCAGCCCCAGCTGGGCGCTTGGTTTGGTTTTATGAATTGAAATATTTTTTCAATGTGCCGGGAGCCCTTTGTAGTCGGTGCCCAGCCTCTGAGCTGAAGTGAAGTGCTTCGTGGAAGAACAGATCACCTGGTAGGGAGGGCCAAGCCATGGCCCATTGGTCTAGACTGAATAAATAGATATTAAAGCAGAAGCCAAACCTTACACCCGTGCGTGCTGACCTGCTCTGGTGGCAGTGCTCTGCTCTCCCATCCCGAGCCTGCTCTTTGCTGCTCAGGGGTCTGCACGTTGACAGCTGCCTGCCCCTTGTGCCTCTGCGGAGCTGCTGGGATCACAGGCGGGCACGGGCAGGAGGCAGCGGCTGGGCCCAGCCGTGCCACTTGTTTAATAAAGCAAATGAAAGGGGTGGACAAAGACGGGCAGAAATGGTTGGCTTGGCTAGCTGGGGATCGCAGCCAGCAGATGGACTCCGCTCTTCCGTCTGGTTTATGTGGCTCGTTACGACTCCTGGTGTTAGCTCCATCTGTCACCCTGCGGCTTCGGCAGGTTTATCGCCCGTCCTGGCTGGAGAGGGGAGATGGGTAAGAGGCAGGAGGAGAAGAACCCAGCAGAAACGCCAGTAGTCTGAATCTGCAAGTTTTAAACAGGGTAGAGAAGTCTCATTTACAGCAGCTGCTCAAGAGCAGGGTTAAGCTGGGGGACTGGGGGGGACGCAGCATTTGAAGAAGCGAGGCGCGTGGGAGGTCTGTGATCGCGTGGTCACTGTACCCGGTGCGTGGTGCCGGTCGTGTGGGACCCTTGGGGGCGAGAGGTGCCTCTCCCAGGGCTGGCAAGGCTCCCAAGGTGGGCTTTGGTTCGGTTCTTGGGAGAATACGAGCAAAGATGGCATAAGAAGGCAGTTGGTTGGGTAGCACGTGTATCTGCAGTGCTGGAAGTCACGCGGAAATGGTGTAGGCTTAGAGGTTCCAGGGTACGTTCTCCAGGGGCCCTGGACCCCAGCCCTGCTGCCACTTGCAGCCCCTGCGGGGCTCATCTCTGCCTTTGTTGGGCTGGGCTGGTGCTGGGCACTGCCGCTCCGCGGGAGACCGAATGGCAGAGGGGCTCCCTGGCATTTACAACTTCAGCAAAAAAAAATGAGGATCAAGATACGGTGGTGAGTTGGAAAAGGACAGATAGTCCCTTTCTGATGTTCGGCAGTTCAGAAGGAACTTAGGTATATCTGTATTTAATGTGGAAAGCAGACAGATTTGGTGAAAGATTCCATTTCAGAGAAAGAAAATCCAGTTTAAAAGGGAGTTTTGGCTAAACATTTCCAACCTCGGGGAAAAGCAGGATTTCTCAGTCTCACCCTTTATGGGACAAGACTCAGAGAGGGGTGGGCCATGAGAGGAGTAAGCGAAGGAGATGAGAGGTACATAGCACTTGTTAGGCTTGTGGCTATGAAAGGCGTGACAAAAAATGAAGCCTCCAGTGTTTTACTCCATCCCGTTAGCCCATGAAATTAATGGCCGATAAATTTATAACTAATAAAAAGGTTTTGTCCTCCTTCTGTGCAGATCTAGCCCGTGTAATGTGTGACCGCTGCAGCCCAGCCCTGCGGTTAGGCTGCTAAAAGGGCTGGGTGGCTTTATGGCCAGCGCTGCCCTAACGCGCAGCCTGCCTCGCCTCTGCCACAAGCCCGCCGGGTGCTGGAGGCTGTGGCCAGGCTGTGGCCAGGCTCTGTCCGTCCTGTGGCTGTCACCCGACTGGGGACAGGAGGCAGGGAGTGAATGTGGGGTCCCCGAGGGACCCTCCTGCAGCAGGAGGTCACCAACGAGCTGCTCCCGTCCTTCAGCAGGTGTGCACGAGAAGTGCCCGGTGCCTTCCAGGGGCGTTTGGCACCACGCAGAGTGGCAGAGCTGTCACACAGCCGCGAGTCGTGTGCAGTTTCTTGGGTCTCTCTCTTTTTTTCCTCTCTAATAGGAATTGATTTTGATTCCCAGGTAACTCAAGCGATTACAGGAGGGCTGAGGGTAGAGCTGGCTGAGGAGTCTCTGTCAAAACATTTAACATTTAAGGAGTTGTTTATTAGCAGAAAGAAAATATCTGATTTTATTTTTGTTCAGGCTGCTCAACGTTTACTGAAAGGTTGAGATTTGCTTTTTTGCCAACTTCCAGCCAAAAAAAAAAACAACAACCTAGAAAACAAACAGTGAAGTGTCCTTAAAACAAAGTCAATTCTCCTGTTTCATGAAAAAGAAAACAGTGGATTGGTTTCTTTTTTTTTTTTCAGTTGATGCTATCGGAAAAAAATACTGTCGTCTCTTGCAATTCCTACACTCTTTATGAAAGCCGGGCTTTAATCTCTGTACGATTCTCCTTTCATGTAAGCCACCATCGAGCTGATTTTGAGCTTTGCTTTGAAGCCCGGGGAGCTGCCAGCCCTGCCATGCTGGAGCAGGGAGCCCGGGACAGCTGCGGGGTCCCCGAAGGCCCAGGGACTGGAGCTGGGTGGATAACTTCTTGAATTCTTCCACAGTTTTAATAAATGAGAAAAGAGTTGTTTCAGGTTGAAGACATTTTTTTTTTTTCCTGTTTCTTAGAGGTTTCGGCATTGTTTATATTTGTTGTAGGTAAAATGCAGGGAGATTTGTAAACAGAACAAAACACTTCTTTGAACTAAAAAAAGAAACACTTTCTCTTGTAAGAAGCCACATGAACTTGTTTATGCTCCGCCACTTTTTCTTTCTTGCTGCAACTTAGTGAAACAGCAGTGGAGAGCTCCCGCTGTCCCCGGCTTTGCATTTCCTCCTGAGAACGGTGCAGGAGGAGCAACAGTGAGGGCAGGGACGCCTGCACCGCCCCGTGCCTCCTGGCTGCCTGGTGCTGGCCCCGGAGCAAGGAGCGGGCAGGAGGACTCTGGTCCTGCTGTGCTGCCGAGACCAGGGAGCAGGGCCTGGGCTCAGATTTTGGCTCCGGTGCCTGCACGTCCCTCCCTGGATGAGGGCACCCAAGTGTGGACAGTCCCAAAGTGCCAGCTCCCGACGGAGCCAAACCCTTGCTGACCGACCGGCCGGCGCTGGGTCACTGGCTCGGTTCTGTTGGCAGTGAAAACCCAAACATGGGGCTGCGATACGGAGACCTTCGGTCATGCACATGGAGCTCCTCACCGGTGAGGGCTGGGGACGGGGACGACATGGATTTGAGCTGCTCCAAATGCTGATTGATTTTCCAGGCTGTTGCTGGTGTTCCAGGAAGCTGGTGGCATCCTGGCCTGGGTGCTGGAAATTACACAGAGGAGTTGGGAATTTGCAGAGCAGGTTTTCCAAGGACAGTCTAATCACACTCTAATCACTGTCGATGTGCAACTAATTGATAATCAGCGAGAATTAGCCAACAGATCTAGATGGGCTCATTTGCCTGTGTTTGTCCCAAGCTTCATGTTTTGGAGCAAACCTTTGTGGGGTAGTTTAGCAGAAATCTGCATGCCCATGTCATTCAAACACAGCCCTCCTTGGCAAATAAAGTTCGCCTCCATCTTCTTGATTGTCACCTGGCTTGTCTCAATTATCTTTATGGGTTTTGGTTGTTTGTTTTTATAGGCTACATGTCTCGGTTTTTATATTCAAAGCTGTGTTGGCAACGTTTTTCTTACACCCTGGTGGTTAAAAGAGTTTCCTTTCTTCAAACAGCTATGGGAAGAAAACGTGATAGCCCAGCTATTTTATCAGAAATGTCACTAATTAATTAATTTCTCTCTAGTGCTTTAGGCTTTTTGGTTATTTAAAAAATCAAATATTTGTGGCTCTGATGTTGGTTTCACTTAAGCTGATGCAAAATCAGGAGTTGCCTCCATTAATGCCAGCAGTGAAGTAAAGTTTGGGATTGAAAAAAAAGAACCCGCGCGGCATTTATAATACTGTCAGTGGGGTGCTCTCCAGCTTTGTTTCTCATCTGTAGTGAACTGAAAACCATGAAGACAACTTGCCTTAAATAATTTGTAAAGGCATTTTTAAGAGAATGCAGAAGAGAAAGCAGGCAGCCTTACGGAGTCTCTTTATTTGAAATTCAAGGATGTCAGGAAAGAGCAGCCAGCGATCCTCGCTTTGTAACTTAGAGAAGTGCTAAGAAGAGAATTACTTTGAATATTTTAAGTACAGCTGACCAGCTTATCTATATATAAGCTATTCTTTTACCACTCTGGGAATATGAGGATGTTTTACAGGAAAAATAGAATTTTTTGATGTTTACTGTGGAGTTTTCTTGAGCCATGAGGATGGCACACAGCAGTGATTTCCGTTTCAAGCAATGAAAATTCATCAGCCAGGCCTTGCTCAAAAAATGAAGGACTAAAAGTCATGGGATTCCTAAACCAATATTTAGATTTCTTCATTTACCCCTGCCGTTACAAGAATGTTTCTAAGTCAGCCTTTCGGCTTCTTTTCTCTGCTCTCTGAAGATCCAGAAACCTCGTCACTGTTTATTTCTATGTGAAAACAGAATTTTTCAGATCACGTGACTTGCAGAAAGAACCGCTGCTAGCTGCGGGTTTCATGGTAAGAGCCATGTGAGCTGGATGTAGCCGTGGAAGTGCCCAAGGGCGCGCTGGATGGGGCTTTGGGCCTCTGGGCTGCCTGGAGGTGTCCTGCGCATGGCAGGGGCTGCACCCAGATGGGCCGTGAGGTCCCTTCCAACCCAAACCATTCTCTGGTTCTCTGACACTATGGATACCTAAATGGAAGCGATTTTCACGCTTCCTACCTCTTCAGTCACGTTGCCCCTCAAGGTAGGATGCCTCCATAAGAAGACTTCGCAAGCAATCCACGTTCTCCCCAAGGAGCAAATGTATTCCCAGGCTCCAGCCTGCTCCCTGTTACCGTACCCGGCAAGGTTCTGACAGAGCACACGAGGAGTTGCTGGAGAGATTGGGCAAGACGCTCAGCTGGTGTCTCATCTTCCCCAGCAAGGTTATGGGGTCCAGAGCGGTGTGGCTGGCGCAGCAGGGACTAAGCAGGCTGCCCTGCAGGTCCGCCAGGAGGGCACCTAGCTGGCTGTTATCCTCAGGGCGTTGAGAAACAGGAACTCGGGAAACAGCTGCAAAAGGGGCCGTGGCTTTTCATTCACGGAGATTTTCATTAAGGGGACTGCACTGCGAGGCTGTGCTGCTTAAGGAGGATTCACTCATCACCGGTTTCCTGGGTGGCCCCCAAGCAGCGTGGCTGGAGATGGCTGTTAGGGTTGGGAAGGAGAAGGCGGATGGGTGTGCTGCTTGTTGGATTGCTCCTTTACTCGTAGGGGTAAAAACGGCAGCGTCTGAGCCGTCCTAGTCTGATGGGTAAGCTCTGGCAGCGCTTTTTCGTGCTCAGCGCTTGGTGATTGATGAAATTAAACTTAATTTAAAGAAAACCCAAACCCTTGTCTGGTATCAGTGTAAAAATATATATCAAACTCATGTATTAACAGTACAGACTGGAGGCAGGTGCAGTAAAAGGAGCAGACATCAGAGGCTGGAGGCAGAGGAGATGAAAGTTCTGCAAAAAGCGGCATGTATAAAGTGGATTGATTTTTTTCCCCCTGATGCCCAAAGAGATTAAAAAGAGAACAGGATGTGAATCAAGGTATGAGCCTGACTGTATGGAAAACATTGCAATGGTGGGGACAGGTGGAGAGCAAATGAAAGAGCAGCAAACACGATGAACGTGCGTACAACCACTGCCTGTCATGGATCAGATGGCTGGGACATTGTCCCTGGGGACACGACCAACCCGAGCTCCTTGGCCACGTGAGAGAGATGGCATTGTGCTGCTCTCTGGGCTTGTAAAGGCAGAACAAACTGCGAGGAAGGAGTAGAAAAGGAGCCAGGACAAGGAATATATCTGCATTTGTTCAGGGGTGATTTTTTTCAGTATCTATTTCTCGTGATTGCAGAGAAGAGCTTGATAATGTGACCCACAGTGCTTAAGACGGTGCATATTCTTATCTTATGGTTTGGCATTTCAGAGCTTTAAAAGGCTCATTTTAAACAATTACTGGAGGACTAGAAGAACTTTTTTTCCCACAGAAGAGGGCACTTGAAACTATGTTATGAGCTGAACTCTGTGCTCTGGGGATAGTTTGCTGTTACGCTACTGTTGAGCATTATATCCTTTTCCAGGTAATTTTGGATTTCTAGAGATTACAGTCCCGTTAACACAATAGGAAATGAAGGGTTTATTCATTACACAGATCTGTGTAATTCGAGACCCGGGGATACAGTCTCCCTAGAATACATTATAGCTCTTCACAGCACAGGGAGGGAGCTGTGGGCTTGCTGATATCCCTCTTTCATCCGCTCTGAGACCCAGGTCCTTCTGGCAGCTGATTTAAGTGTAATGAATGTCAGGAGATTGAGATCTAACTTAGGCAATAGTAATGTGTAGGATTACTCTGAAGGCTTTTTTGGAAATGCATTCTTTAAAAGAAAATGAGGATCAACAGGAGATCTGGAAAGTGTCTTCTTTCTGCTCTAGGTGGAACATTTGAGTTTGGTGATGCATGACAATGCAATAAAAGTGCCTCGTGTTCCTTTGCTTTTAAGATGAGGCTTCCTAGATGGATTTCCTGGGGTGCACGGGTGCACATGATGATATTCTCTGTCCAGAACACCCAGTCTCTAGAAAGACATGGTTGTATAAAACCCAGCCATTCCGAACAAAAGCTGTAACGTGACAAAGCTTCTAGGACTTGTGATGTCTGCAGCCATGTACCGAGTCTCAGGACACAATTACCTGAGTTTTCTCTGGGTTGCAGACGTGCTCTGAAATTCTTCAGAGCTGATAATATCTCAGGGTACTTCTTAAGATAATGCAGCACATTGTTATATGGGAACCAGAGGGGGAAGGAAAAAACGCTCATAATATCGAGTCATACCCAAGCCAACAGCTAATGGAAGGCGACTTTGCACCATGTAAGCGTATTCTAAGTATATAACAGGCAAATATTCCCTGGCTGTACAGACCCCAGCTGCTCTCAACATATTTATCCAGTGATTATCCAAGATTTTCATTGTTGTATCTTAGAGATAAGATATAGTTTCCATGCTTTAAATTCTCTATTTCAAGTATCATCACTCCTGCTTGACAGAATTATTGACCTAGGTTAATATTATAGCTTCTGAGACAAAGAGCAAAACAATGAGATTACAGCAAATTACAGATGTTGGGTGAATCATGAAAATTCATCCCTGCCCTAATAAAACAGGGGGGGAAACGCAATTAAGTTTAATAACTCTAGCTTGTGAAAATCAAAGTTATGAAGGGCTATTTATCATGGAGACCCTGACAGTAAATAGAAAATGAAATAATATCCATGCTCCATAAGAACTGGGTACTTTATCTGTTTGTTTGTTATTAAATCACCCATCCTCAACCTTGTTCATTGCTTACCCATGATTTTGATGGATGTTGACCCATAACCTGCCATTCAAGATGCTGTGAAATTATTTCAACCCTTGCAAACACAGGGAGTTACATTCAAAATCACCGGGTTAAATCCCTCACTGAAGATTGCATCCCTGAACCCTTGCTCTTGACTTTATCATTACACACTCAGATCGCTTCATACCTAACAGGTAATTTGAATGCTGGATTTAATTTGGTACATCCCCACTGCAAGCTTAAATAAGAGTGTTCGTAGCGGTGAGGATTCGGGGGTAGAACCTCAGTTGTCCTTGGCATCCAGGACCTCAGGAGGATGTCCCACTGCATGGTGTCTGCGGATGATGGCCCCAGGGATTCCTCGGATTAGCTGTCAGTGTCCCCTGCCCCCCAGCCTCCCACTGGAATAGAGATGTCCCGTAGCACACATCACCCAGGCAGGTGGCTGATGCCTTCCACAGGGCTGGGTTTGTCTACTGCCTAATGGAACAGAAAATGCAGCTCACTGGGGTATGGACGTTGACTTTGCAGGTGCCTGGAGTTCAGTGGTGCTCTGCCCATCCTTTGTGTGTTTTCCTGCAGGCCCCTTTGGGCAACAGCTGTACAAATATAGGATGAGAGCATCCTTCCCCGCAGCGTTCAGTGGGTTTGTTGGCGCTGTCGACAAATGGTGTGAGTACCTTCAGGCAGATTTGAATTATGCAAGAAATTGTCTCCATGTGTTGTTAATAAAGTGTTCAGAAAGCTGCAGATGTGACTTAAAGCTATTTCAGAGTCCCTTGGTACTGAGCTCCCTTCTGCTGAAGTCGGGACTCCAGCAGTGGTCAAGTAGCAAAGGTTTGCAGGATCGGGCCCTTCAGCACAGATGTTTGGCTTTGCCTTTGCCATAGCTCCAGTAAATACCAGTAGGAGTTCTCAAACCCATTATCCCTCTTGCAGATCAGGAATTCTTACAGCTGCAGAATAGCTGCTGGACTTCATATATAATTAGGGAGTTTCCAGCATCCTGAACTGGGGCAGGGAAAAAATCTCATTGTGGGGCCCAGATGTGGAAGCAAATCACTTCTATACAATACTGAGCTGCTGCCGTGTGTGAGAGCAAGGGGGCAGTTTCCTACATCATGAGATTCAGCCAGATTGACTCAATAGTGAGCCTAGGAGGGAAGCCTGTGCAGCACAGTATGTAGCTTCTTCCCCCACACAGCCATCTGCAAGGATTTTAAACTGTGGATGAAACCGAGAGACTCATTGTCAGTAGTCCTCTGAGTGCTCCTGTCCATTTGGTGCTTGCAGCTCCCGTTAGTAAAGAAAAGGCAGTCAAAAACATGCAGAGCCATGACTTGTTTCCTCAACAGGCATTGTGTGATCTATTATGTGATCAGAGCAGCCAGCAACAACTGCTCTGGAGCGAAGCCGCTGGCTGCAGCGGTCAGTGCTGCAGCTAAACCTGTGGCTGTGTGTGAATGGGGAGGGACGTGTCCCCCTGGGCTCGTACTCTGCTTTTTGTGCTGTAGCCACTTCCAGTACTGCGCAGGTACATGGTGGCCACAGCCCAGCTGCCTTGGAGTCAGGGACAGGGCAGAAATCAGGATTTCAGCAGCAGCGCTGAGTTCTGCTGAACTCCTGGAGAGTCCTAGGAATACTGCAGGCCCTCTCGAAAAATGGTGTATTTACATGCTTCTGGTAAACTTTGCACACAGCTATCAACTAAAAAAATCATTCTCTCTGTCTCCTCAGTGCTACCAATGTGTTTTCCATGAATTGCCGTGGGGCTTTGGCTCTCCACGTGCACCCACTGGGTGCTGCAGGTACCCAGCCCAGGCACAGCCGTGCAGGCACCAGGATGGCCCAGGCCTTGCTGTCCCATCCCACGCAGTCACTGCTGCTCAGCCTGAGTTTTGGGCAGCCAAATACTTCGGGCACCGATAAGCGCGCAGACAGATGCAAACGGGTCCTGCCCTGAGGCAGAGGCAGTGGCATGCCCGAGGAAGACAGAGGCTCTTTGAAACAGGGGGATGCTCTGTATTCATTTTATTCTATCTGCTTTCAGATCACTGCGGATGCCTTTGTATCAGGGTAGCAATTTAAAACAGCCCTGAGTGGTATCATAGCTTGCCGGGTCCCAGCAACTGCTGAATATGGAGGAGCACATGTTCCTTCATCCTTGAGCAGAGGAGGAGATCTGCCCCCGAATGAAGTTTGCCTTGCACTCTGTTTCCCCTGTTTTATACTTCATCTGGGGTTTTGCTTGTTGGTTTGTTTGCTTTTTCTTTTCCCCTTCACGCACTAAATGTTTAATGAGTTCTCTAAGCATTCAGGCATCGTGAAGTTTCAGAAGTTTCTGTGTTCAATGCATTTAAAACCCAAATTAAATGAAAAAAATTATTGCCAGAAGGCAAATCCATTTTACTCCGTCATAAATGGCCAGCGTGACATGCAAAACAAAGGGGTTTGATGAACGGAGCAATTGAGAAAAAAAGCAGCAGGGAGATCTTATCTGTGGGAGTCACAGATGGAAGAAATAATTTACTTGGGTTCTGATTAACAGCAGCAGTAACAAAAGCTGCACGCGCAGCTCTTGTGCCTCCCCCCCCATCCCTTCCTACGGTAATCTCACAGCATTTCGCTGCGCAGTCAGCAGCTCCTAGAAGCTAGGCCTTGGCCCACCTCAGCGCCGAGGCCGTCGGGCCTGCCTGCAGCCCTCAGAGGGAAGAAAGCTGTGGGCTTCTCCACCTCCCAGCTTCTGGGCAGTGGCAGATTTATTTCAACGAAGTTACCTGCTGTGTAGGCGAGTAAATTGTACAGACAGGTAAATGGCTCTGCCGGCCCAGGAAGCCGCGGCCTTCATGTGGCTTGCAGAGACCTGTTGGTGCCCCAGCAGAAAATGCCTTCTTGCAACAATCATGGATTCAATAAAACACGCTGTGTTGGGAGCAGCCTGAGCACTCATTCTTGTACTTATTTTTTCTGTGTGTAATCCTCTTCCCAGAGTCGGCGGTGATAAAGCTGGGTGGGCAGATCTTGGTTTTATTTAGTTTTTCTCTCCTGGTCTCTCCCGTGGAGAGCAGTAGCTCTGCTCCACGGCGTTCTGCGGCCAGGCCTGAAGTGGCCTCTGGTGTCCTTCAGGATTGCCGAGTGGCCTTCGTTTCTCCCCGTGCCATCACCCAGAGCACCTCACCAGTCCAATCTGAGGACTGCTCTTCTGCTCAGGCCCTAACACCCGTGGTTTACACGGGGCTTTGAGTAGCTTTGCAGAATCACTTGATGGATGAAGCCATCTGGGGAGAGAGGAAACCCTCTGCAGGAACAGCAGGGCAAGGTGAGCGCCTAAAGGCTGTCGTGAATATGATCCCTTGCTCAAATGGCTTGCCAAACACGCAGCTGTCCTTGTTGGGGTAAACAGCCCACAGCACTTTGTTCTCTGCAAACGGAGCCGTGTCCTCAGGCTGGAGATCTCTATTGTTTGAGATACTTCTGTCAGGTTCTGCATCCCTCATTCGATGGATATCTCTAGATACCACTTCTGCTTCCCTCCGTCGCAATTTCTTTCATGCTTCTTTGCAAAAGAAGATTGTATATTTATATCCTAATAGCCTTGCTTGGCTTTCAAGACTATTAAGAAATGACATCGTCTTTCATTTTTGATCTTTTACTCCTGTCAAAGAAGAAACAAGTGAGTTGGGAGGAAGTCCTTGAGTTTCATGGTGCTAGTAATCAGTAATGATTTCCGCGGGTTATCTCTGATAGCTGTGCATCTCTTCAGAGGACAGGTTAAGAGTGTGTCTGACATGACAGTGGAATGAGTTGTGTACTGCCGCAGAGACTTTTGTTTCCCCTAAATCTTGATTAGCTTTTTCTCTCCCTGTTCATCACGATTAATCAATGCGCCTTTATCTCCTATTTTTCCTATGTCCATGCATTTTGGAAGTTGTTGAGCAGTGAAACATAGACGTTCAGGGAGGAGCGTACAGAATCCCTCTGCTGACAGCGATGGGGCCGAAATCCAGCAGACGCCATTTCCTAGGGGACCCTTCCCTGCCATGGCTAGTATTGCTGCAAGCTAATTCCAATGCTGCCAGTCCGCTGGCTGTCAAAAGGCTTGAAATCTTGGGGTCGTGAATTTGCCAGACGTGACAGAAGTTCTGTGGTAGGTACAGAGAGCCGAGTCATTTGTGTGGCTGGGCGAGCAGGCTCGCGGACCTCCTGGTACTGGGGGTCTGCTGGGAGAGGCATAGTCTGACCTCCACACGTTCCCTCTTTCAGCCGCTGTGTTTGACATCCAGAAAAACAGCAGGGCTGCTTGCTTCATAGGTTTCTTTCCAGCCGTATTGTTCAGAGTCCAGCAAGTTCAGACCTCTTTCCACTAAGCCCTTCCTTTTGTCTGTGGTTGATCAGAGAGGCTCGCTCTCTCCTTTTCTGCTTTCATACAGGTTGGAAGTTGTTAAACAGTGAACCACAGACACATAGGAAAGGAATTAGGGGTAAGTATTCAAAAAGAAATATTTCATAAGTTCCAGATATCCTGAATACATATACTTGATAAAAAATTACCCAGAGCATCAAAACCAACTGTCCATTTTGACACAGATTCTTCTGTTGTGTGTTGGATTTCCAGTATCAATCTTTTTAATGGTTATTAAGATGAATGTTGTACAAAGGTGAAGGAACAAAATAAAAACTATAACGGACATGAAATAAATGCAAATGATCAAACAGAAAAGTATGAAATAGCTTAAAAATGTACCTTGTATCTAAGCAATGCCAGCTGTTACACCACGTCCTGTGGAATCACCACAATTCAATCATAGTCAAGAGACGAGTAATTTGTTGTTTCTAGTGCAAAGTGTGCTCAGCACAATTTTTATTGAACATCCACTTACCTGGGTTGCGAGGGGACTGTCAGCATGTTGGGGCTTTGAGAAAGTTCTTTGCAGATTTAGGGCAAAGAAATAAAGACTCGCACGGAAGCAGCAGAGCTCTGGAGGCAGGGAAGCGTGAGCAGGATTGTCTTCCAGATAACACGGCCTCATTCTGAGACGAATCTATAAAACGGCACCTACAGCTTTGGAGTCGGCAGGGCTTTGCTGAGAGAAAATGCTCCTCTCCCAGCCCTGGTGCTTCTCCAAGGGAAGCATAAAGCCAGGAGCAATTGTGGAGAAGCAGGCAACCTTTCCATACACATCGCTACCTGCGAGGCACTGAGTGAAGAGCACATCCCTGCAGTCAAACTCAATCAAGGACAGATTCAAGAAAAAACAGCCTGCTAGCTCTCTTCCTTCAAACACCACACTTGTTTTTTTTTGGCCCTCAGGGCTTCAGCCAAACTTGGAACAATCCTTTTCCTGTGGTTCTGGCTCTTACTCCAGGCTTTGGGATGCCCAGCACCAAGTGCTTGTGGGCTGCCACGTGCTGTTAATGAGGACCACGACCGCAGCCAAGGTTCGTCAGCCTGCATACGGGCAGTGGGCAAGGCAACACGAAGCTCGGCACATGCAAATCACCCTCCGATCCCTCGGGTTCTCGGGGTGACTCAGGAGTTTGGCTGAATTTTGTGATGCTGGCACAGATGAAGTGACTGAGTGTGCAATAGCAAAGGAGAGGTGGGGAACCTGAGACCCTATTCAAAAAGGTAATTTTAAACATTTCTTAACAAGGGATTGGGTAGAAGGATCCTCAGGCACTTCATTGCTTTGTGTAATCTGAGGAGATAAGGTACAACCGTCTTCTGAGTATATTGTGTTAAACCATGGACCAGTGCTTACAAAGCCATGTTGTGATTTCCTTTATGTCTTTTTTCCTCCCTTTCTCAAATTAGAATTATCTAGAGAAGCTCTAACCTTAAGCAAAACTTGAGCATTTAAGTGCTTCATCAGACAGAAGGATGATGTCCCAGAGGATGCCACAAGGAGAGAATCTTATTAAAGTAAATACCCTGTCCCTACAAGAGTGCTTGCTCTGTAGTAAATTCCTCTCCTAAGCACACTGTAGCAAGCTTGTGGTTGTTTACCAACTTTGCTGCAAAAGCTCTCCTCAACAAACCTTCCAAAATACATCCTTAGCTTTCATTTGCGAAACACCCCCTGCTTTGTAATCAAGTGCTTGTCATTGTCTTTTTTTTTTTTTCTTTTCTTTAAGACGTATTTAGATTCCCTCCAACTTCTTTTATAGCCACAGGAACTAGAAATTGGATTTCTTAGATGAGCTAAGACTTGCACGCAATCACAGGGCTCTCCAGGCTGATGCTTCAATGGCCACCGCCAGCTATTACAAAGCAGGCAGAAGCTGCTTGTGGTTGTTGTTTAGCCACAGCTCCCCTGCTTGCTATTCCTGCCAGCTTTTCCTGGGTGAGTCCCTGAAATGGTCCGTTTTGGAGGGACAGCACTGACGGGGCCATGGCCCATCCGACACCAGCGTGCGAGGGCTGCAGACCCCAGGGGGAAGCTGTGTCTGCAGGCACTGCCTGGCCAGAGGGCATCAGAATTGGCTCCCGCTCCCTGGATTTTGGCTACAGGGAAGTCATGGGAAATAATTATTTAGGGCCTTATTTTTACCTTTGTTTGGATCACGCTGAGGAAAATTAGAGATGCAATGTGAAAATCAGGCAGTCTGTATTCTACTCCATCCATTGAGTGCAACAGCAACTTCTTTTAACTCTTAAAACATCTGCTAAATTTTCAGAGCAGCTTCTGTATTTTTCAATTATTTTTCCAATATTTCATTATTGTTTTGTCCCTTCTATAAAGAAAGATGAAAATTAAAACACATAAAAACTTCAATTTCTGCTGTATGGATCTACTAGTAGATAAAAACCTGCCACAAATCATTAATTCAAGATGTAGTCGTCGAGTGCTGTTGTGAGGCTGCCAGGTGACATTGAAGCAGTCGCGTTGTGAGATGTTTCTGTCTAGCACAGATACCTGGATACCAGCTAACCAGCATCTGGCCAGCTCTGAAGTACCGCAGGAAGCAGCTGAACACTCTGACTTTCCAGAAGAGCTCCCATTTCTTAAGTGTAGATGAGAAGACTCCTGCTCGGAGGAGTCTCCAAGGGCGCTTTGTCCCTCCAGCTGAATTCCCCCTGAGCTTCTTCCCCATCTGCAACCTGAACAGAAAGCTTCTGTTGCTGCCTGCTTGCCCTTTCTGATTTTTTCTTGCCCTTTTCGGATTTTTTGAGAATGCTTTGAAATCTCTAGCAGGTCTCTTCTAAGGACAGCTTGTGCAGAAATTCGTCCTCTGGATGGTAAGGCTTAAGAAACACCAGAAAACTTCCCTTTAACTTTATTTTTCCCCTTATACATCACAGCTGTCCTGAAATTCCTCAGTCTCTGCCTTCAGCTCCCTGCACCTCTTCCTGTAACACTTCTGTGCCTGCTCTGATGTGTTTGGAGGCTCTACAGGGGGAGGCAGCAGCACTTTGGAGACACAGAGGAGGCATTTTGTAACGACGGCGCATCCATCGCTGTGACTGGCAGTGTGTGTCAGTGTTTGCAATACCGACTATAATCTCATATTTGATTTCATCCTCCTCCTTCGGATAACAGGAAATTATAGAAACCACTTAGCTTTAACTGCAGAAGAACAGCCAGACAGCTCTCCAATCAAGAAACACCCAGGACCTGCACTGGATGGCTTTCTTAACAGAACACTACACAAGATTTTAAAACGTGGGCTTTGTTCTGTTAATTACGCCTGTTTATCTGAAATGGTGCATAAAAACGTACTCTTATAAGTGTGTGTATATATATATCACCACAGTAGTCATACTTAGAGAAAATGAATTAAGGGGAACGCTCCAAAGACCTGTGCTGCTACACAAACACTGTAATGAGAGTTACCAGCGGTAGCTGGAGATGGATCACGCTTCGCAGATCGGGGATTTGCAAAGGACCCAAGCAAAGCCTCTGGACGAGGTGGTTGCACGCCCAGTCCCCTCAGTGAGCACAGCCCAGGGGGAGCCGCAGCCTGCAGGGGATTGGGATTTGGGTGGTGAGAGAGCTGGGGCAGAGGGGAGGGATGCTGCAGCTCCTGGCCATGCAGCACGGTGCTGGCAGCGCTGGCCCTCCAGCCTTCCTCTCCTACCCTGCCAGCTTCCCGGGGGCACCGCCGCTCTCACCCAGCAGATAAAAAACCCCCTGGGGAAGGCTCTGGGCTGAGGAGCAACATGGTCAAGGGACGGGAGCATCTCTGGCTGACCCCCGTGCTGTTTTGAATTTCTCTCACCAGAACTCCTCGACTGAAGTCTCTGCCCTTGGAAGGCCGGGTCCGAATCCCGCCAGCATTACAAGAGCCCATCACTTCATGATACAGGCACCAACATAGTTGAACAGAGTTAATTTTTGAACAGTACAGTTCAATATAACACAATTACAGCAATTGTTACTGAATTACTAAATTCAGTTCTAGAACAAGCGGGAGTTCAGTGGCTGCGTCTTGTGTGACTTATGGGATAGAAGTCACGCAGTGAGAACGAGTGGGAGAACTTAAATAACATCACTGCTGGTAAAATAAGGAATTAGTCTGCATTTTCTCTTTCCATTCTGTGAAAAAAAAAATTCTCGAATTGAACCAATGCAGTCTCCTGAATCCTGCAGAAATGTAGGAAATCGGCAAATATGAGAAGTTTAATGGCATGGCTCTGTTCCCTGCTATGAGGGTTGTTCACGCTGCCTGTGTTAGAGGACCAGGCTTTTCTGTCTGCTGTTGAAGAGAGAAACATTTTCTTCACCAGCTGACTTAGAGTATTTAAGTAAATCGTACTTGCATCTGATATTTGTAGCCGAGATTTGTAGACTTCTGTGGTTTTGGGCAATTGCATAGAAATCAGAAAAAATGGGAATTTTGGGCGATTCTCTTATTCAATTGAACCACCAAAGCGCTGGGGGTTCATCCATCACAGCAGCACGCTCCAGTCAGATAGTCACGCCATGCAAAAAGACACCGTTCGAGCTATAAATCTGGCGCTGTGGGCTCTGTACCACGACCTGCAGGTAAATTAAACTCGCCTTGAGAAGCTGAGCTGTACACGGTAATAAATGCTGGCTAAGACCATGGGAACAGTGAGAAATCAGCAGCCAAAGCCCTTTCTGGAAACTCGAGGGAAAGAGGTTTTCCCCTTCGCTTTGGAGATGGGCAGCAAATGGCAGCGGGGTGGCTTCGGGTGCTGGCAGTCCCCAGGGGGGTGCGTTTGATGGGGGCAGGACCTGCACTGCAGGAGAGGAGGTGGCTCTAACCCAGGGCTCTGCTCCAGAGGTGGGCTTCCAACACCCCTGCGTGGCAGCCCCCTCTCTAGGGAAGCCGGGGGGTTAAATCTGGCTGCGTGACCTGCTTGTGCTGCAGCACAGCGAGGAGCTGAAGCCTGCTGCTGGTGCCCAAGGTAAGGACAGAGCTGCTGGCCCGTCCTCAGGGCCCCACCAGCTCCTCCTTTGGCTTCGGGCTCTCAGAGAGCTCCTGGGTGAGGCAGGCAAGTCCTGGAGCCGGGCTTACGCTCTCTTAGGAGGGCTGGTGGGTAACAGCAGAGGAACCTTGATTGGAGATGTCAGGAGGGGGCAATAGCGATAGAGCCGCTTTAAGTTATGATTGCCTGGAGATGAAAATAGCTGCAGCAGATGGTGAGGGTGCAGATATAAATACCGAGTCTGGCAGGCGCCGTCGTATCTGAAACACTTTCCGGTCTCCTGGCTAAAAATGGTCCCGTGGGAATAAGGTGCAGGAAGCACGGGCTGCCGGTGGCGTAGCAAAAGGCATCCCTCGGCCACGTGCTCCCCTTTACACCCTCTGGTGCCACCTTTGCCATGCTCTGGCGGGACACGAGGTGTGCAAGGGGGTGTTCAGGGGCAGAGCCACCCCACAGCTCTGGGGGCTGCAGAGCCGGGTGACCGGCCCCGGGGCAGCCCTGGCGCTCCCACAGTCACTCCGCAGCTCTCCTGGGGTTCTGCGCGTTGGTGTCGACTGCGTTTTTTCCAGCAGTGTGATTCGCAAAAGCCACCCCCAGAAATAACCCCGCACACCCCAAGCTCCCGGGGAGCCTTCAGCAGCAAACGTAGGCCAAATGCACTTAGCAAAGCACTCCTCGCCCCGTGGTTTGCCTTGGTTTTGTTCCGGGCTGCCAGCACGTGGGAAACCATTTTTGTTACGGACCGGCTGATGCGTGGCAACTTGTTAAGCTGCAGTCGCTGTTACGTATCTTTGTTTTTGTGTTACCTGAGTGTTTTCTGAGACCTGCAGCAGGTCACAGGAAGCAGTAATAGCATTCATACAGCGCAGCGCACACTTTGCAAGTGCGAAGTTCACGTTCGGCAGCTGTAACCCTAATTTTGTAATGAAAGGCACTTGGAGATCCAGCAGTCCTTTGGCTTCAAATTGCAGGGCTGCAATAACCATGCCAATTTAGCCCAGGTGAAACAGTTTTGCTTATCACAATACTTGTAGTGTTCCCTGTAGCTACTAGAGAAAACAGCGAGTCAGTGGGTAATGTTGTTCTGGGAAGATAACTGGCAATTTGACAAAAGAGGTCCCTTCTACAGAGAACGTGAATGCTTTTGTGGGATTTGGAGTCTTTATCCTATGGAGCCGGCCCTGAGAATGCCATATATCATCTGTCAGTGTCCTGCATGCAGGAGGAGGGATAAAATAGCCTGAACCACACAGTTTGGTTGTTTTCTCTCTTCTTTCACTTTTCCGTTCTTGTTAAACAGTTGTTCTTCCCACCCCTGGCTTTCCTGGCTTCCTTCTCTTCCTTTCTTCTTCCCTGGCCCCACTCAGGATGTGGGGGGAAGCGAGCGAGCAGCTGCGTGGTGCTTGGCTGTCCGTGTGGGTTAACCCTCATTAAGGTTTTATCCCTGCTGGCAGGGGTTCCAGGTGTAGTACTGGTGATTTCAGCTTTTCTTGTTTACCATTGGATTTTTACTCCAGTTGCTTGGAGCTACACTGATGTGCAAGTCTGAAGTCTGACAGCAAGCCAGGAAGGTTCCCTGGAAAGGGATTTTGCTCTTAAGGGAACTGCTTCCACGACTTCAGGGTTAGGACGGAAGAGAAGTGTCTCCTTCTCTGTATAAATGCCAGGGGCTCTGGGCGTGAACTGCTCTGAAGCTAAAAAAGAAGAGGAATGCACTAACGATTTGGTGCAGGTACCATCCGGGAGGTTTTGGGGGGCTCTCCCAGGTGCTGTGGGGCATGTGTGGAAGTGGCAGCGTTAGCACAGGGCACTCGGACTGGGCGAGGAGGCTGGCCCGGGCTGGGAGCTCCCTCGGGGCTCTGCCTCCCCGCAGAATCAAAGCTGCGAAAGCCTGGCTGGGTGGGGAGAAGCAGCTCTTCCAGCAGCCTAAACCTTCATTAAAGTGAAGGTAATAAAGGAAATTAGCAGCTTCGAGTGGCTTTTTTGTTGTTGGGTGTTTTTTTTTTTTTTATTAATTGAAGATTTCTTAAGAATTCAAGTGTCAGGAAAGCCTTTAAGGAGACTGCATCAAAGCTGGTTTCAAGTGCCACTTCAGCGGGTGAAGTGATGGGTAAGCAGTCAGCACGGCTCTTTTCTGAACACGCAGGGAGCCTTATTCCTGGTCCCAGGAGCTGTGGAGAGAAATTGCTGGAGCGTGGTGATCCAGCTGCACGGGGCTTCAGGGCCCTGGGGAGTTTGTGGTGAAGCCTGCGGCTGGCCAGAGTGGTGGAGGACACCAAGTGTGGCGAGGCAAAACCTGAAAGGTGGGCACAGGTTCCCCATTTCCCTGATGCTGTTCCTCTGTCGCCAACTGGTAAGTGGCAAACTGCTCGCAGTGGGGCTTTCTGCTCTGCAGACAGCTGCTCACTGCTGCCCACAGGAGCAGGACCTGGAGCCCCCCGTACGTCCATCGAGCAATCCACCGGTCCCATTTGCATGCTCCTGTGCCCAGGCTGCATGGAGAAATACTTTCTGATGCCCAGGATCCTCCTCCGAAGCACAAGACTGATTGTGCTCAAGGCTATTTACTTAAAATACTAATTCCAGAAACTTCATCAGCTCCAGGATGTCTCGCTGATGGCAGGGTTGATCCTCGAATGGCTGGGGAGTGAATATGGCTTAAATACCGTGACCTATGTAGAGGCAGGCAGGTAAATTACAATTTTCTGTGGAAGGAAGAGTTTTCCTGTGTTATGTCTGGCCGTGTGTTTTTTAAAGAGGACTAAAACTCGAGGAATGCGGCGACCAGGTCCGGGTTCCTCTGTGCAGGCAGCGTGCTTCCAGCCTGCAGATAAGCCCAGGTGCCCCAGCTGGCTGGTAGCCCACAGATGGGAGCTTCCTTGGGGGAAGAAAAGTCTCCGTGAGCAACCCTCCCTTCCTGGAGGAGACCTTCAACAGCAGCCTGACTGCAGAGCTGCTGCAGGGCCAGCTGTCCCCCTTGGTTTGTGCTTCTCCTCCCTGGCTGCCACTTAAACCGTGGGGATATGGAGAGGGTGTCATGACTGCAGGTATTTTCCTGTGCTGAACCATAAATCCCTTCCATGGCCATCATGCTGCATGACTGCTCCATTTAAGCTGTGCTCACTGGTCTAACATTTGTCCCTCCAGACTTAGCATTTCACAGTTGCCTGCATTAAATTGCATTTGCTGGCTGAGTCACCTAAAAGATGCAAATCCTCCAGAATCCGGGTGTATTGTGCTCGCTCTCGGTGGGAGGAACGGGAGAAGGGGGGTGTAATAGAAACGTGTTCTTTCTTTGCCAGCTCTTATGAATCTGTTCTGACTTAAGCTATGAAAAAACATCCAAAGGTGTCATGCTTTCTTTCTATGTTCCCTTGAACGTGAACAAATCCACAGTGTTTTCTGGGGTTTAGATCCCGCTCGGACCCTGGCTATAAACCCTGTCTGGGCTCCGGTCTTTGTTGGGGATTTTCTTTTGTTCCTATCACAGTACCTGAGGGGGGAACCTGTTGTACTAGTCCCTGTATATTTAGTGTAAGCAATTCCTCAGCCTCGGGAGGCTGTAATCTGAGTAAATCTGGAAGGATTAGCCTTGATTTGTGCGTGGAAATCTGGGACAAAACAAGCCACCAGCTTGCCTGGGGTTGTGCAGCAGCTTTGTGGAATTGTTGGCTCAATACCAGGGTAGCTCTGTGTTGCTGGTGCAGGGTGCAGAGTAGCTCGAAGGACAGGCAGCTCGCCTTCAGGCTGTGTCTTACAGCATCCAGCAGTTCCGAGGTGTCTGCACCGTGTCCACACAAGTGTTGGTCTCAGCTGCAGAGGCAGAAGCGAAGCTGGGAACAGGGGGTTCAGAGTCTGCTTCCACTCCTACCTGCGAATGGTTGTGAGCCTTGTACTTCACAGGGTTGGGGTTACTGATGTCAGACTACATGGTTGCTACACGTTTCCATGCCTGAAACCTAGCCTGAGGACAAGGGAGAAGTCTGAAGAGGCAGTCTCATGTGCATCACTAAGAGCTATGGCATCTCTCCTTCCAGTGGGGTGTGTAGGAGAAGCACCGGGCTCCTCCAGTGAAAACAAGCCCGAGGAGGCTCAGTTTTGCCAGAGGTGTTGTCTGTTTATTTCAGAAAGGAGCCCTCAGCCCACTGCTAGCGTGGCATAAGGATACCAAGGACTGCTGGGGCCTGCTTTGTGACCTGTGCTGCTGCGCGTAGCGGGAAAAATTCAAAAGGTGGGGGAGCAGAAGGGGCTGACATTGGTCCACCGTATGGTGTTCTGTGCACCCAAACTGAGGACAAGCCATACAGAATCGCAGAAGGGTGTTAGGGGAACGAGTGGCAGCTGAAACCCAGTGTTAATAAATGGAGTCGATGCGCTGGGGAAAACAACCCCAAGTTTGCGTAAGTTCTGAGCTGACTGCCACCATCCTCACGTGAGATTTTGGGATTACGATGCGAGCGAGGTGAGCTCAGTTTCCAAGAGTAGTCAGAAAAGGCAATCAAGTGTTAGGCACTAGGAAATGAATGAAGGAGTAGAGTGCGTCCTTACGTTTCTGTATACATCTGGGTTTGCTCACACCTGTGTGGCTCCTTTCCTAACACCTCTTCAAGGGGGTTATTAGAAAGAAGGGTGATTGTGGTCTTCAGTCTACAAGAAAAACCATCTAGGCTTGGGTTCAGCTTGGTAGCGATGACTTTGGGGGGACGGGTGTTCTGCAGTGGAGGTCGGCAGAGCCAAGGATGGCGTGCAGGTGCTGCAGCAATCGCTGTTCTTTAATGCGTGCCCTGGGAGCCAGCAAATGATGCTGAAGGAGCCAAGCTCAAAAGAGACAAGAAGTAAAGCTTGTGGAGCTGCTGTCACAACAGTGTGTGACAGCTACATGCAGGCTAAATGGCAACTGAGCCAATACTTGGAGGGAGATCTTCAGGATCTGTTTAGTCCGGTGCTTATGCCTCAGTCCTTCTGAAGGAGCATGATGTGGGTTTGGGGAGCTGGGGTCTGCTCTAACCAGGGCACTGAGCTGACCCCCCCTTGCCTTAGCAAGGCTGCTGGCTGGTGTTTTGCAGAACCAGCTCCCCCTGCAACTGCAGAGATGTTCCTCCTGTCTCTGCACTCTGTGACAATAACTGGCAATTCTTAATCACTCTCAGTAATTACAACTTTCCCTGGTTTATGCCTCCTCAACTCTAGCTGAGGACAGGAGCTGTTTCGTGTCTAAATAATATTACAGCTGGATCGCTCTCCTGGGGAGCTGTTGGTCTTGAAGGCTGAGGTTTAATTCTCCGCACTGCTAATTAGATCAGGAAAACGAGGAGGATGCGAGCAGGAGGTTTGCAGGGGTTGTTAACAAACGTGTCTTCTGCTTTGTTTTAAGAGCAGCGCAATGGGCCTGCTGTGATTCACAAACATTCATTTCTTACAGAGGTGGAGGGAAGGGAGAAAGAATTGGCGTTTGCTCCCTAGATGTTGCTTTTCAGTAGCACAGCAAGGGAAGGGAGTGGAAGGTAGGAGACCAAAACTTGAATCTGCTTTAATTGGAGAGAAGTTCCTTGGCTGGGAGAGACCCGACAGAGCTGCCGGGGAGGAGGTCGTGACTGCAGTTAGATCAAGCTTTTAGGCGAAAATCACTCTGTGATAACAGGAGACTTTGGTTAGCCCCACACGGACTGATGAAATACCGTGGCAGAGTTTGTTCAAATGCGGTTAGGCACCAGGACTGACAGCTCCTTGGAGCAGTCGAGTGGAAAACCCCCAAGGGACACGAAGCTCAGCGAAGCTGTAAGCTGCGTACGGGACCCAGCTCAAAGGGTAACCATCAAGTTCAGTTGCAGAGACCAAATGTACTAAAATTCAAGGCTTTATGGTAGTGAAAGAGCCCAAAAGTGCATTAAAACAACATTCTAACATGGTTTTCCTTGCAATTGGAGGGAGGAGGAGGGAGGAAGGGTAAAAGGCTTGCGGGAGGCTTGGAGTCTGCTTCCAGACATGCTGTGAGCATTTCAGAGTAAATGCTTCCCCACCTATCCAAGCCACAGCTAAAATACCAAAAAAAAAGATACAAAACCACAGCAGTTTAGTTGTAGAGTAATGGGTGCTTTTAGAAGTTGGGTGCAAAGCAGCGTTCCCTAAAGAAACTTCAGGCTTTTTTTTTAAACACCATTGTTGGATAATATCAAAGGGTTAAAAGCTAGAAATAGGCAGAAGGAATGAGAGTTACTCACAAGGCAGTTAAAATGCAAACTGAGAGGGTTACGGAAGATCTTCCAAGACTGAATAATGACCGGAGAGAAAATAATTAAACGTTTATGGAACTGTTCTTGTCCTTCCCTATTTATGTTACTTCTTTTATTTGTCAGGATACATTAAGCAGACAAAACCCCATCAGTATGGGGAAAACGGGCTGATTTTAATGGGGGTAGGTAATGATACAAAACTTCTTTTAACCTGGGCAGAGTGAAAACTCGGTGAGGAGCAGGCTGGTGAGCGTTTCTTCGTTGGCTGGGGCTTTATGCAGTACTGGAAGTGGTTTGATCTAGGTGATTTAATTTACTGGTTGTACTCCTCGTGCCAAAATCCTCCAAGTGTACGGTCGTTAGCCTCTTCATCTCGGGAAGTTCCTTAAGCTGTCAGCAAGCTGCTGCTCGCTGAGGTGTGACTGCTGCCCTACTGGTGGCTGCTTCCTTTGCGTGAGGATAATTAGAAATAATGCATCATTTGGGGGTACTGCATTTTTTCCTTTCTGCATACCCACACGTAAAATCCAGCCTGTTCAAAGCTGTAATGGGGGACCTAAAACAGACTGAAGCTGAAACCTTGTTTCTGGAGATGAGAGATTGAGGCCAGAGGGGCGAGAGCCTGCGAGTGGTCTGCTGGCTTCCAGCTTCCGCAGCTGGTGCGCGCCCCCGATTTCTGATCTGAGCTGCGTGCGGAGGCTGACCGTGGGGGGAGCTGCTTTTTGGGTACATCTGAGGTACAACTTGAGAAGACGAACCAGAAGCTGGTTTGTTGCTGCACTGGCGGTCCTTCTTTTTCAGAGAAAAGAGGAAAAACTTCAGGCTTAAGTTCAGTTACTAAACTACTGCAAGTTCCTGTAGAGCAGCCTGATTGCAGCTGTAGCTTTGCATGAGTCAGTAACAGTTTGTATTTTTCTGAAAAATATTTTGTTCGCTCTGACCTTTAGTCTCAATAAAAGGTAAAATATAGATCACCTCCTTAACGTGGTGCAATTTGAAACATTTGTCTTTTCAAACTGGGTCTAACGGTAAATTGGCGTTTGAGACACTTAGGGATCCATTTGCTATGCGTCGCAACAGGGCGATATCTGCTGGAGGCTCTGAAATGCCCACCTGAATTGAAAAGTTGAATGTCAAGCTTAATTTTTGGCCATTCTGCAGCACAGAAGGCACTTTTAACCCCCTGTAACTTCCAAGTTGCAAGGCAAGCAAATTGGATACCTCTTTATTTGGTGGTTTGTAAAGATTATTTCTGCCCTCTCCATATTATTTTTTTGCTCTCAAGGGTGTAAAGTTTCATTCTGAGTATTGCAAATGGATTTCAGACCGAGATAAAAAGACAATTTTACTAAATACAAACTCTAGAAACAAAGGAGAAATTTAAAAGGTATTAAACAGTAAAAGCAAAGAGGGAAACTTTTATGTAGTAGCCCCTAAATGACTTACATAAAAGCTTTGAAAATACTGTTAATTATGGGTGAAAGGCCATAGTTCTTGTCTTAAAATGTTTACTACAGAGGACACCTTTATAGCAAGCATTCTTTTCCTGCAGGCTTTTACTCCAACAAAACAGTTTTCCCCATCAGGGTAGTTTGTGGTAGATGCAATTATTCCTCTCTCCAGCCAAGGTGACTGCTTTTGCTGTTGCATTTTACTGCCCCATTCCCACAGCAGGGGAAAACGTGCTTGTAAAGAAGATGGCCAAGCCTGCTGGTGGCGAGCTCGGGCTGACTTTGGGTCACTTTCCTCACACCAGTCCCCTGTGGGGTTGTTGGCCAAGGTACTGGTGTGCCCTGTGTTCCCGAGCTGCCCGTGGGGCTTGGGGGCTCGGGAGCCTGAATCCCAAGTAGGAATTGGTGCCTTGGGAGGATTCAGCTTCCTTGGGACGCTGTTGCTGTGTTCCTGGTCCCTCCAGTGTCATTTCATACGGAGATGAAATGAACTTGTTTTTTCCCCCCACGCTGAGTTGTCCTTGCCTGTCCTTGATCACCTTGAGCCTGTTTGGTCCTCTGAAGAAAAGATTCATAATCCTCAGGTGAAGCATATTACATTGTTTCACATCTTCTGTGTGCTTTTTACAAGCGACAGCCTGGAGTTTTGAACCTTATTATTAACTATAAAACCTAATGATTAAATGCAGCAAGGTTTATTATTATTTAATCAGGACACTTGCTCCATGCTCCGTGAGATGAGACATTGCAGGAACCAACAGAGAGCTAAGCTCAACGGTAACAACTCTCCTTTTTCTGCAGATAACGTCACTTTTCCACTAAGCTGCAGGTCTTGCCTCTTCTCTGAAGGAGGCTGGGGGTGTGGGAAGGGTACAAACAGTTTAGCAAAACTTGCTTTTGTTATCTCTTTGAGGAAGTTTCTTCTCCTTGGTAAGATGGGTAATGATGCCTGGTCTTTCTTGATCCTCTCTGCAAAGGGATTAATTTCATTCTCTAGTCCTCTTTGTTAGGGATGAACAAGGTGGAATTAGATCCTTTGATGGGTGGTAAATAAGCTCCTAAGCCGCAGTATCCTTACCAAGCAGGGATCCTGTTATCTGAGAACAAAAACAATCATGTGCTGCCTTGTTTGCGCTGTGCTCGGGCCCTTTCCTGACATCCACGTCTGCACTGCAGAGGAGAATAACTTGCCTTCAGTCCCCTTCCTCTGTGCCACTTTGCAGAGTGGCTGAGGTAAAAGTTGGGCCAAAATACCGTCTTTTTAGTCGTTTTGATTCTGGAGTGGTGAGAAACCCTGAGTGGGAGCTGATGCTGTCCCTGTTCGGCCTGCACCAGCCTGTGGGGGCCGCAGCTCCCAGTCCAGAGCTCCCGCGATGGCCAGGGGCCGCCTTGAACCCAGGGCCAAGTCAAATGTATTTGTCCGTCCAGAGGGACCGGGGAACGCCATGCCCCTCACTCAGCACAGGGTTGGTTCTGGATAGTAGAGCAACGATGCTGCCTCTGAAGAAGCAGGAATATTTCTGCTGCAAAGTGGTTTTCCTTCCCTGCTGGCCGTTACCAGCCCAAGGAGCTGCCTTCCTCTGAGTAATGGCGTTGGTTGCTCGATGTGATTCACAGCCAGGAGGAGCACCTCTACCTTTTGACCCTGCTGAACCAATCATGGGCAGAAAATGAACGGTTCCCCAGGAAACCTGGAACCCACCTGTCCCCTGTTAACTTGCAGGACCTGCACTCCATGAATCTTTTTGTTAAAAGGCATCTAAAGGTACTGGGAATGGGCTCTGATGCCAGAGATTGCTTTGCAGAAACAACGGTGATGTGTGGAGGTCGTGTCCAAAGCTAACAATAGAGAAGTGGAGGCTGCAGGATCAGGGGGCCTTGCCTGGTGAGCATGGGGACCGATTTATTTATACTGCTGGTGGTGTTTTCTCTGGAAGGGCTCAGTACCTTTGGCCCCATTGACCTGAGTGGTGTTTCTCAATCTGCCCTGGTCTGAAAGGACCAAATTTCCCAACTCTTGTCTCAGCAGTGGAGGAAGCAGTTGGAGCACCAGTTGGTGCTGGTGCTGGGTTTTTGCCCCATGCAGCCTGGTGCCTCGGCATTAACAGTCACACATCGTGCCCCCGTCTGTGATTTTTGGACCATTCTAGGACTGCAAACCCGGTCTGCAATCTCCCCATCGTAGCTTTAACATCTGGAGTCCTGTACTTACACGTTTCCCACTAGAGAATACGCGGTATGATGCAGAGCGGTCACATCTGAGCTGTAACAAAAGAAACCCTTGTAAAGCCTTCAAGTGTCATTAAGAACTTAGAACCCGCAGCTCCAAAGGCATTTCATTGGCTTCCATTAAAGGGCTCAGAATTACATCTTCAGGATTCAGGAGAACATGTAGCTTTTTTTTATTTTTATTTTATGGCATGATTAATGACTCTAGGAACAAGTTCTTAAGCTTAATCTCCAGATGGAAGAACATTAAAAATATTGATTTATTGTGGTTTCTTGCGCGAAGTCTGCTCAAATCAAGCTACTTGAGCCAATTTTGCTGTCAGTGTGGTCACTCAGCCCATGAGGCTTTGCATTTCTGCTCTCATTTGGTTCCCTAGAGCACTCTGGGGAAAATGTCGGTTCCTTGCAACGTTTGGGGATTTTAAAAACAATATAATGAAAATCCCATTCACACGTGTATGGGAACTGTCCGTCACAGCATGCTTTTGGAAATCCAGCTGTGGGCCCAACAGCACCAGCTCTGACTTCCTAATAAATAAATAAATTTTCCCATTCTTGGAAAAAAAGAGGGAAAGGTATCCAGGGCCTAAATTGCTGTCAGTTGTTAAATCTGCTCAGGGCTGTGTCCTCAGCTGGTACAAGTTAGTCCTGTGCACCTGGGTTAAGTTGCAGTAATTCGAGAGGAGAATCTTTAATGAAGCAGAAAATCATGATCATAAAACTCAGTTCCTACATGCACCTGTTTTGTCCTAGGCTCCTCTGCATGTGTGATGGTGTCCCAGAAAGTCTGAGCTCCTAAATTAAAAAGAAAAAAAAACAAAAAACAAAGCAAAAGCCTTCCATTAGACATTTTGATGAGCTTTGAGCAGTCGTAAATCAGTCTCTTTCCCTCTCAGCACTGTACTAGGCTGGAGACTTTGGGAGGACATCCAGGTCCTCTACAGCCCCAGCTGTGCAGCAGCTCTGGTCACAAAAAACAGCCGCCTTCTCCCCCAAACAGATTCTGGCATTCAGAATGTTCTTCCTGATGTCTAAGCTGATTTTCTTCCTGCTGTCTCAGCACATTCTTGTTATTTCTACCCTGGGTGAGGGAAAGAGTTATTACCTTGTTCAGATTCGCACCTCTGGGATGGCAATGCTGTTGTGTTGGGCTCACGGTGCTCTTTGGACCGGACCAGTAGTGGGTTCTGGCCAAGCCCAGCTCAGGTCCTAGGTCCAGATGAACTTACTGAGTTCCTGATGGGAGCTGAAAGGCAGTGGCCTCTGCTTGGCAGTGGCCTCTGCTTGGCGTGAGCCTCTGCAGCTCCTCTGCTCCTCTCAGGAGCACGTTGGTGGTAATTAATCAAATAATTTGTTCTCCCGTGCCTTGAGGTAGAGTCTTTTCTCTATGGGGTTTTTAATTTTCCTTCACTGCTTCATCAGATTCAGCCTGAACACCTCAAGGCTGTTATCAGCCAGGCCCCTGGAATCCCAGGCCGAGGTCCTTGGCCCTAACCGAGCTCAGCCCCTCGCCTGCATGCGGCCCTGGGTGCCTGCTGCAGGCATCCTGGGGAGGGCCAGAGCCCCACAGCCCGCTGGTCCCCTGCCTTTGCTGGCCCAGTATTACAGCTCTCCGTGCTTATTTTGTCCCCTTTTCTCTTCGATTCGCTTTCCACTTCATTCTTCACTTCCCTGTATCAGATCACAGCCCGGTCACCCGCAGGCCGGGATTGCTGCGCTGCGCCCGGCTGGCGGCGTCCTCGCGGCCTTCCCTGCGCGTTGCTGTTCATCAGGACGTAGGCGGGGGACTGCAAAAATATGAAAGAAAATTAAAAACTAAAGCTAGCAGTGTGCAATAATGAATGAGATACTGCTGACCCGTGGGCTTTCTCTCTCTTCTGGATAATTACAGAGGAATAACTGTATAAATCTTAGCTGGATTTCCTGCCCCCTTTTTCTCTTGGAAATGGATGGCTCTGTTGTGTTTCCGTTCCCCAGGCTGGAGGATTGTTTTAATTTAAATGCAACTTTACGATGCTTTGTTGCTGTAGCAAGTAGAGTTTAAAAAAAATAAAAACAAAGGAAAAAGAGCAAAGCTTTTAGTTAACTCGGTTGTTTATCATGCTGGTTGTTCTTGGGCCTGAGATGCAATTTGTTACGCTGCCTAAATGCAGCCCCCAGCAAGCTCTTGCCAAAGGCCTTGGATTCCCTCTTTTCCACAGATTCCCTCTTTTCCCTGGCTTAGAAGAGGAGGGCAGCACTCTCCTGGTTGTCTGATTGGGCTGATCAAGCCTTGGGGTAGACCCCGTCATGTTATGGTGTGGGTGTCCGAACCGCGATGACTTCTGTGGCAGGGCTGGCACCAAGGCTTCTGTGTGGCTGTGGCACCACAGCTCTTACCCATCTTTTTCTGCTTCCAGAATTCCCCATTCCCTTTGATCCTTTAATGCCAATGCTAGGACAGGTAGGATGTAGCACCTGGCTAACACTGCTGTTTCTCACCCAGCGTTTTATTACTATACTAAACACGTGTGTAAATATATTACATTTTTGTTCTATTTTATCCCAGCTTTGAAAGTGCTTGCAGCCACTCCTGACCTCAAAGTATCTCCCATAAACCCATGAAAAAAAAAACAAACATATAAAAAAAAAAAACTTTGGGTTTCTTGCGGTGTTCCTTATTAAGATCAGAAATCCCTGCTTGCTCCGCAGCCCTTCCCCTCGCGGCACCCCGTGCTCCCCAGGACCTGGCCCTGGCCCTGGCCAGGGGAGGCCGGCACTGACCAGGTGCAGCATGAACCCAAGGCATAAAACAGTGAGATTCAGTTGGGTGAGAATCAAACAAAACGTGATTGTGGGCTGGATGCAGGCTAGAGCCTCCTCAAAGTGCAGGGCTGACCAAGGGTGATGTTTTCAGCTGCATCTACGGGAGAAATTTAGGTTCTTGGGAGTTTGTGTGATGCTGTTCAGCTGAAGCTGCCTTCAGGCTTTGGCATCCATGGCTCTAGGCAAACCCATTATGTGTGGCCTGGATTGCCTGCGCTGGGATCACGTTAGATTGCATTAAATCCCAGCCTAGGAGCGCCGCTCTTCAGAGTGGTCTAATTCAATGTATCTTACTTTGCATTCAGCATCAATTAAGCTAAATCAAATTAGTGCCGTTCTAATTCTGAATAGGGAAGTGCCGACGAGGCACCTTAATGCAGTTTGAGTAACCACTTCAAATTCACACCTTTAATTCAATTAAATATTTAAGGTGCTTAAAAGCTTGCCTGCACATTGTGAATATTTTCCTTATCTAGGATACCGTATCTGAGGAAAAAAGATTGGATACAGGTTGGATATATGGTGGTTTTAAATCAGTGGGGTTGTGAGCTTTATTTTAAATCTCTCTAGGGCATTTTGTTGATTTTGGTGTTTTGAGTGTCTTATTAAAGGAAACAGGAGTTAGCCTTTGTGGAGAAGAACTTCTTATATATGGACACATATATGGATGTGCTCTGAAGTCTCTCAAAGCAGATCACAATTTCTAAAGTGTTTGATTCTAAGCTTAGCCCTTGAATGTGAGGAGAATAACCCTGTTCCCCAAACAGGTCACTAAACTGTGCTTCTTACCTCTCGTAAAGGTTAAGCTTGTGATGTTTCCATGCACCGAAAGGTCTAGGGAAGGCATTTTTTGGAAGTCAGTGTAATCTTTTCACAGATCGCAGACCTTCCCATCTAACCGGTGGTATGGCTGGGTGCTGCTTGATCGACCACACTGACAAAAGCCCGGATTGTCCCAGACTGGGTGGCTCTTTGTGGGTGACTGAGGGAAACTTGTGCTGATGGGAGGCATTACAGCTCCCGCTTCCACCCCCAAACAGACACTACAGAGGTGTAATTTCTCATTTCCTAACAATATTCTGCCCGCATCTGCAGCTGACGTTGTGGCTATTGAATGTCCAAAGCCTGTTCATTGCATTTAGAAGATAACTATTTGCCAGCATGTAGAATGGCTGTGTGTTTGAATAAGGAAAAGCTACTTATAATCCATTAGCAAGCTGCTGGACTGCGGTTTTTTAGGTAATAGGATAAAGAGTGAGCAAGGAACACCTTTCGCACAGTAACTGCAAATGCTGCAATGCTCCCATGTGTTCTTCCCTCTTAAATTATATTTGCTTGTTGCTGAAGGAGAATAGCATCCTGTTAGTTAGGAAGCCCTGAAGAAATTTCAGAGGGCAGCACCGTCCTGGGCTGGGGACCTCAGAAGAGTTGCACCTGGGATCTCTTTTGTGGGGGGAGTATAAGTTGCAGAGTCCAGGCATAGGAACCCCCTTCTGGCCTCCTGATAAAGCTCTCCGGACCCAAAGGACTCTTTTATTTTCTATGTCTTCTGACCCAGCGACCTGATAAGATCCAAAGCCTCTTCCAGAGCTGAAAGCCTTCCCTCTTCTTTCTGCCCTCCCTAGTCTGGGTCCTTGCCATCCTGCTGAGTTTGGATCCAGTTCTGCTTTCGTTCAGCCCGCCCTGTGACTGATGTATGGCTCCACAGAAGTCCGAGTGATGCATGGACTTGCTTAGAGCAGGATGCCAGTACAGGGCCATCAGCTTGTCCCAGCCCTGGCTGCACATCCGAGGTGCCGTGAAGCTGCCAGGGAAGCTATTTATTTTGTGCTCACCAGCAACAAATGGAGACGCCAAAAGCTCTTGAAGTTTGAATATGGAAAGGAGTATTGGAGATGTCCAAGCACCTGGTGCCTGTCTCCTCTTTGTTAGAGGATGAACACAGCCTGAGCCATCAGCTGTGACCACAGATGTGACCGGGATTCTGCTTTTCTAACATAATTCAGGAAGGTGCAGGGAGAAATCCACCCAGTGCCAAGTTCTCTGTGGAAACTCCGCCATCATTTGCCACCAGACCCACCACTGTCAGTTTGGGGGATGAGGAATGCAGCCGTGACATATAAGAAATCATTATTCCCCCCAAACATGGGAAATGTTGCTCTTCAAAAATCCGCCGTACAGTTGATAGATCCACCATGCGCCAGAACAAGGTCTTCAAGTCTCTGCTTCCTTGATGGATGCATTAAGACTGGGGCAGGTTTTGCCCCTGGTGGGTGGAGGGGAGAAGGCTTCTCTGTTTCATCTCACAGCCATCCCCGAGCCCCCTCAGGTTAGATACAACCCAATCCCCACTTTAAAGGCAGCTTTGGAAAACTTTCCCACAGATGCCTGCAGCCAAGACAGCTTCAAATCCACTACGTCCCACTTCATTTCACATAATTAGGCGCTGTGACTTCCCTGACCTGACTCTTTGTGTCTTGAAATGAGATTTTCAAAGCAGCAATCCGCCAAGGAGAAATTGAAAGCAAACTGATTATCCATGTGGGATGGCTCTGACCTCCTGGTATTAAAGGATTGACCAACTTCTTGCTAAATTCACTTAATCTTCTTTTTCCCCCTCTCGCTTTTTTAAAAATAAAAGGCCTTATGCTAAAGGAGAAATACAAATCCACTTATGTATTCAGCGCCCACCTTCCCTTAGCTTCTTGTGATTGCTTTTGCATCCTGTGATCCTGAATTGGGTCTGAACTGAGAGGAGGGGGCAGAGCTGGGTGTCAGCTCCAGGTGCAACAATGTCAGGTTTGAATCAGACCAAAGAGTTTCCCACACACTGCATCAAAACCAGCAGCAAACTTATGGCGAGGTGAAAATTGAACCAAGTTTCCAGTTGAGGGATCTTATCTGTGCGCAAAGCCATCCTTCCTGGGAACTAAAGAGAGCAGCAGAGGACCTGAGCTTCCTGGGGGCAACGAAGCAAAGCCTGGTGGCTGAGGCACAGACCCCAGATGTAAGAAACAGGCGATTTCTTCTGGGGTGACTTTAGGCAAATTGATTTTGCAGCCATGCCTTCGTGCTGTGGGTATGAGCCTCAGGTGGACATCTGACCCTTTCCTCATGCTCCTGTGCTGCTTCACCACCTGCATCTGCAGCCTCGGCAAGGCAGTGACCCCAGGCAAGCGCAGTGGCCCGAGCCCCAGGGAGCACATCGGGGCTGAAGACCTGCCTCGTAGGGAGCACTGTGCCAAGAGAGCCCTTACGAAGAAGTGGGGAGCACCCGTGGTGACGTGTGGCTCTCAGTGGGGGAATACTGAGCCCTGGTCGCCTGCTTCACCCCATCCCTCCAAGCCCTCAACCTGGGGACCAGCACGAACAGGGATTTGGACACCCGAGCTGAATCCTGCCTTTGTACGTTTATTTCATGCAGGCACAGGAAAGAAATTTATCAAGCACATTACCTAAAATTAGCAGCAGCAGCAGTTTAAGTTGCATGTAAAATTAATCTGATTGGATTTTAAAGAGAGGGTTATAATAAAGAATGCTGGGGCTGTTTACAAACCTCACCGCAATACAATTATATTTTTCAGCATGAGTTGAGAGCTGCAGGAGTGGCTGGTCCGGTAGCAGCTTTTATTAGATTCAGCGAGTCCTAATGAATAGGAAGCAGATTGCAAAATATTGTATATTTTTATTGTTATTCATGGAGGTGAGTTTTGCAGCAAGGAGGTCACTGGCTTTATTGCTCCGGGTTTCCACGGAAGAGCAGAGCGCTTTGCCAAGGATCAGAAATGAGCTGCTGTCAAGGGGAAGGAGGAGAGACGGGTCTGCTCCAGCCTGAGAGTCACGGCTTCATGGCAGGGGAGGTGCCGGGGGCATTAATGTGACCTTCGGGACTCCTTGGACCAGACCCATGCCCCGTGAGGAGTTCCCAGCTGAGCTGTGCTGCTGGTGCCCACCGTCGCCCCGTCCCGCAGCGGTGGAGCATCCCAGTAGGGATCCCATACACCTCCAGGCTGAGCGTGCACCCTGAGCTGCACGTGCAAACACCGTGGGGTTGTCACAGGTGTCTGTCTGTTGGGGCCGATGAAGCAGCTTTCCTGTGAAAGCCGCACCAGTTCAGCCCTTCAGATCCCAGCCCCAAGCCTAAGGGGGAAGATCTGGCCACAAGCCTGTTGGTGACTGCACCCCGATGAGCATGACAAAATCGGGGGGACGTTCTGTGCTGTGGTATTGCCCTCATGTGAGCACAGGGGCAGGTGTCATGCAGACCTTAGGGCAATTCTCTGCGGGTGAATTTCCAGTTTAACATGGGGATTTTTGTGCCAGGAGAGAGAAACTTCAGAGGACAGCGTTGGCTGTTGGTGGAGAGAGACGTTTATTCCAGTTTGACCTGTGATGAGAGAGCCTGGAGAGGGCAGAGCCACGAGCAAGCAAATGTTCGTGTGTTTCTAAGAGCTTTCTCACAGTTGCTGTAAGAGTGGCAAAGATACGTGTTACAGGATTTACAGGTAAAATGTAAGCTGCAAACACACACACACACACCAAATTGTGCTTGCCTGCCTTTTATTTTTGTTTTAATGAGTGCTGATAATAATAACGTCGTGGAAGATCACAAAGGTTTTCTTCCTCAGGTGTTAAAATAAGAAGCAATTAAGGCCGTTAAAAGTTGCCATGGTGGCAGAATGAAGCTGGTTTGGGGAGGTGAGTTGTTTATTCAGGCTGTGTCAGGGATTGCTTCTTCATTACTCCCATCCGCCAGCGCCAGGACAGTTTTGTGCCAATTGCACCACACCAGGGAGCTGCTCCACGTGCCCCCACGATGTCCCTCTGCCAGGCCGGCTGTCCCCAGCCAGCGCCGGGTCTGGGCACTTCAGGCTCGTGCCCACCTTGTCCCCTGGCCTGGGGCTGAGGTTCACACAGGACTCCTTACAGCCTCATCCAGAAACTGCAGAGATAAGCACTGAACTGGAACCTGGACTTTTTTTTTTGAGATTTTTTTCCACTCTCCAAACGGTCTTCAAGACTTTAGATTCAATTGGGTGAATTGTACTAAAAATAAAAAAAAAAAATAATTGTAATAATTATTCAGCAAGGAGCTTTTGAAGGACACCTGGGCTTTGCTCTCAGGGTGCTGGGGCAAAATTTGGGCAAGCCTCAGACCCGCGACTGCCTGGCTGGCCGAGGACGGGCCCGTTTCCCAGCTCCTGAGGTCACATCTCCGCGCACACCTGAGCTGCTCAGGCTCTGGGCACCGCCGTCAGGCCCTGCTGGGGCCTCTCCTCCCCTCCAGCCCCCCGTGTCCCCGGGGAACCTCCCGGGCCCGGCCGCGCTGGCTTCTGAGGGCCCCGTGGAGCCTCACGGGCAGTAGGCAGTCCAGCACGTCAGGTGGGATCTGCCAAAAGGGAGACTTCAGAGCTCGAAGCACTCATCCCCACCTCTCTTTACAGGCAGTGCAGAGAGACAGGCCTCTCCAGAGGGCTATTTCTCTCATGCTGAGACAAGTGTTAACGACGGGTCGGAGGAATTGCCCTCTAGCAGTTCGTATTTCTCTCCATTAACTACAGAGAGAAGCACGTTAACTAGCTCAGGCTGAAAAATTAAACTTGAAACCGCCCAAATTCAGGCAAGGTGAATACCTGGCCAGGAGGAGCCAGCGTTCAGGGCTTGATGCTGGAAAAGCGCTCCGCTTCCCGGAGCCGCCGCAGAAATCCCTTTTTAGCCTTTTTATGCGTTTTGTGGCTCTGCCGGATGGGTGCAGGGGGGTAGGTCCGGGCATCCCAGTGAAATCCTGAGGTCCCTTTGCTGTTCCCTGTCTCCAGCTTTGCGGTGCAGGCCGGGCTGCTGGCTCCTAGGCTCAAAAGAGGCTTGCGTCAGCAGCAACGTCTGCAAGCAGGCCAAAATTACTGAAATTACAAAAAATTGGCCCAAATAACCAGCGTTACGAGAAAAAGACTTTGTGAAGGCCCTGGTTTTCAAGAGTCAATGTCTGAAACTGTTTTAATACCCACACCCCACCTGATTTATGCTCTTAAAAGCCATGCACAGGATTTACCTGTGGGGCAGTCTGCTGCTGCTGGTGGTACTAACAGGCGGCTGAATTAAAAGGAAAGGTGCAGCCACAAAGCCCTGCCTGAGTACCCCGGTTCTCTAAACACCTTTATTTCTCCATATCATCAGTTATTTTCCCTGAAAACTGCCAAAGCCCGAGCCAGAAGCTCTTCCTGCAGGTGCTGTGGCCGATGGGGTCAGGGCAGACTACAGAAAAGCCGTGCGGTGCTGCGTCGCCTCGGGGCAGAGAGGGAGAGGGGCCTCCAGCCTCTTCTGTTTGTGACTACAGAATAAGCCATTAGGATAAAATAACGTTATGCGGCTTGCTGGAGAGGAAGAAAGTGTTAAAATGTGCATTACGACATTGCACCTGAGCGTGCTGAATCATAGCAAGGAGAGGGATTCTGCTTTCCCTTCCCCTAGACCCTCTGAGCTGCTTAATGCAGCCGGATCCAAAATCCCCCAGCTTTAGCTCAGGGTGAAGAGTTTCAGCCTTCGCAGGGACACGCAGAGGTCCCTCCGTTGTTCTTTGAGATCGGTAGATGACGGGAGCGTTGTGACAAGCCGTGCCGCTTCATTTCTGCGATTCCAGCTGCAGTTGTTTCCCTACCCTCAGGATGCACGTTCCCTCCGCAAAGACCTGGATTTGGGTAGGTTTTCGCTGTTTGTTTTTCCCCTCCTGTTTGTACTGCAAGATGTCCTAAGACTGTGGTTGCTGCCCGCCTGTCTGAAGATGGCACTGCAGCATCTCTCAAGCCCAAGCACCAGCGCTAGCACCTCGCAGCAGCTCCTTCCAGCCCTGAATGACTGTGGGGAGGCTGAACTGACAGCAGAGAGAGAAATGCCTGAGCCAGGGAGCAATCGGGGAGCGAGGGTGGGGTGCTCGGGCGTGAGTTGTGCAAAATCTGCCAATGGCTCGGCGAGGAGGGGAAAAGCAGGCGAAGGTCGTGGGTAACGCTGGAGAATTAGGAATTCAGCCGAGGTGCTGCTTCATCCTCCTCCCTTCCCCTTGGTGCCTTGCCGCGGGTGGGATGCTGAAGCGCCTGATTCACACACGAGGCCAAATCCGGCACGGGTGCAAACTGGCTCCCTTCCGCTGCCTTCATTGCGTCTGCTGGCTGAGCTCCGGCACTACAAACTCGCTTAAAATAAGGAGACGGGGGTGTTAGTGAGACAGGAAGGAAAATCCCATTGACTGAGATGATTCAAGTGGTGAAATAAAGCCCCACGCTGCAGGCAGGCACCTCGTGGCTCACTGCTGCCGTTACTTCTGTGGCTTCAGAGCTGGGCGGGCAGGGGGGCATCACCTTTTAGCGGGAGGAGTCTGAGAGATATTGAAAAACTGGAAGGAAATTAAGAAAATGGTTGTACATAGAAGGTGTTTAGCTAAGGCTCCTGTTACAGCAGTCTTCCCGGAGATTGGCATGATGAGCTAGAGATGAGTTGAACATTCGTAGTTGTGGTCACAGCTCCAGGGAGATGCTGAGGTGTGCAGTGCGGCTGAGGAATTCCCTGGGGGGACGTGGAACAAGAGGAGAAATTCAAGGGCACATCCAAACCAAGTCCACAAGGCAAGGTCCTGCCTTGGGTTGGCCTAAGGGCTACGGGAGATTCAACCCCAGCCTCTGAGGCTTGTATCACCAAAAGCACATCAAAATGCTTCCAATGACCTGGCGAAGGCGTTGAGCTCGGGGAGCTGGGTGAGTCCCTGCCCTGGCACTGCCTGTGTCCCCCCAGCCCCTGCAGAGGGCCCTGGTCGAGGCCCAGAGTTTGTTGTTACACGTCAAAACCTCTGTGCAGCGCTTAGCGCGGGCCTTTCGAATGACAGCCGTGTCAGACCCAGCTCCCGTGTCTGCTCTCTGACCCTCCACGAGCTGCTGTATCCGGTAATCCTCCTTTGCCATCTTCTTTCATCACTGCCTGAGACCTTTCCCATCAGTTACCCTGCGCGGCACTGGAACAGCAGGTAATCTATATGTACAGTAAATTGACTTTAGCTTTTGCCTTGAGCAGCTAAAAATGAAACAAGAAAAGAAAAGAGGGCAAACACTGATTAAAAACAAGTTATAACCTCTGTTGCAAAAGGGACAGCCTGTCATCAGAGCATCTTCTGCCGTGCTCTGCTTCTCCAGTGCAGAGTAAACAATTTTGTCCTCGCTTTTGAATCGAAACACCTGAACTGTGTGGCCTCAGCTTTGAAAAAATTGCAGGTTCATTCTGGGGAGGAACGGGCAATTTTCCTCCGAGAGAGAATTGTTAAATGTCTGTCAGCCCCGTGTGGCCTCCGCAGGAGCGGCTGAGGGGCTGGGGACGTCTCAGCTGCGCGGTGCCCTGCAGTGGCAGCGGTCAGTTCGGAAACCCAGGGGTAAGGCAGTGGCTCGGTGGGTGCTGGGGGTGCAGGGGGAGCTGGCACGAGGCTCGGTGCTGGGCTCTCCGTTGGGACCCACCAGCTCTGCTCAGCGTTTGCCAGCTTCCCACCTCCCTCCACCCGCAGAGATGCTGCGAACTCGTCTCTGCCTCCGCTTCGGGGCGAGGCATTTATTTAGCAAGTAGTGGAGTTGTGTGGGGGGGGGGAAGTGTGGTCTCAGCTGAGGCAGTGCCACTTTCTTGCTGTTCTGAGCCCGCGGGACAGATCGTGTCCCCTCCCGCGACCATCCACCCGAGGGCTGCCCGGCCCCAGCGGTTTGGAGCCTTCTCGCCCCGGCGGAGATGCCCTTGGGATCAGAGCCGCTCGCTCTGAAGTGCTTAGGAGGAATTATCCTCGATTTGTTTTTCCTTCGCTGCAGACCTCTGTGCTTCTCTCCTCTTTCCAGCCATTGATTTGAAGTCCAGACGTTACGTCGTGGGGAAATCGAAATTCTTATCCAGGCTCCATCACTCTTACGTTTAGCCAACTCATAGACATCCTTCTTGTCTCTTACTAGAAATCTAGCCTTGAAGCCTTCCAGAGGGATGGCAGCCCCGGGGGGAAGCGTGGCCTCGGGAGGCTGAGTTAGAGCCGCAGGGAGGTTCTGCACCAACAGGAGGCCGTGGGCTCCACTCTGGTTTTTGCATCCTTCCCGGCACAGCACGGCGCAAACCAAGCCCTGCTTAGCAGGCACCTCCAGCCCCTCGCAGCTCTTTGTCTTCAGGAGAGAGCGGGTTGGTATTTCACGTTAGACAGGGAAGGTTAGAAACTCACCTTCAGGAAATCATTGAAAGCTTTAAATCTGAGGCAAGGAAACCAGCTCCTGCTTGTGCTAAATCCTCGAGGCAGGATTTGGCCAGAACCTCAGCCAGGCCGGGTTTGGGAGCCTGAGTTTGTGCTCTTCTAACATGGCGAAGTTATGGTATTCCAGTCCCTAGGGCTGTAGCATTCACAATTTATTTGGCCCGGAAGAAAGAGGATTTGAACCAGGGTCCCACAACAGGCTTACAGCCAGAAAACTGCCTTTTACTTCAGGATCTGATTCGTTTGATGCACAGGTACCTCTGGGGGCATTGCCGGCTGTCACTGTAAACTCAGATAAATCAAAGACTGTGGATAAAGGAGGGAGGGAAGGAGATTTCTGCTTGTTTTGCACAGACAGGGAAACCAGGAGCTCTGAAGCTTTTTCAATATTTTTCAATGGGAAAATTTTTCTTCTTGGTTGTTGGTGTGTTTTTTGTTGTTTTTTTTTTTTTTAATACAAAAGGACACATTTCTGATCAGTCAGATTTAGATACCTTATTCCAGGGTATCTAAATGCTCTTGCCATGGGAGTTTTAATGGGAAAAAAACAGGTTTTCAACCTGTTTTTAACCTGTTTTTCCCCTAGTGCTGGGGAAAACACCAGGACAAGGCTCTTAGGAGCCTGGATCCGCTGCTGGTTCCGTCCAGTCCTTCCCGGACCGCGGGAAACGCTCAGCCAGGAGCTTTCTCTGCAGTGGGCATGTTCCCACAACAGGGACTGGTTTTGACAAATCATCTTTTTTTTCCCAGCAATAATCTATATTATGTTCGAAAAAATTAATTAAGAAAGTCTCTAATAAATGATGTCTCAATCTCACGAGCCATCTCGGAGCGGTTCTGCTTTGATTTCTCCCAGCCTGGAGGAGCCCTCCCTCACCTCCTGCGTAGCAGCCGAGCCTTTCCCTGCTCGTGCCCATTTATCTTTGCTGCAGACAGGGAGGAATCATCAGTCAGCGTGCCCAGCTCAGCGGTGATTGATACCAGCAGGCATCGATTGTGTTTAACAGACAGGAATTCCTGTCGCCGGCTTCCCTCCCCTTAGGTTTTCAAGTCATTTCTGCATTTTGCTCAGCTCTTGCCGTCCTTATCACGAAGGCCACACCACGCTGGCCCATCATCTCCTTCACCATGAGCAGACACATCACTGATGGGCTGGAAAACAGAGCACTGGCTCGAGGGGGTAATTAATAAATCGGAAGGGTGGACCAAGACAGTGTCCTGGCCTCTGTGGAGCAGGGAGAGCCCCGGTCCTTCCCTGCCCTTTCCCCAGACCCCATGTACAACCTTAAGTTCTGCTTGTACTCTGCCTTTTGCTACATGTTCTGCTTGTACCTCAATCCTGTGTACCTCTCTTTCTCCTCATCTCTCTGTCTGTATTCACAATAGCCAAGGCATGGGCGTGTAGGCATCGTATTTTCCCACTTGTCTGATAGGATCTGCCCGAGCGGCGGTGCTCTAGCTGAGAAAGTTCCTGAGAAGTTCAGCACTCTGCGGCAGCAGCTTGATATGGCAGCCACACTGAAATTGCTTTTTCTGGGAAGAAACATTCTTCTGCAAAAAAAGAGAGGCTGCTCGAGTCGATGCGTCTGGAAATAAGATGAGATTGTTGTCAGGGGACTTGACATATTTTGTTGATCACAAGTAAAGCTGAGGCAACCAGCGAGCCCGAGAGGAGCAGCTTTCACCTGAAGAGCTTGGCGTGCCGTGCGTGCAGCTGCTCCCAGCACGGATCTGTTCCTCCAGGCTTTCTTCGGGAGGAGGAGAGGTGGTTGGAGAAGAGCAGATGGACCCTAGGAAAAGCTTACGCCACTTCGCAAGGCTCTCACGTCCAGCTGGAGTTTCACGTCGAAGTCCTAGAAGGAGTTGAAGTTCTGCGTTTCTGCTCTGAATGTAGTGCTGGAAACCAGAAAGGCAGAAATCACAGGGGAGATAAAGGACTCACTTCAACGGGCTCAAATGAGATGGTATTTTAGCCAGACTTGAGAGAGCTGGCTTGAAAAGAGTCCTCCTTTAGCCAAAGAAAATCTGAGAAACCTCACAGCACTTTTGTACAAAATCCAATAAGAGATGCAAAAGCTGCTTCTTGCAGGGTTTGCTGCTTTTGCTGTGAAAATTTCCCAGAGCTGCGAGAGGGTAAAACTCGCCTCTTAAATCTACTTTATGAGGTTGAAGGCATCTTTTCTACAACTGTTCACGAATATGAGGGTTCAGTGAGCAGTGATCTGTCTTTAATTTGGCTTTGGCCAGTTTGGAACAGGTCCGTGGTTTTCTGCTTTCGGGGTAAGGATGTAGTTTTTTCTACGAATTTAACATAAAGTGGAGATTTTAGAGAAAAGGGGGGTTCCTTTGCAATATTATGTTGTTGGGGTGGTGAGACTTGGTCCTTCATCCCAACTCAGGATCAGCTGAGGCTGTAGGACTGGTCAATACTTATTCTAGCTGGTGAACTTCAAAAAAAAATACCTCTCTAAAAGGCTGCAAAGTGTTCCCTGGCAAATTAGGTTTACGTGTAAAACCTCTCTAAAAACAAAAATCATTTTTATTTATAAAACCACAGACTTCCCTAGCTTTCCTGGTTGCAAAGGGAAGGTTTAGCAAGTGAGCCCCACCTCGCCAGCAGAGCTCTGGCTGGGAGGACAGCTTGAAAAATAGCTCTGAGAGGTGTGAACATCGCCATTCATCCTGAGGACAAATTAATGCTGAAACCCAATCACCTGGAGAGCGAGGGCATTTCCACTCCAGCAGGAGCACGAGGACGGGGCTCCAGTGCTACAGGACAAGAGATTTTTCTTCAAGAACCAGGAATAATCCACCCTGTCGGAGCACCGTGCGGTTTACTAGCTGCATTAGGCTTAAATACTCGGGATAAAAACCCTAAAGGTGAACTTTTTTACAGATGAGACCAACGTGATCTGGCAACTAGGAAGCAACCGGCTCTGTCTGAGACATCTCCATCTGAAATGTAAAAAAGCGATTAAATATCCGCTTTGAACACGGCGCAAGAGGCCAGCGAGAAGGATGTGTCTCCTGACAGCTCGGAGAGGGAATGGTTCCTGAGGTCAGTGAGCTGTGAAAGACTCATGTTTCCTCCCATTTAATTGCTCTGTAAAAATATGAAGCGAAAAGTGCACTTCCAAAGGTCACCCAAAAAGTAGTAAAATCAACAAAATCCTTCCAGCTGGGGTTCCTCCCCCTTCCTCTCAGGAAAGATGCCCACGGACGTGTCAAGGGCAGAGTCCCGCAGCCTTTCCACGCTCCCAGGAGCTGCCCCATTGCTCTGTGCCCCGCTTGCCCCGCAGAATTGCACGGCTCGAGGCTCTGGATGTGACCCAGAGACAGGCTCTGGAGCTGCCCGTGGGGCATCTGGCCCGGCAGAAAGCCCCAGGAGACCACGCAATGAAAGCTTTTGTTGTGAAAGAGCCAGCGGCAGCCGTGCAGTGAGATTTTGTCTTTTTGTGGTGGAAGGGCCCTGCACACAGCCCCATGTACACGCAGCGGGAAATAAGCACACCCAGATCCATCGCACAGCAACAAGGAGTAAAAGGGGAGGTTGTAAGGCAGATTTGCCCCCAGGGCAGCGAGAAGCCAAGGAACAGAGATCAGGCACCTCGAGTCTTAGCTCAGTGAAACCTCTGCTGTACCTTGTTCCCTATTCCTTTTCATCTGTTATTTCACTGCAGCATTGTGCCATGAAGTCAGAAACATCTGAAGCTTCCTCTGCTCTCTGTCCTTGGTCTTGCAGCAGGAATGCAGGGAAAATCCACGAGCTGTTACTTGAGGGGTATGGAGGGAAAGGCGCTCACTGCTGACCTGGAGCTGCACCAGGACAAATACTGCAGAGTCCATGTAAAAAAATCCAGGTTTCCAGGCAGGTTTCCAGGCGAATTCAGGAGGTATTTGCAAAATCAGTAAGCTTAACGTCTCTTAGTATGAGTTGCTCGATAGAATTATACAGAACTTAATGGATGCGGCCATGTAGAAGATATCCCCAGTGGAAGCATTGAGCATCATTTTCTCTGTTACAAGACTAATTTCATTCATCTTTCTCTTAGCCAATTAACACAAAACTCCACTATTAATATTAACCAATACAAGCCTGGAAGGTCCTGTACTTCGTAAAGAGATGATCAGGAGAAAACGGTACCGTTAATCATCTTTCAAAGGGCACCAGATGCTCACAGATTCAGCAACTGAGAGCGTATATTTGTGTTTTGGTTTTTAAATTATGATGTGTAATTTTAGAACGATTTGTAGCATAATTAGAAGTGGTTAATTAAAGCATGACTTGCTTCCAGCATCAAACAGCATTTGTGCTTTGGAGTTGGACGCAGGGTGCAGTCTGGATGGGCTCGTACCCAGTTGCTGACTTGCCGGGCAGTTGACAGCCTTAGGTATCAGGATGGAATCCAGTGCTCCAGAAAGTCCCCGTTCAAGCGTGCCATGAAAAGAGCCAGCCACAGATTTTGACGGCTTCTAATTATTCCACTTCATTTCTGGGGAAAACATGCTCAGGTACCGCGAGTCTTTCCCCTTATCAGGCACGTACTCCCAGAAGAGATTTCCTTGCCTTATTGGCAATGGCAGCGCTGATTTTTTGTGCTAGCTCAAAGGTTCAGGCCCTCGCTGGTCACTCAGGGATCTGCTGTAATGTTGCTTTTCACTTGATTTTAATGCAAGTGAGGTTTTCTCCTCTGTGCTTGTTCACTTAATGCAAGAATAGGTGCCTGTCCTGCGGCTCCCTGCGAACAGCGGCGCTCTGCTCTGGGTGAAGTCCCGGTCCGAGCCCTGTGCCTAACTGGGTGAAGACCCAGGGGGGTCAGAGAGCCACTCAGGCTAAGGCTTTGATCCACAGCCCGATGGCTGTTTCCCTCAAAATATGCTTAAATGGGATAACCAGAGTCAAGGACAAAAATCGGAGGCTCTAACAACTTATTGTAATGTCTCTAATTGAGAAGCTTGTCAGGTGTCTGATTAAGCATGCGAGCACTGAGATTAGTAGCAATGCAATTATATTAATCCACATCTTAATACACGCTGCAAAATGCGGGAACTTCTTGGTATTTATAAAAGAAGTGATTTCACTCCGGGAAGCCTTTTTTATGCTCCTGCAGAAGACTGACATGCCTACTCCAAACCTAGCTCAGGCTCGACTGTCAGCTTCAGTGATAGATGTTCAGCAGTGACAACAGACGGTGACAGTGTTCAGCCTCAATGTTTCCTGAAATTTGGGTCTTCACCCCTCTCCATCCCTCCTTCCCCCAGCAAATTAAATCTTCTGCAACCTTAGTAACCAGTCGCTCGCAGGGGGGAACCAATGTTTTTCCACTCGTCATTTGCTTAGCAATTAGGAGCGATGAATAAAGTCAGCGAAGTCGCATCTCGTCTCCATACATCTCCCTTGACTCTGTAAACGGCGTGAATCAATTGCCTGTTAGCAAATTGCCGGGACATTTACCCAGGCAGCAGATGTAGCTGGAAGAGTCATCAGCAGGTGCATCCCATCTTCTCCTTCCTAAATGTTCAGCTTCATAGCGTGCTGCGATGCTCTCGCTCCAGCCCAGGTGTGTGCTCCCTGCGTGCCCAGGGAGCGCAGCGCAGGGTGGCTGGGGGGCTTCTGCGTGCGGGTCCCAGCCTAAGTAACCCTCGCTAACCTCCGTGGGCTGCACCGAACCTGGGCAGAACCATGTGGTTGCGTGCCCAGAAGAGGATTAATGGTCAGTGCCATCATATATCGGGCAGTTCCCTTTTGTCACCGTGCACCCGGGCTCTCTATGCTACATGTTAGGGAAAAAGAAGTACTTAGGGCAGAAGAGATGCTGACTTTTGTCACCATGGGGAAGGGGTGAGGAGGTTTGGATGCTGGTTTTGTGGTTGTGCGCACACCCAGCACCATCAGTGTGACATCCGGAGAGCCGTGCTGATGGGGGACGCAGTGCTGTGAGAATTTAGGCAAGACCCGGCGGAGAGTTGAGGGAACTTAATTTGGGATTTAGCGCCTGGAGTAGCAAGGACTCGCCTCACCTGACTTGAGATAGCAGCAGTGTGAATAGCTGCAGTTGAGGTAGCCACTGTGGGCCCCTGGGGGAAGGAAATGGGCATTTAGGAGGTTGATCTCACTCCTCTCAGACCTCTGAATAGGGTGGTGGGTGGCCCCAGCTCCGCCGATGGTTTCTCCTCTGGGATGTCCCTGTGCAGAGGTACTGCACTGGTTACATCAGATGTACCCAAATTCCTCTGAATTCTGCCTAGCTCCAAGAAAAAGCTCAGTACGAGGACGTTCATCAGATGAAGGTTGGGGCGTTTTAGTGAGGGCACATCCAGAGATGGGGCCAGGCTGCCGGTCCCCTGATCCCGGTCGCCCTCTGGAAGTGGCTGTGTCCTCTGACTACAGAGTGAACGCTGGGCAGCTGTGCTCCAAACTGGGTCTGAAGTAAATGACGTGGAATAAAGCCAGACACCTGCATTCTTGGCGTCCCGTCTAGCTAGAAATGTTTTCCTTCTTCATCATTTCGTCCAGCTCGTTGCTTGAATATCTGGTTTTGCATATCAAGAGTACGTATTAGATGCTCCAATGCTGAGAGTGACATTCCTTAGGCTGGATATTGACCAAACTTGAGCTGTTCAACTGTTAGTCACCTACTGCAACCTCCTCGTTCGAGCTTTGATGTCGTGCCGGCCAGCAAACGGGTATGGGGAAGCCACCCTCTGCCTCCCAGGTCGCAGGCGATCTTTTTGTTCATTGGTATCTCGCCGGGCACAGCGGGATTTTAGTACACGAGGAGAACTCCTGTATCGTAACGCAGTACAAGTGATAGCAGGAATGCAGTAATTGTACTGAACTCCAGAAATGGAACCTAACACAGCAGGTGCGTGCGTCCTGGCTGTATCCCCAGTGTTCATTAGTCACGCAATTAAACCTTTTTTTTCCCTTCTTGACTGAGATTGCACAAGGTTAATTTTAAAATAGCCAAGAAGATGATGGGAAATGAGCACCCACGTTAGGCCTGAAGAGAAATGTCCAGCTGTTGCCTCCAGCCCGTGCTGTAAATGAGGCTGCTTGCTCCCAGGGAAATGCCACCAATACAGCTTCAGCTTAGCAAGTTGCAAATGTCAGTGCTGTAACAACTGGATTTAACATGGGGAGATGTTAAACAGTAGGTTACTGCAAGTTCAGCTCAAGAAGAAACCCTTCGCTGCTATTAGCAATTTTACTGTTCTGTGAAAAAAAGAAAAGGAACGGGATCAAATAGTCATTATCTGAATTGGACAGCAAATGCAAGACTAGAGACCAGGCAGTTTTTAGTAGGTCAGCTATCTATTTAAAGTAATTTGAATTATCTAAGGATAATTGAAATCCAGTGTTCATCCATTACTTTCACTTTCAGGTCTTAAATGATTATATCCATAGCTCTGCCTCACATTTATTTGCTGACCTATGAGACCTCCAGCTTTCCTGTCTGTAATAGGTCACGGTATTATTTTCCATCAAATTATAACATACGTCGTAACAGGTTCTTCAAATGCAATTGGCTTGGCTGGGTGACAGCTGGAAGGAAAGCTATCGCCTCAATCTTATCTGGGGCTATTTATATTCAGCTCTGCACCCTAACGCTCCTTCTTTTGTTGGTGTTGCTCTGCTTACCAAGGAAATACAGCGGTCCTGTTTTACACGGGAGCATCGTTTTCCAGCAGGAGACACCGCCAATGACGGCTCTCTGAAAAAAGTGCTCAGTGCTGCAACGTGTGTGTGGTTATTCACCTTGAATCAAGGTAACCAAGATCTTACCCTGTCCACAGTTTTTACCAGACTTCTTTCTCATATGAGATCTGCAAGCAGTTAGTGTTTGATTTAACCCCCGGCGCTTTATGCAATAAACTGCATTCAACTTTTATTGCCACCTCTTGTAAGTGAGCAATTAAGGAAACAAAAGGAAAGCAGTCGTGTCACCAACCGCTGCAGCTGCACGAGCGACACGTTTCCCTGCGAAGCGAGCTGCGATGTGAATTGCAGAGCGTTTCACCTTGCTCCCATGAACAGCATTCACAACCACCTGCAGCAGTGGCAGAGAGCAGAAGTTGCTCTTGGCATTTCTCAGGCCATCTGGCTTCGTGTGCTAGGCTGCGCGCTCGAGGTAGAGCTTTGGGATTGGAGCATCTTTATAGAGCCTTGGGTAAGAGCGGTGGAAAATCTGAAGATGAACGTGGAAGATCCTCGATGCCACTCCAGCTGGGCTTCTGGGACTGCAGCGAGGAGCCTTTGGGATGTGCTTGTGCCAGGCAAGATGACGGAGGAGCCTGACCCAGGCTGCTGCGTGCCAGCCCCCCAGCTCCTCTCGGCACCCTTTCCATCCCTCTGTGGGTGAGCATCACGACCTGGATGATTTTGGTGAGAGCCCCCGCACGGAGGTGGGTGAGCAGCAGGCGGCTGCGGCTGCTTGGGGCTGAACTTGAGCCCCAGTCACAGCAGAGAAGAACCTTGCAGGCTCGCAGCAGGGCTAAAAGATGCTCAAGTCCATCAAAAGGGCATCACTGCCGATGTGAGGAACCATTTGTCTTACCAGCTGAGGACTCCTGGGCTCAGGCACGGTGGTGAGCAGCGTTGGTGGCCCAGGACGCGTGGTAGCTTTGGAGACCCAGCGAGGGAACACCAGCCTCGGCTTCAATTTGTCTCCCACAGCTCGTGGAGAGGGAGGGGAAACAGTTTTAAAAATGAATAGAGAGATTTATTTCTCTTTCCTTCATTGTATTAGAAGAGCTCGTGCTCTCACAGGAATCTGTCATGTTTGCCATCCCTCTCCTTGGCAGTCCCCAAGCGGCTCAGCCAGGGAGAGGACGAAGCAAGCGCACGTGTGCTGTGCTGCCAGCTGAGCTGCTGCTGTCTGGGGCTGTCCTATGGGTCACAGCTCTCCCCTCTGCTTTTCTCCCTTTTTAAATTTTCTTTTATTTTATTTTCTGGAAGGGGAAATAGATAAAATACTTCATTTGATTTTTTTTGCTGATGGAAATATTATTTGGGCAGGATCTGTCGCTGACTCCTGTAATTCCACAGCGAGCTGGCACAGCAGCACCTTACTAAACAAGCAAGACAATAAAATATCTTCCCTATTAGCTTCCAAACTTCAGGAGCCCGTGGTTTTCAGAAAGCTGAGAGTGGTCGATTTCCCACAAGTTTCTCTCTAGAGGATCAGTGAACTCCGAGTAGGTTTTCTACAGGACTGGATGTATTTCCTCAGCAGCCTTAGAAAATGCAAACTATGCTTCCTTTTTCTTCCATTTTGGAATGAAAAACAGATTACTGCCACGTGGGCACTGCCAGAGCAAAGGAGGTGCCCAGGGATGCTCCGACATCCCTGCTTGGGGTGAGCAGGACGGAGCCCAGGCGGGACACGCTGGGGTTACCCGTGTTCCTCGCTGGGGTTTCCAAAGCCTTCTCACCCTTGAGCTGACTTGAATGTAATCCATGTCAAGAGGTTTGGCCGAGATTGTCTGAGCTTCATCATTTCTGAACACTTACCAGGTCCTTCAGGAGCACTTTGTGCAGGAGTAAAATTCTGGGGTCATTAAGTTTCCCATTAGATCTCAAGGAGACAGGCTATCACTGGGGCAAATGAGACGTAGCTCATGATTCCTGTTTTTTTTTTTTTTTTTTTTTTTTAACATAAGATTTATTAAGGACTCCAGACAAAAAGACAAAAAGAGTTTCTTTTCCTACAATTCACAAGAAACAAAAAGGTTAATCCCTGTGGGGTTTCAGGCTATGGTGTTGATTGCTCAAGCTTTTGGGAATCTTTTTGTTTACGGAAGAATTGCTGGGTCATGCGGAAGTGCGAAGTTTTGCCCAGCAGAATGCCCATGTCCCCCTCTGCTCTCTTTATCCTTCATCCATAGCCTTTTCCTCCAAGTCTTTCCACATTTTCAATTTTTGCTTAAAATAGCACAGAGATAAAGGGTTTGGCGTCAAGTGTCAGCTCCCAGGCAATTATCCCTATGGGATTTAATCGCCTTCCCTGCCCGCTGCCTTGCGGGCTGTGTGACACCGCGGTGCCTCGGGACCACGGCATCGCCACACTGGGTGGCACAGCTGGTGATGCACAGGTCCCGTGAGCAGGGCAGGCAACAAAGTCAAACTTCTCACCTCACTTGGAGGAACCAAACTGAAGCCCACCAAAAGCTCTTTTATTCCAAAATAAAGGGAAAAGCCAGTTTGATTCGGGGGAATTTTTTTTTAGTATTAATCCGGGGTGATAAAAAGAAGAAGAGTTTTGTGTCACTATGCTCTTGATGTCCGTGTTTTACTATCAGCTTTTTTGGGAGGTATTTCTTCAGGATGGGCTTTGCTGAAGTGTTTCTGTATTGGTAGCGGAGTTCCCTTGCCCAGGTCGCATCCAGGAGGCTGCCCAGCGTTAGGAAGCAGGCTACCTCCAGGACTCCAGCAGTCTGTTGAAATGAGAAGGCAATTACTGTGATATGTAAATGAAACGGTGGGAGGAAAAAGGTATCAGTTTTGAAATGCAGTCACGGCCAAAGATAAAAAGGATTTCTCATCTGCTCTCCAATAATTGTTTTTTAAATGATGCCCTTGGCGTGGGCTCCGTGGCTGTTTCCTGAGCTAACTGCAAGAAAAGCCACTTGTACCATTACCCCCAGGCTGGGAGGAAGGTCATGTAATTCTCTCCTGCGATGGCAAAAAAATGGTGGTAAAATCTCTATTGAGTGCACTTAATGGCTCGGCAGATTATTAATGAGATACGGAGCTTTTCAAACCTAATTCCCGAGGTTTAAATCCAAGCCCTGTCAGCAGCTGGAGGAAGACCTGAGGGAAATGAGTTTGTGTTCCCGGCCCAGCTCCTGCAAGATGAAACGCCGCCCGACTCTTGGCATGAATTACAGCCGGGTCGGCCCCCTGCTCCGAAATGCCAGGGCCAAGGAAAGGGGCAGTGAGCGGACACTGAGCACCTGTAGCAGGGCCTCAGGACCCGTAGGCTCCAAGCATCCCACCTGGGGGTCCCCTGGGTCAGCCCCAGCACAAAAAGGGGAGAGCGAAGCCCAGGCTGGTTCAGGTGGGCTGAGGAGGGCTGGGAGACGAAACCCAGGCACAGGAGGGCCGCTGGCCACCGGCTGCACATAGCCAGCATCTCACCCTCTCCTCCTGCCCTACCTCATGCTGCTCTCTGCTTCTGCTCCCACCTCCCACCGGCTCTAGAGCTGCCTAGGAGCCATTGCGAGGTGTGTTTTGTCCTGTCTGTGAACACCGCGAGGGGCAGCGGGGCGCTGCTTTGCGATGCATTTCCCAGCAATGACTCCGTCTCAGCGTAAAAACCCAGTTAGGATAATAAATAAAGTTCAATATTGTACGTGGAGTTTCTTTTGTCAGAGCCACTTAATCACTGGCTTTGGGCTCAGGCCAGCCTCCAGATCCCATCTGGAGAGCCGGAGGCAGAGCAGGACGATGTCTGCAGCCCCGCGCTCCCTCGGGAGGCCCAGCCCCGTCTCGGCCGTCCCACCCCGTCCCGCCGCAGCACGTGTGCTCAGCGCTCTGTGGCACCAGCTCTGCCTTTGCTGTAAGGGAAGCGAAGGCAGACCCTAGGCACCCCCTGAGCCCCGCTTTCTGCTCTCTGAAATGCCCTGGCAAAGGGCAAAGCGATCACCAACCCGATCTCAGCCGCGCCAGGCCAGGCAGGGGGGTAGTAGGCTTTCATCCAACGGCTCCTTTTTATCCTGGGCTAAAAATACTTCTCTCTGGAGCATTTTATCTTTAAATAGCTGTCGTTATCTGTAAAATAAATAAAACAAGTGGATCAGTCTCTTCTGAAAGCTACCACACCATGCGTAAGCGTGGGCAGCCCACGTAGAGACCTCAGTCACTGAGCAGGGCTCAGTTTGTGGGAGAAGCGGGGGCGGTTGTTGGGTGGAGGGAAATACCTGGCTGGCCAAGGCACGCAGATGTCACTCGGCTTGCAGAAGTTAAGCCGAGGTTCTCGGAAGTCCTGGGATTTGTTTCAAAATGATGATGCTCAACAACATTTGCAGGTTCTTTTGACTTGACCTTTATTTTCTGAAGCTGAATGCGGCAAGCACTTCATCCTCCTTAACTGCAGCCTTCCAGAAGTTAAGTATTGCCTGAGCCCTTTATAGACGGGGGAAAGAATCAAGCACAGCCTGATCCCGCTCCCGTAGAAATGCGTCCTGTTTAGAGGGAAATGAAAGAGGACAAGATGGGAGTCCTGCTGACCGCGTTAGACTTGATGCCTGAATTTAAAATGCAACCTACGCTGACATTTTTTTATTATTATTACACGTTCAGCCCAACTACATCGGATGCTGGAGAGAAATTTCCCTTGGAGCTGTTTTCAAGCCAAGCAGCAATATTAGGCGTGTTCTTTCGGAATAGGTAGTCTACTTATACGTGGGCTGCAGCAAGGCGAGAGAATACGATTCAACAGCCAAAGGTCTGCTCTGGCATTTCTCACTCCCAGCTTCGTTCTGTTCAAATCTATCCCAGATTCCTGTACTTTTTAGGACTGTGTTATTAAAAGACAGTAAGAAAAGCCAAAAAGGATCTCGGAGTGGTTAGGGTGTTAGCATAAGGGTCTTACAGGGGGATGCTTTTCCCCTTTGCCTCAGTCCAGAGCTGCTGGACTCATCTGAAGATAGAAACTTGGCTCTTCTGCTAGTGCCTCTGTTCCTTGGGGGATTTGCCACAGGTCTGCAGACCATTAAAACAAAACACGGAGCTCTAATATTGGTATTTTGTAAAAGACCCTTGGGAAGTCTGAGCGAATCAGCCCTGGCTGTGAACCAAGGGCGGCTGGAGCATGGGGCCAGCTCTGAGGATGGAGACGTGAAAAGGGGCTGCAAACCCTGGTGATGTGCCAGGGAGGTTGAGCTGTGTGTTGAATTTCTGATTTAGCAGGTTTAAAAGCTAATGGGATTCAAGAGTCAGATCCAAGGCAGCATGCAGCTATCCAGCCATGAAGAGCGGAGCGAGGCTCAGTTAGTGCCATAATAGCATCTTGAAGAAAAGGAAAGAAAAATGAAAAAAAAAAAAAATCCCTAGAAGGAATTCTGGGGATTCTAGAATTTATTTTCTTTGCATCAGAATGGAAGGAGAATAAATTTTCTTGCCATTGTCCTGTGCACCCAGGAACGGCCCCAGCTGTCTGTGCCCCTCTCCAGACGGAGATTCTGCAGGGCAGAGATGCTCTCGTAGAGGGGTGTAGAAACAGGCAGGGGTGTCCTGATCTTGCCAGGGGCACGCAGATGCCACAGCGATTGAATCCATGAGTTATTTGTATTTGCAAAGAGGAAGAGAAAAGCTATCTTTCAGCCCAGGTTGTTCGTGCCAGCTTTCCTCAGCCGCGGCGCCGCGTCCGTTGCGCTGGGAGTGGTGAATGCAGCAAATGGCAAGGAAAACCAGGGGAAGCTTACGGGGAGCCTTCCCTGGAATTACAAATAACGCCTGCGAGACCACCTGCGGGTTGTGCCGCGAAGAAGTGCTATTTCTCTGCACGTCCAAATCAGGATGGTGAAGGGAAAATATTCATAGCCGATGGCTTCCGTGGCCAGGGAGGTGGTTTTGTTCCGCAGGGCAATTATCTGCACCTGCTTTCACCAGCCGCCCGTCCAGGTACATTTTGGCAAAGGGCTTGCTTGGGGAAATTCCTGGGAAATGGGAAGAAATGAAGGTGTCTGGGCAAACAAGGAGACGAAGCTGGTTGTGGAGCGTCAAGTGGGCTTCTTGGCACCTGCAGCCTGCCTCTGCGTGCTGCAGAATTTCAGGTCTGATCCTTACCATCTGGACCAATAATCAAGACTTCATTAGAAACACAGATTTGTTGTAAATTAGAACATGTAATTAGAAAATGTGTCTGCTAATTGAGTCCCTTTGATGTACGCTTCAAGATGTGACGCTGATCCCCCACAGAAAGGGTTTTTGATGCCTTTTATTTATATACATTTCCCCCATTTATTGTTATTTGCAGCTAGAACTCTTTGCTGATCAGAAATATGCAGAAATTCATCTTGCAAAGAGCAGTGTCACTTCGGCTATTTATAAACACGACGCTGGCACAAAATGCCATTCAGCAATTTCCTTTTTTTAGGTTGCTTCTTTCCCCCCTCCACCCCCCCCTTTTCTTTCCCCCCTTTTCTTTATATTTCCAACTACAAACCGAGAAGTTTCTATTTTAGTGCGTGCGACGTTCAAAGCGAGTGCTGCGGATTCAGTAGGTGGCACTCCTCCCTCTCCCTCAGCTCCCCGCCGGTGGCAGCCCTGGCACGCCGGGGAGGATTTTGCCTCTTGCATCCCCCAGGAGATGCCAAGCGGGCTCCTTCATCTCCCGCGCTCACCGAGCATCCCGGAGCACCCACAGCAAAAATCAGGGGGTAAAGCAGCATCACAGTCTATTGACAGCTCAGACAGCCTCACAACCGCTCTCTGCAGTCCTCCCTGCAGTTCTAACCAGTGTCGGAGGCCTCCACCTCCCTTTACGTCTCAGGAAAGTGGCACCCGCTCCTGCCCGGTGCCTGGTGGCTGCCGCTTTGCTCGGGGTTTGTGCGGGGGCAGCTGCGAGGCCTATTTCTGTCCCTGCAAAATGTTTTGAGTTCCTCAAGAAAGGGAGCGCCGCAGACGTGCAAAAATCTTATTACCCTTATGTAAGCCAGAGGAATTAATTAAATAAATGCATAAAAATAACCTCTCAGAAAAAAACAGAACAGCTCGCATATAACTTAATTTCCTGCCACTCTCTAAAACCTGCTGCAGCACAAAGCCTGGTCTTTCTAATGCTTTTCACCTTGCGAGAAAATATCTTCAGACAGAGGAGAAGCAAGCTTAACCCCTAGGATTCTGGCCTCTTTGTGTATCAGGATAACAGCCTCGTCCTCCGAACCTTCGAATACCCCCAGAACTTGAAGGAAATCGGCAAAAGCACAGCACGGGGAGTTACAGCCCAGGACCATGCCGTGCCTGCTGCCGTACAAATCCCCAGCCGGGGAAGGCTGTGAGATCACAAGAGGAGCAGAACAGGCTCAGAAGCAGCCCTGGGTGGTGAAGGCGCTGGCAGAATTTCTCTTGAGACCGTGCTGCGGCCCCGCACTGCTCGTACTGCTCCATGGCGGTGGCTGCTGCGTTATCCTGAATTAACAGGGGAAGCAGGCACAAAGGATTTTGGCCAGGGGAAGCTGGATGGATTCGCCTCCAGATTCTGTCTCCTTGCAGGCTTAGCTCACTAGCTAAGGTCTTCCTGGGGCTGCTGCGTGGCACCGAGCAGAAGCACTTAGAGCAGACCAGCACCATCAGCCCAGCTTGCTGCTGTCCTCGCTGCAGGAAGGTGTGAAGATTGCTCCCTCCTCTCTACGCAGAAGGGAATTGCTTTCCAGGAGGTTGGACAATCCTTGGAGGTGCTGAGCAGCTCCAGCACTGGAGCAGGTATCCGCCTGTTGGCCCCAGCCTGAAGGGAGCATGGCTGAAACAATTGGACTGCTCTGCAGATGTCCTGGGAACAGAAACCACCTCTCTGCTCCCGGGGACTCGTTCAGAACCCAGCTCAGCTACCAGGGCTGATGGCCGAGGGTTTGGGTCTTAATGAAGCCAACGCTCGTGGCTGCAAACCCCGCTGTGACAACGTGCTGCATGCTGTAATCAGGAGAAATGCGTATTGCTAAAGACACAAGAGCATGGTAGATGAGTTTAGTGTTCCTAATAAAAAAATCTAATTCCCCTAATCTGTATCAAACACTAAAAGCTACATGCTACCAATTATTTTCCTCTAGTTTTAATTTACAACAATCAGTTATAATGGATGAAATTAATTCTTAGTTTAATTTCATTGGCTGTGTGCTTAGAATCCCATTTTTTTCCATCTCCCCTTTTCCTGTTGCTGGAAATTAGCTGCATCTAGCTTCAGTGGCGCTAGTTAGGATGGAACATTGGTCCTAATTGTTTACTAATCATCGCAGCCATTGGTGTAATTCACTATTTGCAGCAGCTTCAGTGTGGGTTTTTTAGTCTCATTAGCTTTGTTTACCCTTTCAAATCCAAGGTTTTAAAATTTTGAACCGTAAGCATCCCCATCTGCATCTCCCATCAATACGTCTCTGCTTCCAGCGCTTCCTGGGGTCTCCGCTTTCCTTTAGAGCAGCCTTCGGGGTTATCCTGGCTTACGCTCGTTTAACAGGACCTTAAGACTCTAAAACCGGTCAGAAATCCTACATCTGAGGCCTTGTGCGAACACGGTGCCTTGACCAAGCGAGGCAGGGAATGCTCCACGTGTGGGGATGGGGTCTGGGCAGCGCCAGCACCGCGCCGTGGGGTCGATGCGCAGCGAAGCACCCGGGGAAGCAGCCGAGCACACGGCACAGCGTCGAGAGAGCTCGGGAGCTGTTTTAGAACGGCAAAATTATGCTGAGGGTTATAAGCCTGTGTGCGATGCAAGTCATCGGCAGCCTCTCTCTCCTTAACTACACCCTGCAATTTCCTGCGGCAGCGGTGGGTGCGAGCAGCTGTTGCCTCGCAGAAAGTCAGCAGAAGCCTTCCAGCAGCACGGGGGGGCTTTTCCCTGCTGAAGGGAGCTGTGAAGGAGTTTTCCATCACGTTACGTGCCTTACGCAGCCTAATTATCCCCGAGGACCGACGGCTGCATTCCCCTTTTTCTGTCATGAATACGAACCTTTGTGATAGGAACCTTTCCTGGCTGATATTCAAGCCGAACCAGCCTTTAAAATAAGCGCGCAGAGCTGGCCCAGAGGAGCCCTGGCAGCCCGCGTTTGCTGAGCACTTGTAGACATGGAAATGTTTCCCAGATTTATCCTGATTTCCCTAGAATTTTGTCATCACAGAGAACTGGAGCAGAGTTCAGAGGAGTCGAAGCGCCGGTATTTTTAAATACGACGTCTCAGTTTCTCCGTTGTACCTCGCTTTTTGTTTCAGTGACTATTTTTGCCTGGCAGGTGATAACGTGTTTTCTCCTCAGTCAGCCAGCTCCAGAGCTCGACGCGCTGAGATCCCCAACCCGCAGCCACGATCTCAGCCTCTTGGGTTCGGTTTTCTCTCTGACACTGAATGAAGCCAGTGTGAAAATTGAGACCTCTGGGCAAACCAAACACCATTCCTCTCTCCGCTCTAACAACAAAGAAACTTAGGAAGAGCTTTTAGCATGCCCGCCTGCTCCCAGCGCTCTGTCTGATCTACATGATGTGCTCAGGGCAGCGGGGACCAGAAATAGTTGTACTCGTGAATGCTCGCTGAGTTAAACCGATCAAATACACGCTGCTTTTATTTGCTCGAAGTGACTGAGCTTATTTTGCTGTGGTAAAGACGCAGAGATCGTTATCGAGCTGGAATCGCGCCCGCAGCCTGGGCCGGGCTCCCTGCGCCGCGCTGCAGCATCGCATCGGGTGCGTCGGTGCTGCCTGGGGGACACCTCGGTCCTGCCTGGGGGACACCTCGGTCCTGTCCTGTCTGTTGGACACACTGGTCTTGTCCTGCCTGTAGGTCACATCAGTCCTGTCCCCACACCACGCAGCCTCTGGGCTGCCTCTTGCCTTGAATCCAGTGCCAGACACTGGGCACTTTTAAGCGTAGCATCAGGCTCAGGATTGCTTCTGGAATATCCACTCTATACCTGAGAGATGGTCAGTTTCCGACCTCTCTTCATCTCCCTCTCCCTTTTTTCCCCTCCCTTTAAGCCCAGATTTTAGCTGGTGGCACAGAAGAGCCTTTGCAAGCACCCCGTCGCCGTGCAGAGCCCTCTGTGCCGCCGAACGGTTAATAGGCGCAATGCGGGCGTAATTACCGAGTTATAAGAGCTTTATTTATGCTCCTTGCATTAAAGTGATATCACACTATTAAATCTTCTTACCATTAGCTACTTGGTGTGGAGAGAGAGCGCGCGAGTGAGGCAATCATGGGGAAATTTTCTCATTAGGTCTTAAGAGCAGCGGAAGGCACAGAGCAAGGTGGGTTCCTCAGGCTGGGCTGCTGTGGGCTCATCGGGCTGAGAACACCTATTTGTTTATTTACTGTTGCACATCAGTAAAACCTTTTATTTGACTCAAAGCAGAGGCCTTTCGATCTTTCTCTTTGCCAAAAAGTTCTTAAAGCCCCTTTTTAGTTAATTTTTTCACTGCTTTTTTCAGAGCCACCAGCAAAACACAGGGCGGCAGCGCTGAGACTCCGCGTTCACCAGAGGTCCTGTGCAGGGTTCACTCGCTGTTAAAGGGCTCTTACAACGTTCATCTGAAATTAATAAAAACGTTTTTATTATATGATGTGGAACAGTAAACCCAGATGTTCCCTGGGTCCAACAGAGAGCTTGCGGCAGTGGCGTAACTCTTGGTATTCATTTAGTTTTTATCCTTTGTCAGATGTGTAAGGCCGGGCTCTGGTGAGTTTTACCGCACTCAGTTCTCACGCAGATAACCAAAATGTAGCTGTTTTGGTCTCAAATTCAGATGCTTTACCTGAGTGGAAGTGCCTGCCAACCTGAGTCCAAAAGACGAGCCGGGTCAGACCTCAGAGGTGCTCTGACCTGGGGTCTGTTTGGGTATTTTAGGCTTATGTTTTAGGTTTTAGGTTCTGGTTCGCTTCCTCCTGGATCTGTATGGCAAGGATGCGTAATCACAGCTTCATCCAAGCCCATGAAAAGTAACTCCAAAGGGAGCTGCCGCTGCTGAGGCTGCTTGCCAGCTTTTGCAGTTGTGCTGTTTGCTTGCAGCGATTTCACGGCGCGTTTCAGCTCCTCCCTTCAGCGGGTGGCTGCTCTGGTGCCTCTCTCCTGGTCAGGTTGGAAACCCCTGCACCAGGAGAAGCTGATGCCAGAAGGAGCTGGGGCTTCCAGCGAGCTGGAAGCTGGCTTGGAGCAGGAGTAGTTTGCAGCATGCCGTGCAAGTCCTACTGAGAATGAAGAAAACATTGGTAGAACCATTCGCTGCTTTCATTTTTCCTTCCTCAGCATCTGGTGGGTGGCATCCGCGTGCACATCCCCGCTCAGCACGCGGGGGGTGGCCCTGCTGTCACAGCTGATCCGTAGATCGCAGGCGCTGCAGAGCAGCATCGCTCGGGCTCTGCGGGTGGGGAAACTGAGGTACGGCCATCGCAGTCAGGAGGGGGTGCCCCAAACCTGAACGCAGGCACTGTCTGCTAGGTCTGGCTTCCCCTGCAGAGCCACACGAGAGCCAAGTTTTGCAAGAGTCTGCTGAGGAGTTAGTGTCACCCCTTGGCTCTCAGCCCGCGGCAGCACGGAGCCAGGGCCATCGACTGTCCCCTCCTTCCTCCCATCTCCGTACGAGGGGACGAGGGGAGGAAGAGCATGGCTGGGACAAAGTGCATGAAAGCGGTGGCCCTAGAACAGCTTGGGGGGGAAAAAGGGAAATAGGAAAGGCTTGTCGTGTGCTTCCAGTAAACACAGTATCTGGCACAGAATTAACGGGGGGATTATGCGGAATCAGCACACGCATTGCTCAAAGTGACTCTCTTCGACAGAAGGACACTAATCGCACTTCTGGAGATCAAAGCCTTTAATCAACGTTTAAGCATCTTAAGTTTGTTCCACTTTATTTAATAAAAATAATGACACTGTGTTTTACATGGCATTAAGGAGGAGGAAGGTGCCCCAGGAAAGCTGCCTGTCCCTGCTCTCTGCCCAGCTCCTGCCCTTCACAGCTCAGCACGGAACAACCTCCCGTCCCACAGGGAGCCGGGGTCGGTGGCAGCTTCCAGGGCGGAGCGGGAGGAGGCAGGCTTCGTCTCCATCACCCATAAGGAGCTCAGACACAGCTCTTGACACGTGGGAGAGTCCCTGTACCATGGGCACGTCCACAGCAGCTGTGCGTGCTCGGGGAGATGACAGATAGTTCTGTGATGATTTGATGGTTTAAGACCCTTTTTTCACTGAAAAACAAAGTGCCTGATTGAAATCTCCAGCAAACTTATCCCTCCTCTGCTAAGCAGCTTGTGCTTGCTGATTGTGCTTGGGAAGGGTTAGATGTGTCCCCTCGGAAAGTTCTAAAATTAAACTTTTACATTTTCCAATTTGAAGCTTTCCTACTTAGAAATTACCATTATTTTTATGATCACTTCTGAAAATGCTCAAGCTGGAAAGAAAACTTTCCCCAGGGTCTGCAATTACTTTTTTTTTCCTCCAATTTTCTAAAGAAAAGGTTAAAAAAAAAAGGGGTTAAACTGAACTGAATCTTTTCTTTCCTGTTGCAAATTATGCACCATTATGAAAGAGCCTTGAAACCAATTATTCAAACAAGTCGTTGCTTTCTCCCGTGCTGAAGGACAAATCCTGCCCTTGCAGTGAGAGAACGGGTCCAAGAAAGGGAGGGAAGCTTTGCAAACCTTGTCTCACCCCGGCACCCCCAAGGACAAGGGAGGAGCTGGGCCCTCCTGCATCGCAGTCAGTACGATCTTATCCAGCGCCACCTCCCACGTCCCAGTGTCAGAGCAGGAAGGTCAGACCCAGCTTTCAATCACCCTCCTCGTTAACCCCCCCCTCTCCTCCGGGTCAATAAATGCCCAGTGACCGAGATGAGCAAACAGGATTGCAGGAGTCAGCACCAGCTCAGGCTTCCAAAGCAGCTTTCCAGCGCTGCGAGCAGCTGCTGCCCCCGAGCTCAGCACAGAGCCACGGAGGGCAGCAAGGAGCCGAGCATCAAGCCCTGGTCCTGCCTGGGGTCGTCTGTGTGACTTCTGGGTACGGAGCCTGTGTGCTAGCAGAACGATTCTTCCATCCTTGGCTGGTGCATCTCAACCTCTCGCCTGTGTTTGCGAGGACCCCACTGCTTTCCTGCTGTGCTGGGTGCAAGCAGCTGGCAGACGGGGTCCGTTCGGCCACGCGTTGGTCGGTCTCACCCCTTCTGTGCCTGTCCCTGCAGAGGCTTTGGGCTGCACTTCCAGTTCGTGGCCTGAACACTTGCACCCAGCCATCCACACAGATCTAAAGGATGGGGTTGGGCAGTCATTGTCAAAGATCAGGGTTCCTTAGCGAGTCAAGCTCTTTTATTAAGAAAATTGCTTTCCATAGCCTGCGGAAGTTAGCAGCTCTGCTGAATTTCAGATGCTCACATTCATACACGAAGAGGAAAACTATAGGCCAGATACAAATTTGTAGCTGAATCTTGAAATGAGGAATTTTTCAATGTCTGATTTTTGTTTTCTCCAGTCAGAACAGCCTCTGCCCCTGCACTCCGGGACTGTTGTCTCCTCCTAAACACCCTATCCGGCTTTTACATGTGGGCTAGATGCGAATTCACTCTGCTCTTCCATTCCTTCCCATCCAAAGTCATATTTGTGCTGCGTGACATTGATCCTCCGGAGGTTTGTTTTGTATAAGGGATCATTATCGCTATTTTTCTGGCGATACTGAGCAGCCTGTTACATGCATGTTACATGTCATTAGGTTTAAAGTCACTTAGCAGAGACATTAATCTGCAACTGGAGGGAGCTGTCTGGTACGTGCCACTCTGACGCTTGCTCCAGGCTTTGAGATCTTAATGCGATGAACCCGTGCCTCAGTTTACCTTTCTTACCACTAATTTGATTTAAGGAATATAATTTTCTTCTGTTGTGCACTGTTTCAAACAGCGACTCAGTAACTCTTGGCGGCTCTTTGAGCCGCATGCACCAGTGCACAAACACACGTGTGTGCGAGCACCACACACACGCACACCAAGCAGAGGGAGGTGCGCGGCTCTGCAGCCCGCATCCTGCTCCGCTGGACACATCTCCTGTGAGCTATCATAAGGGTTAGTTCATTAATGCCTGTAGAAGGCACCTGAAGTGGAAAATCAGTTATGAGGGTGCCATTTGGGCAGTGGAGAAGGGCTGCCGTACCAGTTTGCTGCTTCCCACGAAACTGTCACCTCCGTTTGGAGTCTGCCCGTTGCGGTGGCTGAGCACGGGCATGGACGCGTCTCCCACCCAGCATCATCTGGGCTGGCTCTGAAGTTGCAGACAGGTTTTTATCCGCCTAAACAAGCAGAGCGAGAGCTCAACGGGAGATTTGTCCATGGGGGAAATGAGATAAATAGCGGACAAGAGACTTACCTGTAGGCAATAGGCCAGCCTGGTGGCTGCAGTGGGCACCAGGTGTGTGCTTGTCCGGGTTTTGTCTCCCTATCGGTGAAATGAGCGACGGGATCGTGCTCGGTCCCAGAGACAGCAGCTATTGCTCCGGCAGCATCCCTGCAAAGCCCGGTCGTGTCAGCACAAAGCGTTCCGCAGCTTGTGCCACCCTTTGGGCAGCATCTGCTGGGATGTGACACCACCACGGAGCGCGGGGCAGAGGCGGCAGCCCGCAGAGCAGCCGCTGTCGTTCCTCGCCGTTCGCGTCTCGCCTTGGCAAGCGGCGGCACGCGCGTTCAAGCCGATTGCTGGGAAGTGGCGGGGTTGTTCCACGCTGCCACGCCGGCTCATCATCGTTTTTGTCAGCAAGTGACCTTGGCAGGTATCGAGTGTCTGGCAGCACTAAAAATATCAGCTATTGCTGGCTGCTAGGTTGCAAAACCACAGGTGCCCATGCGGGTACAGGACGTGTGAGCGAGGTGAGGCTCTCCAAAACCCTTCCTTCCCTCTTGGCAAGGCAGTGTCTCTGTTTTCTTGTATGGCAACGTGTTTGTCTTTGAGTGCAGACCTTTTTCAAAATGAAAATCCCCTTTTTGGGGAGGATGGGAGAAACACGTGGTGACGTGATTTTGGGAAGTGAGATAAAGGAAAAAAGTGGGGATGGATGGAGGGGTGAATGGATGGACAGGCACCAGGCTGGGATGGCAGGAAAGCTGAGGGGTAAGGGCAGCCTTGAAGAGACGAGATGGGCCAGACAACTGCAGACAACTCAGCAGTGGTGTTGGCAGAAGGCTCAGCAGGCTCCTGTGGTGCTGATGCTTTTTCACACTGACTTCTTCCATTCTGTTCATGTTTCCTTCTATTTCTACACCTGGATCGCGGCCAGAATAAGAAACAAGAAGGGGAGATAGAAAACTTAGTGCTTTTCAATTAAACAAGGAGCACTTTGCCATTGTAAGTGAGCTTATTTAGACGTTAAATCAAAATCAAATGCTTGCGCTATCAGTGCTACTTACAGTCTGATAATTAATGATGGCTTTCCCCAGCGAAAACTCTTCTGTGTTCTGTCAGCACCACTGTACATCTTTGATCGAAAGCTTTTTAAGTAGTTTCAGAAGCTGGATCTGTAAAATAAAAATAACACGAAGTGGTAATTCTCTGCCCAGGAAATAAATAATAAAGGCTTGTAACATTTAAGTGTTGGATGTCAGCTAATCAACAATTTCAGCATCACTGCGTGATGGTGAGCTGAGAAATGGGAGAAGGAAGGGTTTTCTTTGCAGTTATGTGGAAAGTCTGACAGCGTGAAGGAGTCTTAAAGCAGATGTAAATTATTTTCAAACCCTTTTCCATAACCTAAATGGTGGAGAGGGATCTTAGTGCTAACGAAAATCAAGCCCAGCTCCTCTCAAGGAAATACAAGCCATCCCAATCATGTCTCCCCTTCCCCCCTGCTCAGTGTTGGAAGAGGATAAAAGAAGAAAGGAAGGCAAAGCTCTGCGTGTTAAACTGGACACATCGAACTGTGCACGTTAGTCTTTGCTAAGCAGATGTCCCCAAGGTCGTACCCCATCAGGGGCCGCAGCAGCCAGAAGGTTACATGGGCACCTCTGGAGCTGGAAGCACGATCTGCTCCTGCTGGAGGAGAAGCTGTCTGCCGGTGGAAGGGCTGCAGGAAGGTCAGGAGCCTCAGACTGGGACGGGCAGGTCTCACTTCCCCACCCACACCTCACCTTTCCTGCAGAGCTTGAGCTGGCCTCTGTCACAGCTAGGCTTTCTTTTCTTGCCTTTTCCCTCCCAGGCCCCTTAGGAGCACCCAGGAGAGCCGTCCCTGTCCCCACCTCTGTTTGGAGGCAGAGAGACATCCCTCCTGCTGCTCCTGAGCCGCGTGTGCTGAGCCACCACGGCGGCATCGCTCACCCATCCCTCCCCAGCTTGTCTGCTGGAAGGAGCCTTCATTTCTCCCATCAACATGCTCAGCAGAGGAGACAGCTGCCAAGTGCAATAATTAGGCCTCACCTCACTCCGCCTAGCATTGCCAGCTGCTGGTGCAATTAAGCTGCATTATTACTTTCTAAATTGAGAAACGTTTCCTCCCTTTGCTCCCCTCCTTCCCTGTCCCCTCGTGCTGGTGCAGCTCCAGCACGTCCCAGCCCAGAGGAAAGCTCCTGGCAGGATGAGAAGACGAAGAAGGGGCTTCTGCCCAGGAAACAGCAGATCCTTGAGGTTTTGGTGTGTGCGGACTGAGAGTTTAAGGAGAGCACCTGGAGCAGGTCAGCGTGCAGGTAACGAGAGTGGCAACATCTTCAGAGAGATGGAGGAAGCCGGAGGGAGCTGGGCCTCATGGCCCCTGAACAAGCAAATGGCCAACACTGGAAGCATGAAGAACAAATACATCCTCCTCCTTTGGCCACTGCCAAACGGCAGAAGGAGGGCACACGTGGTGACAACCGCCTGCTCCAGAGAGTGCCCGGAGGCAGGCCCATCACGCAGTGAGGGTGGCTTTGTTTCGTTCACGAGGAGGACACGTCTGCTGTGGAGGACAGGCCATAGCAGGTGGCTCCAGCTCCTCCACAAGAACCCACGGGGCCTGTCTGGTGCAGACCTGCGGGCCTCCAGGAGCAGGCTCCCTGGAAATTAAGGACAATTTCTCTTTTGGCAGTAGCTACTGCTAGGAAAACACAAAGTGACATAAAGCCGTGGTAAGCAGCCCATAAAGGACCTATGAATTTTTCTTACTATGGTTAGATTTATTACTTTGTTTACTTTTTCTGATTCAAATCCAGCTGAAATCGTTGAAAGTCCTTAAGGAAGCAAGTTGGAGCAATCTGAGCAAGGTTGTGGCATGGGCAGCTCGTCACATTGCCTCAACCCGTGTGAGAGGCCTCCTGGGGGCCCTGAAGCACTGACGGGGCTTTCTGGAGGTGATGGCTTGGATGCCACTGGCTTCTTGTCCCCTGCCTGTGGTGTAGCACTCATTGAATCTGGAGCCTGGGGTATGCGTTCTTGTCAGGGCTCGTGTGGTGCAAGGGAGGGACAACAGTGTCAGGTCTGAATGTGTCATCTGAGGGGACTGTGACCACGGTAATTAACAGTATTTGCAGATTTTAGTCCGGCTGGCAATAAGATTTTACACAGTGGATCTTCCACAGAAGGATTTCTATTACTTCAAGCATATAAAAACTGACATAGGTTCAGAATGACTTGGAAAATCAATAAGCAATAAAACTTAGCATGAAAACAAATAAATTACCCCAATCAGAAAAAACACTGAGAGACCGTTAAGCTAGTTAGACAGATGAAGTCAAACGTCACTCCAAGAGAGGAGCAGTTGTTAACGCAGAGATGCCAGGCTCCATTTCAAAATATTTTCTCAACTTCTATCTCTCTTTAGGTTTGGGCTCGTTTCCATCTGCCAAACTCAGTCTGAATCAAGCACAAAAAGACAGACCGTAAAATACTTCATCTTCCCAGAAGGTATTTTCCTTTGTTTTACTCATCTGTAGTGAATTTAACATCCGGAGGCGCTCAGCAAAAAAGCTGGGGGTCAGGGAGAATCGGGCTGGCTTGGAGACCCTGCACGGATGGTGAAGCTGAAGCCCACCATGGCTCGGCGTGTGAGCTGGGCTCGGGGCTGCAGCGGTGCTGGGACCTGGGGTCTGCTTGCATCAGGGACCTCTCGCCTGCCCATGCTGCCTCCCAGCCCTTGCTCCCTCCTGTAGCATCTCCCTGCCTAAGCAGGGAATGAGGAACTGACTTCTGCAAGTGATTAACTAATTAAAATGCACTAGGACAATTGCAATTGAGTGTCTGACTATAAGCTTCAGCTCTAGCTTAATTAGTACATAAACCTTGCTTTACGCCCTGTGCAAAGGAGTGAATTTAATACACTTGGAATTGTCTGTTCAGCCTACCAAGGAGGGTACCAGCAGGTCACTGCCACCGATGCTGCTCCTCACCCCACTGGGCTGTGATCAGTCATTGACACCTTACGGGGCACCGAAGGAGTTCAGTGGTTTTAAGTCAATAGGGACTGGGCTAGGAGAGCACTCGCCTAGGTGGTGGCATTATATGGTGGAACAGCCTCAACCAGCAGCATGAGAAATACATTTGTGTTGCTTGTGATCATACGTTTTTAGCTAAATTAATCACTGCACTAAAGCTAGTTTTGGTTCAACAGAACTCTTCCATGCCATGCTTATTGTGAGTTTGACCCTCTGACTTCGTGCAAGCTCGGTCTGTGAGTGTTGGTTATGGGGAGAAGGAAGAATTACCTAGCTACTCGTTAGCACTGGGGGCTTTGCAGCAGAGCTGGCTGGGCAGAGACATTTGGTGGCTTTTGTGAAATATTTGGGGGTTAACTTGATAAGAATTGTGTTTTCTCCAACTTACTAACAAAAGGGAACTGGATAAGAAATCATTCCAGTTGGAACAAAACATTTGCTTCATTTGTGGTCTTTGTTGTTCAGTGTCCTAGAAAGAAATTGGGTGATAAAATACCATTTCAAAATAAAACATCACAACGTTTCCGCATGGAAATTTGAAGTGGGGGAAGGAGACCAGCAAGTTGAAGGGGATTAACTCAGTGCTAGCTTGTGCCATATTTCTGGTTGACCAGGATCTGCATTTTTGAACATAAACACCTGAGCCCAGCTGTACCTGGAAGAGGTAACCTTGCTTGGCACAAGCTCCTTGATGGACCTCGGGTGAGCCACTTGGCTCGTTAGACCTCAGTGAAAGGCAGTTTCAGAAGCTCAGGGAAAAAGCATCACAATCTGTGTTTTCCATATCATGTTTGTATCTAATCTAAAGCTTTTGTTTACATCAGTTCATTTTGGTTTTGACCTTTTCATCCTTAATTGTTTTTTCTCTTTTTAAATGAAGTTAAATTTTGAATCAGCTTAAACAGAAAATTAGAGCTTTTAATTAGTAAACTGTTGAAAGAAGATGTTCCAGAGTACAGAACATTTTGAGCACCTCAAATTATCAGTGGGTCAAAAAGGGACCTTTTCCTTTGAAAAATTCTGGTTCCAGCATTTCTCAATGGGGAAAAGAAAAGGGGATTACATGGACAAGCTTTAAATATTTCTGGTACCTGTAGCAGCTTTTTCGAACCCCTTCACATGCTTCACTTTTACCCTCCCACACACACTGCTGAGAAACAAATCCTTTGGAAATGGAAATCAGGCTTGAAGTAAACAGATTAGTAATGGTTATTTGGTAACACTTTATTAATTAAATGTCCTAAATACATTTAAACCTAGGCATTTAATTTAGATTTATAAGGATAATTTAGATTTATAAGAATAGTTATTATATGTTACGTACAGTAAATGCCAATTGATTTTTATAGACAATATTTACTGAGGTGTAACCACACTGCAAAATCTAATTATCTTCATACTTTGTTAAGAGGACAGCACTGAGGTTTCAGAAGCAGAACATTGTGGAAGGGCTGGCAATGAAGGGAGATGTTCCTGCTAATCCCACCTTAGAAAGCCAACCTTGTCTTGCCCCATATCATCTGGTGTCCTTTCATAAACGCAAAGCTCAGTGTGTAACTTCCAATGGGACACGTGGTGGGAAGCCTTTTGCATCTTTGTGCTCTGGCTGTTTGCTGCAGCAGTGGCCCGAGGACTGAGAAAATGGGTGCTGAAGCTGAAGCTTAGTCAGCCTCAAATTCCTTTTGGTAGAAGGAAGTGCAGTGGGGCCCACTGAGTCTTTTCTGCCAAAATGATGCATCTCTAGGCTCCATACCTGGAGGAGAACCTGGTGTTTGGTAGCATCACTCATCATCAAAAGAGCCAAGGTGTATGGAAAATGTTTCACAAACATTTGAATCACTTTCAGTTCAGGATGTTTCATGCTCTATAAGTTTCACTTTGAGATTTAAGCAAGAACAAGCCTGGAATCTCAAGCAGAGGCCAATGAGTCTCACCTGTGTTCATGTCAGCCCCATAAATCAGCCCAGGCACTTAAACAAGTTCATGAACCTTCGGGAAACTTTAAATGAACCTGGGCTGAATCTGCAGGCTAGGTGCACTGTTTTCCTAGCAAATAATTCACAACATGCAGCTCAGCTGGCAAGATAATGATTTCTAAAGCGAAAATAATGTAAAGCACTGATATTATATGGGATAAACACATTTTTAATACAGTTATGCTGAAGAATTTGCTGGTGTAATCTTGGAATGTAAATTTGCTTGCTCTGACCACTATGACTTTCCCCACGTTTTCATTTCTCTCAAACATCGCAAGTACCGAAAGCATACAATTCTTGCTGAAATTAACAGTAACCCCCAAATGCTTAAAAACCTCTGCAAAACCCATCCTATCCTGCGTATTCTGCATTCTGTCTCCATAAGATGCAACATTGCACATTCTCCAGATGAAAAGTGCTCCAGTGCCGTATGAGGCCATTTCACAACTAACTTGCTCGGTGCTCCTGAGCCTGGCACCAGCACCGGGCAGAGCTGAGCACGTGGCACGGGCACTTTGGGGGATCCAAATCCCTGTGCACGGGGCATCTAGCAGGCAAACGAGATCATCCTGTTGAATCTGTAACTGAGGCAATCACCTGGAATCTGGGTGGTTGAGTTTGTGGAGGAGAAGCTTGCGCGCACATGTGGCGTGTATGTTCCCGTTCCCGTGCGGATCCGTGAGCCGACTCCGTGGTGCGGTTTGGGGTCAGCCAGGCTCAGAGATGATGTTTTTAAGGAGCCCAGGCTTCTGTTCCCAGAAGCATCAGTCTTTGTATGTAGTATTGGAGGGAAGGCGACAGTTCAGGTGGACTTTAGGAAGGAACAAGAACAGGTGCCCATGCTGCCTTCACTGGTGGGCAGGGGGGACGTGACATGTCGGAGCCCCCTTGCAAATGCCTGGCCTAATGGGGAAGCCAGCGAGCAACGCGGTCTGAAATGCTTCCTCCTAGGTGTGCCCTGGCAACAGCATCGGTTGTTTTTTGTTGTTTTTGTTTTTTGTTTTGTGTGTGTTTTTTTTCTGAAGTCTTAGGCAGCTCAGAGGAATTCAGATTTCGGTTTGCAGACGTCCTTCCATGTGGTTGTGTAGGACAGCCTGGGTGGCAGAAGCATATTTCTGGGCTCAGGAGACCCAAAGTCTCCGCACCGTGCTGTGCCACGCCACAGCCTTTCAGCGTGTGGCTCAGTGCCCGAGCAGTGTGAGACTCCGTGAGCACAAAGGAAACTTGGTAGGTGCGTGGTGGTTCATGCACAGGACACAGACCACGATCCTTGGTGGCACTTTGCAAGGGGAAGGAGGACAGGGACTGATCGGGCACAAACACTTTTCTGCGTCTGTCGTTCTGGTACAACTCTGAACGAAAGCATCACTTCCCAGGGCAATGGGCTGTCCCAGGAACCCAAACCTTGGCCCAGGATGGCTTTGCTCAGGCAGTGAGCACTGCTGCCATGTCTGAACCAGCTTTATGCTGAGAGCATTTTACTTCACCCCTTGTCCTCTGGGTATAAACAATCAAAAATGATGCTTGGACAGGGGAGCAGCCCTGGAAGTGAGGGTTTTCTCTTTTGTTGGCATTAGAGAAAATGACCAGGCAGAGAAATAAAAGGAGAGATAAATCTACTCGCGCACACGCACACAAATATTGTGATGAAAATGAAGACAGTTCTGTTGTGTGAATGTTTCGAGGAGCACAGAGCACTGGGAACATGTTCCAAATGTCAAATGGATTATACTCCAGTGCCCTTATTGTTTCATATAATTCTCATCTAATGTCACCCCTGGCAACAATAATACAAGTCTCAATATTCGCTTTGATGGAGCCTCACTGAATATTTTTAAGCAATGAGGAAATTGCCAGGGGGAGTGAGAGAAGGAGGGGCAGATGGGGCGGGGGCTGCTGCTGCACCCAGCACGAGGGTGACAAAACAGATCCCTGTATTAAATCCATCAGAAAGATTGAGTTTGCAATTTCAGGGTCTCTGACGCCTGTGCTGCTGCAGCTCGGATAGGCTCGCGTTTGAGTTTTAATCATGAGGTTTGTCTCCATCGGAATACAATTAGGGAGCCCTGAGCTTGAAGCAAACAGATTGGAGGAGCAGAGTGAGAGCAAACGCAGGAACATGAAGAGGGACAAATCATCTTAATTCTGCCAGCCTGAACGGAGCTGTCACATCACAAGGTCAGGCTGGAGCGAGCTGATTTTGCGGGAAGAAAGGATAAAATGGCTAGAAAAGTGGAAAGCACAAAGAGGCAGCTTGGCTCATCCTCCGTTATTTGATTGCTCTTTCGACCCCACAGGTTTTCATAAAGTTGATTAACAGATCCAGGAGCCAAGCCCTGAAGCCCTAGCACAGCGGTTAGCCGCCCTCCTCCCAGGCATGCTCGGGCTGCTGCTGTGAGGACGTTGCAGCGCTGCTCTGCGGCACCGGCACCGAGGGGCAGTGGGTGCTCGGGGAAGCGACCGCAGAGCCCCACCTCCGCTCGCCACCTTTGCTCATCTGCTTTAGGGCAGCAGCGGCTCTGCTTCCAGCCCGGGATGGATCCACAGGAAGGTTTCTCACCTCATCCCAGTGCCTCCCCCCTGTGCTCACACTGCTAAGCTGAAAGGGGAAGAGCCCGTCTTATGCCCGCTGGAAGCCGTGCTTCAGGGCATGGCTGCTCCTTGCACAAGCAGCAGGAGGAGGGACAGTATTGCTGGAGAGTGACTTTTGGCTCAGTCAGATAATGACAGGACAAGGGAGGATGGTTTTAAACTCAAAGAGGGGAGATTTAGATTAGAGGTTAGGAGGAAATTCTTCACTCAGGGTGGTGAGGCACTGAGAAGCTGTGGATGCCCCATCCCTGGAGGTGTTGAAGGCCAGGTTGGATGAGGTCCTGGGCAACCTGCCTGTGGCAGAAGGGGGAATTAGATGGTCTTTAAGGTCCCTTCCAACCCAAGCCATTCAATGATTCTATGAATATTCTGCGTAAATGCTTTGAGGGACTGCTAACAAACATAGCAAAACCGGGGTTTGTCTTCTAGGAGTTACAAATTGAGCATTCCTCCTGCTGCAGCACCTCATCTCAGAGGCACGTGGAACCGCAGATGGGACCGGGACAGTTGCAGCCTTTTCCGTCTGAAATCTCACTGGCCAGGGAGCCATCCTGTGCTGGGTTGGCAAGTCCTCCCCAGGGGCTGGACCTGCAAGAGTAACCGGGAATTAGGAGCATTCAAACTTTATCCAGTGCAGGCTCTAATCTTCAGAGCATGAACAAAATCTCATTAAAGTCAGTCACAGAGTTTATGGCCATTTGACCTGAAAGGAGGCTCAGACAAAATGTTTGTACAGGAAGAATGGAAAACACTTTCAAAGCAGTTAAATCAGAGAAAGATGGTTGGCCTTTCACTGAATTCTCCAAGGAGTCTCCCAGAGTAGATGCCACAGTCTGTTTCAAATTGGTGCTGTCATGCCAGATGCACAGACCTGGGACTGAACAATTCAGGGTCCATAATGCTTGTAATCTCAGTGTGAGGCCTCTCTTCTGTGTCCTGCTATCTAAACTGATGGCACAGTGTTTGCCTCATTCCAAGAGCCATCATATGTGACATGGGCATAATGTTTCGCTTCTTATTTCGCCCTTAAATTACAGGAGTTTCGCTGAGCCCTATGATTTGTGCGGTCAGTATTACAGGCATCACTCACAGCGTGCCTTTTTCCCTCCCATCTCTAATGCCACAAGGTTTCTTTCCTTCAGTGCCCTCCATCCTACCCAGACCTAGTGTGAATTAAAAAGGCTGCTTGTGGATGAACTGGAAGGACAGACGAACATGAAATGGTTAGAGGTCTGGCATCAAATGGGTGTGCAGAAGAGCAAAATGCCGTCAGCTTGTGCAGCTATAATCTGAATAGCATCTTCTGGTTATCTTCTTCGGTTTCACTAGAGCAGCCACAAGACAGGATTCAGGAGATGAGGTCAGTACCTGGCCGGCTTCTGCCCACGTGTGAATTCCAGCTCGTCAGATCCTGCTCATCTCCTGGCTCGCCCCTTCGTCTTCGTGCCCCCTCTTTGGTTACAGTGCTTGGACCAAGCTTGTCCCTGATCATTTCCAGTCCGAAGCACGTGTGTTGTGTAGGATCTCTCTGCAGTGAGAGGAGGTGTAGACAGGACCTGCACAACTATTTCAGGCTTGGATGCCGCATTGCTAACAGGTAGTGAGATAAATCCCACGTTACTTTCTCTCTCCAGCCAGTGAAAACAGAAGGGTGCCCTACGGCAGCCAACTTCAGTCTTCAAATAGCCTAACGCTGCCTGAAATTGCCCATCTCTTGCTATCGACCGAGAGGCCAGCTGGACTGGCTTGCATCTGAATTTAGCTGCTGCAGTGAGGTGCCTCCGCTGCACCTCTGGAAACGGCTCCATGCAGGCTCTGAGGGTCACACCCTGCAAAAGGACTTTTTGTTCAGGGGTCCCCAGACAGTATGACAACAGCAGTTCTCATCACCATAAACACGTACACAAGCAGAGCAATGCAGAATTAGCATACATGAAACCCAGTGTCTTCTTTAGAGGGCTCTTCCCTTTTTCTCCCTGCTGAAATTCAGCCGCTGGGTTTGGCCCCAAGTCTTCAGCTGATAGCTGAGCAGGCAGGTAACTGTCGGAATCCCTCTTGGAAAATTTTCCCATTTCTGATGAGCAACACGAGGTGGTTTAGTGATTTAGCTTGGAGTAATCCACTGCCAGTACGCAAGGTGATGTCCTTCCTGTGCCCTTGTTTCTGTCATCCTGCTGAAATGCAATAATGGCCAGCCACCTGCAACTTGTTTGGATGCCGCTGATATTTCTTACTCTCTTTGCTGCTGCCTGAGGGTATGCACCAATCTGTTAATACACATATAAATATTATCCTTGTTAATCCCTCAGAGAAAAATAACATCAGCAAAACTTATTACCATTTCCTGTGTGGCTGACTGAATAATGGGAACCAGATGATGTTTATATTTAAAAAATGAAAATACCAATAAAAGTAATTTTAAAAAGTCACCTCTTGGTATTTTCCTATAGAAATTGGGGAAATAACAGAGACGCTACACCTGCATGTTAAAATTCAGCAGAAACAAATGCTCTTTATTACAGCAGTCACAGTGCTTTCAGCCATGGTGGCCCCATTTCAGAGTCACACTCCTAATTTTAAGTGCACTCCCAAATTTTAAGCATTTCTGTAGGATGTTCCTAATACATCGGGAGCTTGTGAACACTTCTGGCAGGAGGTCAGAGCAACCGGGTCCCAGCTGTGCCCCTTCACAGCACCGAGCTGGAGAGAGAGGTCTGTTGCTGGAGGAAGCTGCTGTAACCCTTGTGCGTTGAGTAAGGCCACGCTTATTTATGTAGATTTACGTAGTTCTGGAACTCACTCATCCATACCAACAGCACAAAATTGAAATAAGGGAAAAAACAAACAAACAGTAAAATCACACTTAAGCCTCTCCAAACAGGACAGAAGCATCAGCAGAGCTGTAGGAATGGCCCTCTGCACGGTACGCTCCGGGCAGCGAGGGAACCCACAGCAAATACCATCAGCAGATGATTCCGGTCCCCTGCAAAGAGACAAATTTATCTGATGCTCTGCAGAGAACGTGTATCTGACCAGATGTTAAGCTCAGAAAACTCTTTCCAATTTCCTGCTTTTATCCATCCATTGCTTCCCAAAGTTTTCATCTTTAGGCTATAATTATTGCTGATTGATCCCTTTCATTAGATGATTTCTTGTTTTGTTGTTTGTTTTGAGTCTTTGAATTCTGTAAGCAAAATCCTTTCTGCCATTCCTGGTCACAATCATAAAAGAAAGACCCATCAAGAGCTAAAAACTGAATGGCCAAATTATAAATCAAGGGTGCCCATCATCTTCCAGAAACGAGAACAATCAGGCTACTTTTCTAACGTGATGAAAATAGAGCTCTGCATTGCAAGTGCCTTGTGTTGCATCTATGAGACCCCCGCCTGATCTGTAATTGTGAACTGGCTGACGGCCACTTACCGTTCTGCTGCAATTCTCCCGGTCGCCGAGGTTTCTCTCGGAGCTCCCGTCTAGCCATTTGTGTGACCAGACGGGACGCTCAGCTTGCGTTAGAAAACAGTCGTCTAGTCCTTACGGCTGTGAAAGGAGTAATGTTTAAAACACTGCTTCTTAAAGGGAGAGAGGTAGACAGCACGGTGCTGGGATGAATTTCTCTTCTGTGGAATATCTGTTCACCTTCTCCACCTAGCCAACCGATGGGTATGTGTCTTTCTAAAAATTAGGCGTGCTTAAAAGGTGATGAAAAGGGGCTGAGGGTCATTCAGCAGAAGGCCTTGCAGCGCGTACATGTCACTCAAAGCTTTAGTTTAGGACCAGAAGGGGTTTAAGTTTAGTGTTGAGGGGGTGATTTTGTCCTCGTAAAAGCCCGCTGGCAACTGGAGGGCTCAGCCGGGTGAAATGAGGGCAGGGGAGCGTTGGTGGCACCCTGCTGGGGCTGGACGCCTCCAGATCAGGCTCCATCCAGCATGAGGCTGTGCCGTGCACTGTGCTCCCCGACCCCAATCCAGCTCGTCCAGAAAGACAGCGGTGGGGAAAGGGCTGCAGAGGGTGATGGGCACCCGTGCTCTTCCTCCCCGTGCGGTTCCACAGCCCAGGGCGATAGCGGCAGGGTTCGAAAAGTTTCCTTCCACTGCTGGAACGACACAAACTTCTGAGGCAGGCGCACAGCTCCGCCGTGCTGTGGGTGAAACAATTAAAAATGATAAAAGGGCTATCTCGGTTCGGAACACTTTGGTTGAGTGAAGAGATAAGCCCCCCTTTCACTCCAAGTCATTAACGGCTCAGCCATTTCAATGCCGTTTCCCCTCGAAATGTATGAATTTTTAATCCCTTAATTGCATGTTATCCTAAACACCACGTGTGCTTTCTTCTTATTTATCCGCCTGCTTTTGTTGTAACAGGTAAATGCGTTCCCGAACTCGCTTTTATTGGGAACAAGCCCATTGTTATCTCGCTCTGCAGCAAGCCAGGGCGGGCTGCCGGCCCCGGCCGCTGCGGGGCAGAGGAGCGGAGTCTCCGGCGGCTTCTTTATTCGAGGGTCTGCTCCCGAGGAGAGGGGCTGAGATCCTGGGGTGGGCATGGAGGCCTGGGAGAAAAGCAGCGTTTTTCTTCCCAGCCTCTGAAATGGCTTTCGCGATAAGAGAAAAATTAATTACTGGGGAGATTACCGAAAGAAATATTCTGCCGATATGATAACTGTGTTCATTTGAGACATCTGTTGGGTTTTATTTCCCAAACTCCTGTGTTTTGCTCTTGGAGCCCTGAATGGCTGGTAATACAGCTATTGTTGCAATAAATATGCATTCATTTCCGACCTCAGGAACATTTATGGAGCTTTGTCTACCCTGAGTTGAATTTTTAGGAGACTGAACACAATGGCTCATGCCAAGATTGAGATCAAATTTTTTCAAAGACCGGGGAGATTGGAGCCAGGGATTAACTCTAGATCACAGGCTTCATAATTATAATAGGGCTCATTTAACGGAAATAATCAACAGAACAAACCATTCCTAAAACATCTGACATTTGCTGGGAGGAGAAACGAGGCGATTTTTCTTGTCATGAAGGATCTATCAGTGGTCCATGGTGACCACATCGTATTTATTTGTGAACTGTCTTCGGTAACTTTCCTGGTGTGGGTGTATTTGTTTCTTGCCTGTGGAGTAAGAGTAAATAGCCTGTGAAATTCCAGCCGAGTCACAGATTTTGTCTGAGACTCCATCGCTCTGCCCTTTGCATTTTTACCTGCACTTGTACAAATTCAGCGTATAAAGCTGTTAAATGAGGACCCCGATGCTCTGCACTCACCTTGCACTTTGCCGCAAATTGATGACATCAATTTCAGGCCACTGAATAATGTGGGCAATGGAGTTGAAGGCCAGAAGATATAACAGGAATTACTTAGCTGATTTCCTCCATAGCTCAGGTCACACATGGAGTGATTCCTGAGCTGGAGGACATTAGTCTTCCCATTATGCAAGGCATACTGGTTCAAAAGTTCAACTGTTTGGCAAAATTCACACGCCACTCTTGTGCTCGGTGCGAGGAGGGAGGATATATTCAGATCTTGCAATAAGATGTCTGTGTGCTAAAGCGTGCGTCATGAATCCGAGAATTTGCCCCAATACTTGGGCCTGTTGCTTCCTCTGAGCCAGGCGTCGGAGGTTTTGGGAAGAATCTGAAATGTCCATGGGAGATGGGGGGGGGGGGGGGTTGTTGGTCTTCTTGCAGAAGGGAGTGCGTACTGCTGCTGTCCCTCTTAATTCCTTGTTAGAGTTGGGATGGATTTGTGAGTGCAAGCGCCATGGTAACATCAGGGATGTCACCTTTTTCTTTTATTTGACCTGACTGGAACTGAAAAGTACCCAAATGCTCAGAAATCTGCATTGTGGTCAAATTCTGCAGATTTGGCTCATCTGCTGGGAGTTGAGATAAGGGTTTGAGTGGCGTCCAGCACTGATCTGAAAGCAAACATGACTGTGAGGACAGTTACGCTTCTGGCGAAGCACTTTAATTGCTGAAATCAGCATGAAGCCACCTGATACTGTCTTCTGGGTCAGGATTTTCCCCTAAGTAAGGTCTGATTCTACTAACATTTAGAGGCTTTTGGTATTTTTTTGGCCAAGAACAAGGATTAGTAGCTGAAGCTAAAGGCTGTGCTTGTTTCTCCCAGCCTTTATTATGTTAATATAGAGAGCATGCATTAAAAAAAATCTCAGTGGATAAAACTTTGTGTGTCTGTGCCCAGCCTTTGGAGGACAATGTAATTTTGACCTGAATTCTTCGGTGCTTTAGGGGGTCAGCAGTGCTTTTAGGAGCCCTCCAGGACAGGGGGGGGGGCTGGATCTGCGAGATCCAGGAAAACGACAGAAAAACAAATACCTTGTGTGATGGCAAAATCGAATGCCTCAAACCCAACAGCAAAAGGCAAGCAGAAGCATGCAGATGGTTACAGACCTGCAGGATGCATCCTGCAGCCCTGCCTTCATTTCAGCCTGCCACACACAGACCCAGCGATACAGAGCCAAGCCACACCAGGTCCTGAGATCTCCCCGCGAACAGAAATGATTTGTAAACCTCTTACTGATTCAAAATGTTAAATGTAATAAAGAAAATGTTTCCTTAAGCAAGCTGTTCGCAAGTCAAGCCCAGATGTATGCTTCCCACTGGTGAATATCCAGCATGACATGGCTAAGCAGGTGTACGGATATTAATGCCTTCATATTAGGATGCACAGTAAATATGATTCCAGCAATATCACAGGGACCAATTGGCTATTAAGCTGGAGGCTAATTTTTTTCCTTTTTTTTTTATGTCGCAATAAATCTTAGTTTTCTACAAAGCCTCGGCAAATATTAAATCAAATCCCTTTCTCCTCTTCCCCCCTCCTTAGTTATTGATTGGGGATATTATATATCCACTAACCACAAGGAGAGCATGCCGTAACTCTGATTGATCGCCCGTATATTTCTGGCACTAATTCTGTGACAGGCGCGTGCTTTGCTGCCCACCCTTGTCTGTGCTCTGTGTCAGTGGCCTTCCCCCCTGGCCGATTCGTAGATTAAAAGATGAGAAGAGCGTGATGGATGAGGTCTTGCTAGGTGACCTTCTGCCCGGGGAGGTGGGTACCCTACTGCTTAGGGCAGACAACGAGTTCCCCCTCTCCCAAAATAATGTTCCTCTGTGCAAAGAGAGGGCTCTTGAAAACAGAAGGAAGGAAAGGAGGTGGAGGGGAGAGCGAGACAGAGGGAGGGAAAGACGACAAGCAAAGCTGCTAGGCTTAGAATAGGAATGGTGGAGGTCTTCAAACCAGGTGGGACGCTTCCACCACTAGGGTCACAGAAGTCTCTCTGTAAATACCAGTTGCAGCAAAACACTGTCTGTTACCAGAATGCCCTGGTCTGGGACTGGTATCACCTGCTAACGGACACGACCCTTTCCCTGCTGCCCACCCCTGCAGCCCACACAGGGATCTCGTTGCTCTTTGGCTCTGAATCTTTGCTTCCCTTTTTCTTTTACTGGAAGGACCCCAAACCTCCCAGCAAGTGTGTCTCAGATCTTTGCTGAGGACAGAGAGACTGATAGAAAAAACCATTTCTTGCCCATGGTTATTTTTGCCATATTAAATAACAGGAGGAAATGCTGTTATGAATATAACATAATTCAGAATCATCCCTTAGCAGATTTCACTTTGGTGGGATAAATTTATCCCTGTCATATTTCAAGAGCTGTCCACTGCCGATTCCTAATGAATCAAACCAGCTCTGGATAACAATAATTTCCACAAATCTGCTTATCTGGGCTAAATGTTTATCCCTTTAGCTGTAAACCTCTTGATCCAAAATCATCGTTATAAAACACATGCAGGGAGCGTCCGCAACAAGCACGTAATTGAAAGGCACTTACTAGCTCAGTTGTGACAATGCTCAGTAGAAAACCAGGAACAGGAATTAAAGCGCCTGTTACCTAAAGATTCCCTTCTCCAAGATAGCAAAAAAAAAAAGCCAACAGCGCAGGGTACTGGAGGAGAGCCGTTTGGGGCGTGTGGGACACAAGCAATGTGTGCGCTGCGATAATACACCTTCTGGTGGGATGAGCCTAGACTTTAAATTCAGAACCAAGAATCAGTCATCAGAGACAGGAAGGACATGGGAGGAAACAGTCGAAAAGAGAAGTTGGGGGAACGTTACTCTGAAACAAAAAATCTTGGGCTAGATGGCAGATCGAAGAGCAAGGAGGAAAAACGCTGACTGTGGTCTGTAATTAATCTGTTGGGGATGGCTCAAAAGCCTCTTGCTTAGATTGTAATGTATAGAGTAAAAGGATTGATCAGACTGATATAGCTCAGATTATAGTTTTTGGTCCAGAAAATCATAAAAAAAAACTATTTTCAAGCAAATGCAGTGAAGGAAAATAAGAGGGGATGTGCCAAGTGCAATCTCTTAGCTGGCGATACGTGAAAACCGTTGTGGCAGTCCTAGAAGAGACAGCCAGGGATTATTTTTCCAAAGTATCTCCTTTGTCTTTTAATTTAAAGCTCATGCACTACGTGAGCTCTGAGGGCCCCTTTCAGGACCTCGCCGTGATACTTCTTGTAGCAAGAGAAAAATACTGCAGCTTTCATTGAGGCCCACCGGAGAGGGATGGCATGGGAGGAACCAGCTTAGTGCATCGCCACCGAGAGCTTCAAAGGGTTCTCCACGTGGGGTGGGGATTCCAGCATCACCCATCAGGCTGGGGATGTAACAGCTAAGGAAGGGCATTTCGCTGAGACTGGGGGCTAAGAAATGCCGCAGCCAGCGCTGCTGTCCTTGTGTGGCTGTAGGATGAGCCTCTCGGCCATCCCAAGGACATCGGTCACCAGGAGTACAACGGGACGTGAGGTGGCCGATGGCCCGTTTCTCCCGTTATTTCAGGTAGACTGGACCTACGTTATTTGCAGCTCCAGAAACCAACAGCCAGGCCTTGGCTCTCATTCATGCGTGGCACTTGGTAATTTGTCTACAGCGGATATTGCTTCAGTAGCATTCATACAAACAAATTAAGGGAGGAGAAAGCAACAAATGCAGCTTAAGACTAATTCCCCTCCACCCACTGAATCACTGAGGGCCTTTAAGAGTGTTCACAGCCAAATTACACTCCGGCGCACAGGATTTAATTTGCATCTGCCAACTTCAGAAGGGGGATTTAGTCGGATAGGGCATTTGCATTCCATAAAAGGAGCTGATCTCCAATTAAACTAATATCATGTTGGAGTTTCCGCGGTGATAACTGGGAAGACAAAACTCTCAGGACCGGGCAGGAGGAAGGAGCAGGATCAGTGCGAGGGAGGAGAATGTCTCCCTTTCAAAAGCCAAATACAGAGGAGAGTATTTCATGGTGTTGGGAGGGGTTGCTTGTTCTGTAGAGCGTAACAGTTACCTTGTACTTGCGGACCTGTGCAAGGTCTCGGCACCATTTCTGTGGCTTTTGCACTCAGAAAAGCACGCTGCTTGCTCTGCTGTGGGGCAAGGTGGTGTGGGCACACTTAGTGTGCAGCGTGGGGTGCCTGCAGGATCAGGGCTGTCCTGGAAAAAAAATAAGAATATATATTCTTTGTAGTTTGATACACTCCAGCCTTTCTTTGTGTGTGAAGTGAAGATGACTTTGATTTTCACTCCTCAGCCTCGATTAGGACCCAGCTTGGTATAATACATCCACAGCTTCAGTCGTGCCAGTTTAGCAAGGGTGATGCAAGAGCTTACAGTTAAAGAACTAAGTCGGAAGGTGCCTGTGTGTCTCTGCCTACCAGCATTCCCAGGCCCACCACAGGACGATGCGGAGTAGTCCTGACAGCCAGATTCCATGGAGCAAGCACAGAAGAACATCTATCAACAAGCCAGGCAAAGACCCATTTCAAATTTTTCTTTGCTTATGCTGAATCAATAGATATTTTTTCTAATTCCTGCTGAATGCCATGTGGAAATTCTTTCAGGGCAGCTCAGGCCACAGGAGACAGAAGTATTTCTTACCTGCCATCAAACATTCAGGAAAATCAGTAAACTGTGGCAATTATTTTCACGGATCAATAGATTTTAAGGCCAGATAGGAGCACAATAGCAACAACCAGCTCTGATATCCTGCTGTAGAAATAGCAGAGTGATTCCTTTCCTGAGCACAACTCCATGTGCTTAAACCAGAATGTCCTCTAGTAAGACATCCTGGCTTGATTTAAAGACACCAGATGATGGGGAATGAACACCATCCGTCAGGGAGCCCTCTGATGGTAACTCACCCTCCTCGTTAACCCGGTGCTCTTTATTTCCTCTTTACATTCTTCTGCTCTTCATCTTCAAACTACTGAAAGCAGTCTGCTGGGTTGGTGAGCTCCTAGGACCAGATGTGCACCTGCCAGAGGTCGTCCTTGTTCCGCAGCTGATTCTGGGCTCTGATCAAGTCCCAGCTTACCCTTCACAGCAATGTGCAGGTCCCTTCTCAGGACGTGCTCCACTTAAGTTGATGTCTTGCCTCTGGCAGCACGTCTGGGGAAGACGTAACTCTCTTTTAAGGCAGAATCAGAACAGCTAGGTTCGTGGCCCTCCTATGGACCCTCTGTCCACCTGTTTTTAGATCACAGGCACCAGAGGTGAGGACAGCCTCTCACATACCCAGCGAGCCGTGTCTGCCACACCAGAGGTGCTAGGGCACGAACTGAAGCCCTTGGTCAGACAGCGAGCGTCCGTCTGTCCAGGCAGCCAGGACAGCAGGAGGCACACCGGGGTGTTTCTGCTCCAGCCCGGCTCCTGCTCGTGGCTGGTTTTCCCCCAAACCACAGCCGACAGCGAGCTCAGCAGAGCAGCCCCGTCAGGCACTGAGGGAAATCCCAGCCTCATTAAAAGCAAGGAGTCTTGTTTTTATCTCTGATGAGACCAACATTTCATTTGGAAACTTTAGAGATGAGAATATTCATAGCCTTGTTATGCATGCTGCACACAAAAACTCCGGTTTCTAATGAAAAGCCCAGCTCCAGATCACTTTTACATGGCTAATTTTAATATCATTTTTTATTTATTTCACAGTGAAGTGCATCTGGCTTACAGTACTTACCCGAGTAAATATCCCATTTCACCTCTCTCCCAGGAACAGATGTACATAGATCAAACCAAGAAAGACGACTGTTTATTTTTTTCCCCTGTGACTCAATCCTTTGCATACACCACAGTGTGTGGCATTTTCCAATCCTCAAAGAAGGCAAAAACACACATGACATTAAAGCTTGCTTTCCCAGAAGTTAGTGTTTTTAAGATGAAAGCACCCAAGCAAAATATCCTTTGGACAGAAATAAAACAGGTAACTTTTCAAGCTAATAAGAAATCAGTGGTCAAGTTCTGATCTCCATTACAGCGATACACATCTGGGCTATTTTCCTACACAAGATAAAAGCCCCTGCCGTATCTGGTGGGTGAACGAATTCTCTCGCGAGATAAGCCGGTTTTTAATAAACTCCCTTAGCAATCAAAGCCCCCAAACCCCTTGGGATTTGCGTTTCCCAAGCCTCTGAAAACAACAGTAGGGCGGAGCGTTTGTGGGGCTTGGGGCGAGGAGTTGGTGGGTCCCAGCTCGCGGACTGTGTGTCCCCGTGGGGAGCAAAAGGATCTGCACCCGTGGAAACCTCTGAGAGACGGCTTCCCCTTCAGATCAGCTCTAGCAGGACAAGCAGAGCCTGCTCAGTTTCTTGAAGATAGGCAGACCGGGTTTCCCCAGGAGCTAAAGGCAAAGCTCGCAGTCTCTCCTGTGTCTTAGCATCACCCAGCAGAGGCACAAGGAGCTCAAACGCCTTCCCCTGCTTCTTCCCCCCCGAAACAGCATATGGAAGACAGCAGAAGGGGAGGGAAGACCGTGTTGTCACGGTGCCGCAGGGCAGCCAGCCTCGGAAATGGCAGGGTTTAAATAAATAAATAAAGGGGAATTGTAATCACAGCTCAGCGAGCCTTCAGAACTATCCAAATGTACAAACTTCCTCGCGAGGAAGGGGAAGAAAAAAAAAAAAAGGCAACTCGTCAAGATGCTCTGCGTGCTAAGGCTCCCGTTGTTCCAGCAGGCTGCAGGCTGCTGTAGGAGATTATAAAGCCAGCTTGATTTCACAGCAGGATGCAGGGGGACGTGGAGGGGAAAAAAACATACCTGTGCAATTCCAATTAGCATAAATTAGCAGGGCCTGCTCTGCGGAAATAAACAAACAAACAGCATTGGTGGGAACAAAGGGCAGCGCGGGGCCAGGTTGCTTCTTGTTTGCCATTGAAGCTGGGAAAGCGCAAATGCCAGCGGTGTCCTGGGGGAGGAGAGGGAAACTGAATCCAGGCAGCGAAATGCTTCCAGAGCTCTCCAGTTTGTAGGGCGTGTGCGTGGCTTGGGGTGCATTTGAGCTCCCTGGTTCAGCCCCAGGGCATGAGGAATGTCATCAGGTTCATCCCACCTGGGTTCAGCTGTCCAAAATCGGATGCCTAAGGCAGAGCTGCTCACTCCTGGCTTCTTCAGCGGTCGTGAGGACGAGCGCGGTGCCCCCAGGAGGTGACATCTCAGCGGTCCCCTGCCAGGTGCCAGGAGAAACTCAGCCTCGGGGTCTGCTTTTGAGGGCTCTCTGAGCACCCGTGGCTCCAGCTGTCAGCAAGAGGAGGAGCCAGGCACGTCAGGCATTCTGGATCTAACACCAGGCATCTGTTTGCATCTCCAGGTGCCTCAGCACCTTCACAGACCTTGCCGTTCCTCACTGGAAAGGGGAGGCCATAGCACTGCCCCTTCAGAGCCGGGCTGGGCACGTCAATGCACGGGAGGTTGCAAAGTGTTGGCGGCGCTCCTGGGGCCGGAGGGCTGGAGTGTGAGCGCTGCTGAGGGCTGGCACCCAGACAGAGCTGAGCAGGACCCCAGGCTGGGGCTGGAGCAGGCAGATGAAAACGCCTTGCCCAGATATTTGAAGGGAAAGGAGCTGTGACAGCAGGTAGCAGCCCGGACAGGCTCATTTTATGCCCCGTGCCTTTCCCAGGGCCGGGGCTCGAGTCAGGAGCTAAGCTGCAAAGCCTGGAGGGTTTGTGAAAATAGATTGTCTGGCAGTCTGGAGATGAGTGAAATCGGTTCGTACGCAGTTCCTGAAAAGCCCTAAGATATGCAGTCAGATGGCCTCACCCCAGCCTTCACTCCAAAGAGACAGAACCCCGTGTATCTCATTTTCTGCAGTATCAGATTCCAGTGCCGTTCTGACCCCCAGCTTTACCCCACTAAAATCTGTGGCTTTCAGTAGCCTTAGAGACAGAGTCCAGGAAATCAGGCCCAACTCTTCCAGTGCCTTGGTTCGCATCCTCCGATGGAGACCTCAGCAGTACTTTATTGATTTACAACCAGCAGGATCAGGTCTTCTTTTCATGCGTAAAATATAAAAATTACTGCTTTCGCTACCACTTGTGTTATCTCCAGTTAGCTGCACTGACATGATTTGTTCTCCCATAGTCTCTGTTGCATAACTAATCGTAGCCAATAAATATAAACACAAAAAATAATTAGCTTAAATCAGCCAGCAGCGCGCGCCAAGCACATCCATTCAGTAATGGAGAGGACACGCAGATTTCCTGAGATTAAAACATTTCATTTTTATTTCAGTTTGGGTTTTTTTGCTAAGTCCGAGGAGCTTTGGGTGCAGGTAGGGGGTGGAGGTGCATCTGGAAGGGCTGTAGCCGTAGTGACGTGCACCCAAACCAACCCTGTTGGCTCTGTGGGTATTTTGGTGTTTAATTCCGTGTCAGCTCTGTTTATCGCTTCCTCCCAGGAGATCCTAACATTTTGACATTCCCAGAGCATATGTCTGAGAATGAACGAAATACCGAAACAGGTCCCCAGTAAGGGCTTCCACTCGCGAGGGGGGAAGATGAGCAGAGCCCCCGATGCTGCGGCTTATTCGTAATAGCACTGGAGCTGCCACCCCAAGGACCAGGTTGCTGGCGCTAACCTCATAGTGGTAATTAATGGGGACATCATCTCATTTCCGTGAGTTGCTTGAAAACAAAAACAGAGTCGGGCTGGCTCAGGAGGAGAGGGGAGGGCAGGAACGGTGCCAGGAGGAGTGCTAAAGGTGAGGGCAGGGGCTGGGTGCTGTGTGGCAGCGGGGGTGCCCAAGTCCTCAGCCCAGCTCTCAGTGCCCATCCGTGTATCTGCTCCTTCGCCTTTATCCGACGTGTTAGCAGGATCAGTGCCCAAGCTCTGGGCTGTCCCCGCCAGTGTGAATCTGGAGGCACGGGCTTTTTTTTTCCCCTTCACTGTTTACCTTCTGGGCAACACCTGCCATCACCCACTGATGGAAAAGTGTCATTACCTGAAAGGTTCCTGGCTGCCCTGCTGCCCTACCGGAGCACGAGGCTATCCAGCCACAACGCCCACGTGGAATTATTTGGAAATGGATGGGGCCGTTCCAGCCTTTGCACAGAAAAGGCAGAAAATGTGACCAAGGGTACGGCAGGCTGCTCTCTGAGGCAGGAGACGGGGAACCCGTCTTATTGCCAGGCTTATTGCCTCTGCAGCCCTCCTGGTATTTCAGCTGCTCTGATGACTTGGAAGGTAGACACAAACTTTCTGAAGGTGTGGGATCGGTAATGCTGCCTGTGAGATACTGTCTCCATGAGAGCTATCCTTTTACGTTTAATTTTTAAATTTGCTGGGTTTGTGGTTATTGCGCCTTACATCACCGTCTTTATTTCATTTGCTTTATTTCCCTGGGGCTGAGCTTTGCTAGCAAAGTGTCCACCTGTGTGAAAACACAGCAGGAGCCAGGTGTAGGGGTAAGTGTGCTGAGCATCTTTCTGCAAGCTAGCTGAGGGTGATCGGGCCACTAGATAATCCCCCCAAGTTTCTAAATTTGCAGTTAATTCATACCAGTGTCCATAAATCTGGCTGCTTCTCTGAAGTGTCTGGACTCCCTGACTGTAACAAGAGGGCCTAGAAAAATCAGAGGAAGGCGCCTTTCTCCTGAGAACTTCATTTACTCCTCATGACCCAAACCGAGAGGTGAAGCTTGGCCACGAGCTCCTCGTCGAGGATTGATCCGAGCCTCTTTCAGACTGACCTTGGTCGCTGACAAGTTCGGGGCCAAAGTAGCAGTGGGTTATAGGGAAGGGGGAGCGAGGATGGGGACGCTGGGGGTCAACAGAGCCACCGTGTGCTCTGTCCTGCAAGATATTCGGACTTAGGAGGAGTTTCAGCAACATCCAGCAACTAGTGGGAGGTTTTCAGTGGATCTCAGGCATGTGCTTTGTGCTGGTCCTGTCGCAGGAAAGGGTTTTGCAACTCGGAGGAGCAGCTGAGCTCTCCCCAGACCCGCAGCGTGTTGCTGTATTCGGGCAAATTCATTCCGGAGGCAAAGCTGTAGGTTTGCAGAAAGCTCTGGGCCCTGATTATTTATGTCACGCTTAAAAGTTGGAGTTTTCTCAAGCAGAATTGAAACATTGCACAAATATGCCAATTTACACATCATTTTCTATGGGAAGCCGAATTGTTTCATTTCAGCGGTCTCGTTTCATTTCAGTGCTGTCCTAAATCTGTTGTTTCAAGACAGTAAATCTGTGGGTTTTCTATATTATTGTTATGCTTCATTTCATTTGATCAGTTTTATTATATCATAATTCACATTGTCTCATACTCCGGATTTCATATCACGATGTTTAGGATCATCTAAACAACATTTTTACCTCATCGGAATGATAAGTTTTGAAATTAGTGAGCTCGGATGATGTAGCCGTGTTGAAACAAGGCACTGCGCGATGCCCAGTGCAGAAAATACTCAGAACTCCTGCTACACTGGTTTTTATTATTATTATTATTATTATTATTATCATTTAGACTTTTTTTTGTGAACCAGGATGAAGTCCTAATGGGACATGGTAACGTTTCCCAAACAATTGGAAATCCCGTTTTCAAGTCCGTGACAATCCTACCCCGCAGCTGGTCTCACAGCGTCCCCGGGACGTGCAGGGAAGATGATTTCCCTTTCAGTATCAGCTTTGTGAACGGCTCCTTGGGATCTCACCACGTATCCCCCTTTCCCCAGCTATCAGCCTGTTCACACGTGGGTGTATGATCGTGCCATCTCTAAGGTGAAGCACTTTGCAGGTTTTGACAGCACTCTTTTTGCTGGAGCAACTTCGTTTTCCATAATTTTACCATCTGCCACTAAGAACGTGGGTAAGCCGTTCTTCGGCACAGGGAGAGCTGCCGGGGGATTTCTGGTTATAAGGCTGGGATTGTGAAGGATCTGCTCACGAACCTTTCCTAAACCAAACCCTTTGGGCAGCGTCCGGTGCAGACAAGGAGCCCTGCCCTCGTGGTCTCTTTCTCTGCGGTAGCCCTGGGGCAGCGCTTGCACACACAAGCTAAATTGTGCTGTCAGTTTCCAGGCCCTTCAGATTATGGGCAGATTTAAAAATGCGAAGTCGTCAGAGCTTTTTAGATTTTATATTAGCAACTTGCATGCAAATACATGCAAAAGAGATGTAAATAGACAGACACTTCTTGCAACCTAGGTTATTAAAGGAGCTGCCGCTCATAAGAGGATTTTCATAATAAGGCTAAGGATCCCACAACATCCATTAAAACACAGTTTACTGTAAATTACGCTAAATACGGGGTTGTTATCCCTGACAGAGCTTTGCAAAAGGAAGGAACAGGGAGGGAAGCTGCTTCCCCCTACATCATCTCCTGTCTCTCTCCGCATCTTCTCTCGCCTTCCCATCTCCCCACATCCTCTGCCTCACCACACACCACTGGGCCAACATTTGGGGGATTCACCTCGTGCTAGCAGACCGGTCACACTCAGGCACGGCCCCACAGCCCCCAGAACCTTCCATCGCTTGGGCTGCAACCGGGACTGGGGGGACATACTGGCTCCAGGTGAAGTCCTCCCAGTATCTACGGGAGGGAACAGGAAGGGAATCAGGATCATCTTTTCTACATTTTGTCTACTAATCCATGCAGAATAGGGTTGCACTGACCCTTCCTTGCTGACCTTCCCCACTTCTGGGAGCATTGGATCCTTTTCTGCTCCGACCACAGTTGTGCCCAGGAAAGGGCTGAGCACGCTGCAGCTCGCGAGCACCATCACCCAGAGCACAGCCTGCAAAACAGCTCCATTAAAAAATAACCTGACTGATTCATCAGGAGGAAGCAGGGCAAAGTAGAGACCCCGCACGAGCCTTCCTCAGCTCGGTTTCACCCCCCATCCCGAGCCCAGATGGGTCCTGTTCGTTCCACCTCCCCGAGCTGGGAGCTCAGCTTGTGTTTCACGCAGCTCTTTCCCTCTCGACTACCGTGTTCCCAGGCACTCAGGTTTCTCCCTAACACACCGTGGGCAGTTTCTGTCTCCAGCCAGCCTCCTACCACCCATCGCCTTTTTTACCGTGGGCTACAGACTGCATGGGGGAGAAATACCCTTTGATGTGAGGAAGGGGTAGGACACCGTGGGCCAGGTGGAGCTTGCCCCAAATCCCCCCCTCCTCGGCAGTCCCGCCGTTGTTCTTGGTGCTGCTTTGAAGCTCAGTACCGGAGGCTTTTTTATCTGCCTCTGCTTTACCTTTCTTTGCTAATTCTTCAGGAAATGTTTTGCAGTTTTCTTGGATTTAACTCCGAGCGGTCTGGCAGGAAGTGATATGAAAGACAAATAGGAAGCCAGGTCACTGGGGATAAAAATGAAGCTCGTCCCCAGTTTGCTGTAGCTGCAGGTAGCTGGGGGAGTTTGCCGCCCCGGGCTGCCTCAAAGGTCAAGGGGAAGAAGGTGATGACTCCAGGGGGTTACTCAGGACACTTGCAGTGACATCCTCCTCTGAACTGCCTTCAGGAGAAGGGGCTGAGCTGGAGTGGGAAGTGCCTGCAGCGGGCTGAAGACCTGCGCAGATGCTGTGCTGCCCAGCAGGCTGCAAGGAGAAGCTGCTGTAAAATGTCTTGTGCTTGTGCTCATAGCTCTCGTGTCAAAGCAAGAGCTCCAAAACCCTCCATCTTTCCCCAGAAATGCAGGGACACCACCCTTGCTGCATCCCAGGTGTGCCCTGCGGTGGCAAAGATCTCAGGCTCAAACAAAATGCCTTTGGAGAGAAGCTCTTTTATTAACTGGCACACCTATTAAGTTACCTTTTCTTGAAGAACCCAAATCTGGGAATTCAGCTGAGGCTAATGAGACAGGAGGTGCCAGAAGAGGTGAGGGGGGGAGGGATGTGCCACCTCTGAGACAGCCCTCACCAGAGCCAGCGGGACCTGGCGGTGTCCAGTGCTGCCTCCCACCTCTTAATGCCCAATTTGGGTGGCAGGTGGGGTCTCGTCTGGCCTTCATCTGTGCTCTGCCTTCCTCACACCTGTCCAAGCCACACTGCATGCTGATGGGATGAAGACATTAGCCTTTCCTGCTGCTCTCCACGGGAGGCACAGCAGAAGCGTATGTTACGGTACCAAAGCAGCTCTGCGTGTGCGCTGGGGAGCTCGCACGTTTCTTCCCGGACGAGGCATCTGACAGCAGGGCAAGATGTTGTGGCGACGTGGAGCTGTCAGAAGAACTTATTGCAATATTGTGCACACACAGCCGGAGTGGCGGGAGCCATGCTGACCCGTTTAGTTTGCGGCGGTGCTGTGGCTCGGAGACAAGGGGCATCTTGCTGTTCCCAGGCTTTTCCAGCACGTCAGTCCTGAGAACCGGGCCAGCACATTGTTCAGAGGGACAGTTAATGTAGCTCTGCATAGGACTTCCCTGGCCCTACATGCTGCTGTCACCGTCTGCAGCCACGTTTGACTTTGTCACCTGAAGGGGATGAAGGGGATGAAGAAGATCCCTGCTCTGCTGCTGCTGGAACTGGGAGCAGGGGCATCGACAGCAAGCCCTGAGGACCAAGCATGAGGAAAGGAGAAAGCTGTGAGAAAAGGGGGGCTGAGAAAACAGTAGGCAAGGGAGGAAGAGCAGGGAAGACAAGCAGCAGCTACCAAGTCCACCAACCAAAATGTCAGGAGCTGAAGGCCACAGGCATCCAGCAAAGCCACACTAATCCTGCCCCAGTGAGGCAGCAGCGTGCAAGAGCTGTGCAGTACCCGCTGTTCTGCAACAGATGTTTTCTCCTTCAGAACCAGCAGATCACTTATGCAAACATGGTTTAATCCCTGCAATGCCCCACTGAGGCACTGTGAGATGATTTTAAGAGACAGTGGCCCAGTTGCCCCAGAATCAGGAATCCCACCAGTGCTGCACATCTGCTGTCGCACAGGGCTTGCTTGGCAGCTCCTGTCCACTATCAACATCAGCAGGCTGCTGTACTGCCCCATGGCTCATGATTTATTCATGCCCACAAGCTCCGTTGGTAAGAAGGGCTTTTCTGTCCTTTAGAGCCAACAGCACAATAGATTAGAGTGACAGGGAGGTTTCCGGGACCCCACACGCTCAAGGAGCAGTCAGAGGTATTTGCTTGTTGGCTCTGTGCTTGTGAGGGAAGTCATCTCCTCTAGAGCAACTTGACAGGTCACGTTCCAGCGTGCTTGGCACTAAGGTGAGCTCCCACCTTGGCTTGCTCCTAAAGCACAATAGGAAGAGCCACTTGTCTTACACCTTTCCCCTGTAGTTTAAAAATGAGCTGTTAGTAAAAGGGAGCTCTAACGGACTGTTGGAAGAGATCTGTAAATTGAAGGAGCATCTGCTTAGGAAATTGTTGGATCAGAGTCAGGCTCAGAAGCAGCCCTTCAGCACAGAGGCTGGGTTCACTGGATGAACCAGAACATGTGATTATAGGACAGCTGCCAATAATTACTTACCTGAACAAAGGGTCGAGGGACAGAAGAGTTCCCCATACACACACCCCAAAGATTTTTTATTTTTATTTATTTTCATAGAGAAAATCAAGCATTGCGAAGTGATCAGTCACAATTTGGAAGTATTTCCATTTTGAAAAAATGCTCAGCCACTTTCACAGAATTCAAAGACTGCTTGCCATAGTCCATCTTGGGTGTCCTGCCATGTTCTTTAAGGCTGAGTAGAGTACATGCCATTTAACTTCAGCTATCTAAAACCTGGATGTTCACGCTGCTCAATCCAGGCTGCCCTAGAGCTGAAGGAAAGAAAGAAACCAGAAGCAGCCACAGATGTTTTAATGCCTCTGCCTCGGTCAGCACAACAGCTGGGCCCCACACCCTTAAGTAAAAGTCCGTTCAGCCATCTCATAGCCTATTCAACGGGAAAGATGGAGTAGTAAATTCAGAAGTGTGTCAATTCATATATTTGGTGGATATAAGCAGTAGGTGAATGTGATATAGCTGATCTTAGAAGGGGCTAGATTCTGGTTAGAAATGCTTGCCCTTGAGTCTTCTGCTAGTAACAAAGTCATAAGCCTCTGTACCTTTTTAAACGCTGTAGGACTCAAAGACACATGCTGGCTTAACACGATTACCCCAACTTCCATTCCTCTTCTTTAATCGCTAGACTTCACTCCCAGGGGCTATTTGTAATTCGCAGTTGGAGTTTATGCACTTCCTTTTGAACAAAATTTGATTTTTTTTTTCTTTTAGTTTCCTCTTAAATTCTGACAGGTTAAAAAAAATGTTTTTCACGAGAAGCTGAAATTTCTCATGGACAAGGAGATGTTCGTGCCAAGCTGAACAGAATGACTATATGAAAACGGAAGGGAAAAAATGTTTGCTGTTCCTGTAATTATTGTTAATTCACTTTTGTTATTATCATCACTGTCCAAGACAGTGCTTCATTGCAGCAGACACTGTACAAATACAGAACATCGGCAAAAGTAAAATAATTCAGTGCAGCGTACTGCATTCAGAAGTAAAATTAGAAAAATATTTTTTTAACTGAAGCTCTTGAGCACGTAGCCACATTTCTATTTCAAGTCAAAAAACATTCAAAACTCAAAAAAAAAAATGTGTAAGACATCAGAAAAAAAGTCCTTTCTGCTTCTCCAAAGCTGCCAATTAAGTGTACTGAGTTGAAGTTAACTGTTTCTGAAGGCATTTAGTGAAAAATTCCTACCTCAGAATTAAAACTGTGACACAACCCAAATCACGAGGCTGGTTTTGCCAAAAAGTGCTCACCGCACTTTCCAAAGTACCGGTTCTGCTCTGGCCGAATTTCAGGCTCAGCTGGGTGACATTTCCGAAAAGTTAAAACGCTGTTGTCAAACAGGGCACATTTTTCAAGCTGCATTCCTTGTTTATTCCAGATTTGGATTTAATTCCACTTTGATTACACTGCTGATTTAAGGTGCTGGGAGGAAATTTCAGCTTTATTTCACCCAGAAGCGCCGAGTGAAGCATCTGGCCTACCTAAAGTACCTGTCCTAAGAGGAGATGGATTGCCCTCGGAGCCTCCCGATTCTCTGCATTGCTTGTATAGGTAGCCTAACTCCAACTTGGATTTAGATGACCAAATTAGAGCCAGTAAATCTCACCTTTAGCGATGCCAAGCCTACCCTTTGGCTGACGACCATTCTGCTCCACTTAGCCTTGCTACCAGGCTGGTGGGTGCCCTCGGGAAGCTCATTGCTTTTCCCTTCTGCTGCTCGTCTGCTCTGTCCCGGCCGCCTGCACCTCTGGGGGCCTTTGTTGGGTCTCATACTGCAGCCAGTTACAGCAAAAAATGTAAAAAAGACCCAGCTTGTTTGTTGTCAGTGTTCTCATCCTTAAGGACATAAAACTATTAGGGATTGTCCAAAGGAAGGCAACAAAGATGGTAAAGGGTCTGGAGGGAAAGATGTATGAGGAGTGGCTGAGGTCCCTTGGTTTGCTCAGCCCCGAGCAGAGCAGGCCGAGGGGAGGCCTCATGGCGGCCTGCAGCTCCCTCACCAGGGGAGCAGAGGGGCAGGCGCTGAGCTCTGCTCCCTGGGGACAGCGACAGGACCCGAGGGGACGGCATGGAGCTGGGACAGGGGAGGGTCAGGCTGGGGGTTAGGGAAAGGTTCTGCGCCCAGGGGTGGTCGGGCACTGGGACAGGCTGCCCAGGGACATTGGCACGGCCCTGAGCCTGCCAGAGCTCAAGGAGCGTTCGGACACCGCCGTCAGACATCGGGGCTGGCTTTGGGGTGGTGCTGTGTGGGGCCAGGATCTGGACTTGGTGACCCTTGTGGGTCCCTTCCAACCTGGGCTATTCTGTGATTCTGTAAAGGCTGTTGCAGAGCAGAAGTTCACACGTATGATGTGTTACTACCAAGGTTGTTTGCAATCCAGAGAGGAGGCTGGTGTTGTCTCACGGTGAGGCGAGGCCCCGCACGGCGCAGTACCACAGCCTCTGAATGAAATCTGGGTCGGGTGCAGTTTCAAAGCTGGTCTTGGAGTCTTGTTGGAGCATTGAGGTTAAGTTCTCTGCTCCTACAGGGAAAAATACTTTTAATTGCCATGTGGGATGAGGCTGCTTGGCCTTTGATGGCTTCTCTGAAAGATAAATTTCAGTGGCTCCAGTTACAGCAAAGAAAAACATATCTAAATACAAATGATACATTTCAATTTGTAATCGTGCATTAATTAAGGTAGCCAAGCAATGCCCACATTTTATCAGTGAGTAGAACATATAACAAGCCTCTCAGGTAATGAGTTTCACTCACATATACAGCAGTTCTCTGAAATAATGAGCTTTGGAAACAATCTGTAGGTCTGACTAGATATTGATGTTATGAACTCGATGACCCTGTTCCAGCACGTTGTGTTTTTCACACAGCATCTTCCCTTCAGGTACATGCTTCCTCTCATCAGGGTAGTAATTCAAACAGTGCAGTACACTGACACGATCGGAGACATCCTGCTTCGCTGCCATGCCGTACAGCCAGAACCAGAACCTCTCCCCAAGTCTTTAGCCTTTTGGGTGTTTTGCAGGAGAAATTACAACCTGGTTTTTAACCTGTGGGTTTTCATTGCTCAGATTAGACTCAATCACTTGTGCAGAGTCAGAATTTAGGGAGACCCCAGTTACATTGCAAGGTGGGATCATACTTCGGCACTTCTTTTGGTCAGTCAGATGTTGGTGGTTTATGTAAAAGGGAATCCAGCTCTCTGTAGCTCCTCTTCTCTCAGACTCATCCAATGCAGTGTGTGCCTGTTATGGAGGGATTTGTGCTTCATGTGTTGGTTCCTCAGTATCATCAGATCCTAAGGCTATATCACACCGAAGTCTTTTTCCTGCTTAACGGCATGCTGTCCAGGGGAAAGGCTGGAAAAGTCTCTTTTGCCCATATACCACCACATTTCAACAAGAGCAACTCTTCAGAGCCACCGCCAGAAACCTTTAGGAGGTGAAAACGTCCACTGGAATCACCAAGAGTGGTTTGATATTTTCCCCTGTGAGGAAATTCAGATCAAGATGCTTTAGAGTCAGACACATCACCTGCCTCACAGCTAAAATAGAATCAGCTGAAGAGCTTAGTAACCTGTGGGATCTGCGCCTGATTTGCTTTGATTTACTGCAAGTAGCTCCTGGCAGAAACGCAGGCTTTGCTACCATCTTCCCTGGAGTGAGCTGATGCATCTGTACACGTGCAAGAGAAAAAAAGCATTTAAGCACTGGCTTGCTTGACCTTGGGAGGATGGATGGCTCTTTGATCATTTCTGAGCCCAGTTTCACCCAGTGTCCTCCCTTCTCCCAGCAGACAGAGGGAGCATTTGAATGTGCTCAGTGTGGCTCAGTAAGCATAAAGCAAAGGAAAAGGTTGGAATGGGCAAGCAGAAGCTCCCCGGCATGGCGCTCAGCCTTGGCAAGCAAGAGGGGGCAATGAAAAATGTCAGAACAGCCAGCAGCAGGGCTCAAACCCAGGAATTCCTGTAAAGGGATTACACAAGGCAGATGGACTCTCCTGAAAAACAAAACCAAGCGACCAATGCTGCGTGTATGCGTGCTCCTGCAGAGAGGAGATGTGAGCAGAGGAGAGAGCAAGGGCTCTAATCTGATGTATCGAGGCGGTTGGAAAAAATTCAGGGCTCCTGACCCAGAGCCCAGCAGTGCACAAGCAATATTTTTAGAGGGGCCTCTCTAACTTGTTCCCACTCTGTGTGCACCAGAGATAAGAGGGAGAGAGACAGGGATCTGTTTATTTAGCTATGTAAACAACTCAGCTGACAGCTAAAATTACAAGCTGCTAGTGAAAGCGCTGGCTTATGTGTTGATCCACCATATACCCATCCCTATCTTGTTTCCTACTGTGCACATAGCAAAATTAAATAAAGCAAGAGCTAGAGTCCAGCCATCCTGAGTTACAAAGGCTTGTCTACACTACAGAGACAGGGCTTGATTATGAATACTCTGAAAAGATAACATATACTTTAATTAAAATGTTTTTTTTTTTTTATCTTTTCTGCACCACTCCTTAATCCACAGAGGTATCCTTTGCTTGAATAAGCTGCCTGTTGCTGTGTCTCTGTAGCACTCTCTTTTTTGCTCTCTCAGTAAGAAAAATCAGCCTTTTCCAGCAACATTGCAGAGGATAACATTAATATGGAGACGTGGGGACTGTATTCCCAGCTAGTGTAAGCAGAAATAACGCTGCTGCCATCAGTGTGGCAGAGGCAGTGTTGACCAGTTGAAGTCCCAGTTTGCAGGGCTGTGCAAGGCCAGCCTGCCAGGAACCCCCAGCCTCTGGTACGTCCAGCAGCTGGTGCTGCCCTGTCCGCTGGGCTTCACAGGAGCCTTTCCTGCCCCACAGGGCTCCCGTCAGGTGCACAGGAATAGATTAAGGTCTTTCGTGGTGAGAATCAGTTGTTCTGGTGTCTTTGTGGGTGTTTTTTTTTTTAGAGTATTCTTCTTGCACAGTGAAAAAACAAGCCCTTAAAAAGACACAGGGAATCACTCAGGTTAGGCAACATTACAGCTGAAAATGCAACACTTCCTTTGATTCCCCCCCAGTTTCCAGGTATATACTTATTTTTTTCAGCTTCTGTTGGTCTTTCCCAACCCTGCTATTCCGTGAAAATCTGCTTAAGACTTAGTCCACACCTTATCCCAGAGTAGTAACAGGTACATACGTTGCCACTTGCAACACAGAATTTCTTAACGTCTCTGTAAAGCCCATCAGGGATGGAAATTTTACCTTCCCCAGACTGCCTGCTCTGGTACCTTCATGTCCCTGCCGTTAACAAGTTGTTCATTTCTATCATGAATTTCAATCCACTTTTGTTTGTTTTGTCAAAGACAGACAAAGCAATTGTTTCCTCCTTCTGCAGAAGCCTATTTAGATGAAGCCAATCAAATTCAACTAATTCTGAATTTACATTTTTTGCCGGGGAGGGGTAGTCCCTTCTGTATTTGGATTCTTTAGAAAAAAAAAAAAAAAAAAAAAGAGATAATGCTTTTTGCCTAAACAATGAACTTTTTTGTCAGTTAGCGAGCATTTCCAAAAGGAAAACAAGGCACTTTCTGACAATGTCCCTGTCTTCATTCATCACAGTTGCCAATCTGAACGCTCTCAAAGAGCAGAACGCTTACTGGAGAACAAAAGGAGAGCCCTGTTTTACACAACACCGACCACAAGTTCCGATTCTCAAGCAGCGGGACTTCTGTTTGCATAAAGGTGGAAAATGAATGCGAGGCTTGTGGCACTGCCTGTGGTCTGGGCTGGGAGGCAGCCCTGACAGAAGCCCATTCTCCTCCTCCTGTGAACGGAGCTAACTAGGTCATGCCTCCAGCAGCCAGAAGTTCATCACCCAACAATGAAAGCAGCAAGCTGAAAGAGGGAACATAATGAGGAGAGAAGAAGGGTGGAAGGAGTTCAGATGAGCGAAGACAGACAGGAGCAGCTGGTGGGTTACAGATGTTTAAGAAAGTGCGTTTGCTATCTAAAAAAACTCAAAAGCCACGGATAGCTTTTGGACTGCAGTTTTATTTTTTGCAAAACTTAAAGTAAGCCAAAAAAAGATATATATATATTTTTTTAAAAAGCCTTCTTTTTCCGATTGGGCTCAAGCCAAGCAAGAGGGAGGAAAAAATGAGAAGGATATGCAAAGAACCAAAATGTTCAGTGATCAAAATTGGAGATATTTTAACCCAAACAACATCTTTCTGCTAAAATTCTCACTTCAGTTAAAAAGCTGCTCCAGGCTTAAATATACACAGAGTAGGAGAGAGAGAGGGATTTTAACTTAAACTATTTTAACTGGTTTGCTATGTTTTCTTTTCCTGGTGTCTTCCACTCTTCAAGAATATGGAGAAAGATAAAAAAAAAAGTGTGACTCCAGTGAAATGTGAAAGTCACATGAATTGGATATATCTGTCATGATATGCTTTTCTTGTGAAACATCAAGAAAAAATCCAGACTGAAAACCACCTGCACATATAACGATGCAAGGAGCTGACAGAGTATGGAGAGTCCTATTTATCTGTCTGTAATCCTAGTTAAAATCATTAGCGAGGTTTTAACTTGCCCTGCCACAGCTTGAAGTCTCCTAATCACATCAACCCCTGAGCTTTGCTAGCCATTTTGGAAAGATGATTTATCTTGGGATTAAACCGTTGTCGTCCTCCTTCTACTCTAATTTTTAAAAAGCACCTCCTATGAACTAATAACAAGAAGCCATTCTTACGGTTCAATTTCCCAGCCATTATTATATTAAGAAATATCATCTCAGTTCAAATGGCTTCAATTTTCTAATCCTGAATAACCTAAAGGATGAGGAGTGACCTTGCTTTATATCAAATAAAATGTAATGCAGTGGCAGAGTTTAAATCCCAGGCAGTTCATCAGCAAACTCCAACATCACCACGTTTCTTAGTGAAATGAATGTCTGAAGTTGTCCAGAATTCAGCAGAGGGGTGATGAAGAGAGTGTTACGCCTCTGTCGGCGGGGGCCTGGTGGCAGTACGGACGTGTCTGTTAGACATCGGTGTGTGCTGGCTGGAGTCCCCATGGAGCATCTGTCTGGTGCAGAGGGCACGGGGCAGGGTCCTTTGGCTGCTGTCAGACCCGGTGCTGGGGCAGGAAGGCATGCAGAGCGTTGTCACAGCTGCTTTTGCAAAGAGATTGTCTTCATCGTGGCACCCACTTCCACAGGGACGAGGACATGCTGTCTCTCTCAACCTTCTCAGGCCTATCGTTACCCGCATGTGACGTGCTGGAGAGCAGAGATATTCGCTGTAGGATTGAGCTCCGTAGCCACGAATCAATCCCGTAGGACTCAGTCCATGCACAGGGTTCAGCTCTGGGCCCTTCATTTAACAGTCACACCTCGGACTTCTCCCAGCCACTTTTTCCCAATGTGGCCATCTGCCCCAGAGCCAGCCTTACCTCTTCCCTTTGTCCAAAATGCCTTGCGGCACAAAAAGCACTTTTCTAAGAGTAGATTTATCAAAACATTCCCGCTTTTAAAACTTCTCTTCCTATCATAGGAAAAAATTGTTTCCCCAACAATTCCCTGCAAGCTCCACCTCGTTTCTTCCTAGATGCCCCTCCTGCCCCGTCCCACGACACCCAAGTTAGCTATGCATAGCCACTCTCTTATATTTTCCTTTCCAATTCTGATGAGAGCTATTTCAGCTAAAAAATAAAAAGAAAACCCAAACGTTTTTCCATCAAAAATATTGTATTTTGTTCAGGGCATTGCATTAGCCAGAAAAGGAGCAGAAATGGCAAAACACTATTATCAGCCTACAAAGAGTGATGAACTACCTATATTTGCTAGATGCTTGCTCAAATATGCCGGGGGTCTCAGACATTTGCTAGGTGTTTGTTCTCTCCGTATGCATTTCAGGCATCGTGCAGTGTTGTGCACACGTGAAGTGAGAGGCAAGGGCAAGACCTTACGGCTTACCGTAAAAATCATTTGGCTGGGAATTTGATTTCCTTCAATTTTCAGAATTCTTTTCCACTAGGGAGCAACAACCATATTGTAACTGAACTGACAATCACAGTGTCTTACTTAAAATGAAATTGTCAAAATATTGTGTCAGGAATCCTGTATAAAGTGATTTCTTAGGCTGTCACTCACAAGTGCCATCCTAAAGAGTCTGGTTACTATTAACAAAGATACTCCACACATAAATAATCTTAAAAAATAAATAAAGCTAAAGTTAGGAACACCCAGCAATGCTAACAGCAGCAGTCATCTAACCTTTGGGAAGATATTTAAGAAAAAAAAAAATAGCAAGAAAATCTAAATTTAAAAACAACTCCTTTGAAACATACAAAGTTTAATATTAACAGAGCTAGCAAATGCCATTAGCTCTGTCTTCCCATACCGTCTAATTATATGTTTGCACTGTGCCAATAACGATACCGATTCAATGGGCTCCACTTTATGCCCACTTCTATGGCGCTTAATATCCTCGCAGGAGTGGTGGCGTTTTAGCAAACGGAGATCTTCCATATCTGCTTAGAAACTGAGGAGCTGGAGCAATACCCATAACGCAGAACCGCAGTGAAGGAGATCCTCTGGTTTCTCATGGAAAAGTTCTCCATTTCTCAAGTTCTCCAGAACCTCTCTCTCAAAGCCTTAATCCCAGCAACAAGGAAGTTATGAGAAGGGATTTTGTGCATAAAGGTGCAAGCCCAGGAGCCCAGAGCCTTGGGCCGCGGTTTTGTTTTTGTAAGATACAACCTTGTGTGCCAAAGGCTTTGTTAAAAACCATCAGCAGCAGACGTTGCTCCATGCTGGGTGTTACTACACTGACTTGTGCCACTGCCAGTCTGGGTGGTGTAGGGGTGAAAACCCTGATCAGGGTGGAATTAGCCAATGCTCGGACATGTATAACTCCCTGGGACTGCTCTGAGCTGTGCGCTCCATGTCTGAAGGAGAAGCTTGGTTTTCTAGATGCAGCTATTGCAGCTAATGCTTCCAGGGCTTGCAGTCCCAGGATGGTGCCCCCCGTAGCTGCCAGGATGAGCCTTCACCCCCTGTACAGCAACAAAAAAAGATGTCAAAAGGCACGGAGAGGGGAGCCTCCACCCTCCCTGCATGCCAGGCCTTCCCAATTACTGTAACTACAACGTTGTCCTACAAACCGACAAGGTTTCCCCGTCAGCTGCCAAGCTGACCTTTTCTCGGTCACCTTTCACCTTGGCGGCCAGCGCGATTTTGCTGCCTTCCAGCCAAAGTGGTGTAATAATCGGGCAATGTGATTTAAGTAATAAAGAAATTGCTGTACATGCTGTTTGGTTTCTGGAGAGCTGGGAATAGCAAAGGCTCAAGTTGCAGACAAGTGCATTAATCTTTTCAGCTTTCCTGGAATGAAACATCAGAGGCTTTAACCTATTCTTTATTGCTATTCCAATGCCCAGGATGGTACTTTTAAAAATAAACTCCTGAAGAAGGCAGGAGGGGAAAGGAGGAAGGATCTTGAAAGCTGTTCATTAACATACTGTACAGCAAATCCTCAACCTCTGAAAAAATGGAGCTAATAAAAAATCAGTAATGCTATTTCTGATTATTTGATTAAGAGGCTGGCAATATTCAATATTCTTCTGGAAGCTCTGGCTCCCAGGGGTAAAAGAGATTTCAGCTTCTTATTTTAAAGAAAAGATAATGTTTTGGACTTGCGAGATTCAAGTCTGAAACCACGAAAGCAGTTCCTGAAGACCAAGGAACCCACTGGAAAGGCAGAAGTGAACCTCACTATTGATTTGTATTTACGTAATCTCACTATTTTTAAAGCACATTGCCCTTGTGAGCTGGGGCCTGCCCGAAGGTTTTTGAAGACTGGTGGTTCTGACAGTCCTTCCAGGACAGGAACCTCATACTGAATTTTCTCATTATTTTAGCTGTGTTTACCACTATTGCTCACCTTCTAGTACCAATGCAGATCATATAAAATATATTTCTAGGTGCATGAAGGGAAAAAGGATTTATCTATACAACTTAATGAACTTTGTGAGCTCCTGTCAATGGTCTGGTCACTAGTGGGACTAGAATTTAAGACTTTCTGCTATAAAATCCTTGGCCTGAGCCACGGCGTTAAAGGAGGGCGCCCAGCAGCCACGCGAATGTTGGTCCCTGAGATCCGTGGATTCAGCACGAGCCAGGGAAAGCAGCAGTTCAGTTCCTTGGGGTGGGCCACAAGGTCCATTCAGGTTATTTCTGGGGATTATAGGCATTTTTTTACCGTCTAAAAAGAAGGGCTTGCTCTTCTTTGGAGGTGGTGCCAAGCAGGTGAACGTTCAGAAGCTCGATTTGTTCTGCTTGCATTCACGTGCTGCTGCTGCGAGACCAGCAAAGCCTCGGGAAACGTGCTCAGGCAGGAGGGTTTTCGGAGACAGCCGACCTATCGCAGAAGTTGCAGCATCTCATTTTTTAGCAGAAAAGATGAAATTATGTGTGTTGGAGGGTAGCGAGGATGAATATTCCCGAGCTTGTTAAAATTCCAGCCCTCATCTTTCAAAGGCCTCCGTTACTGTTTCAGACATCCATCAGTTGCTCAGAATCGGGAGCTGTCGTAGCTGGCTGTAATTGCAGAGACGAGCTGCGGCAATTACGGCACCTGCTGCACCCTCATCCAAGCAGGTGGAAGAATTGATGAGGAGCGTTTTTGGTTTTCCAGCCTCCCGCAGGGGTTTCGCAGAGGTATGTTTCCAACAGGTCTACGGAACTGTGCTCTGTTGTGCCACACTGATATCTGAGAAGATCCTCAGTGGGATTATCTGCTCAGATCTGAATAAAATACTGCCTGGAGCTAAGTCCTTGTCTCAGGGGAGCATGGCAAGGATGGAAAGGGAGTTTGCAATAGAACTGGAGAGCAAAGCCCAGGTTTTCATCTGCTGTCCTCAGTAAAGGAAGCCAAGAGCAGAGAAACAAAGGGATGGATGGCACCATGAAATTTGTATTCCAGCTCTCCGCTGGAAGTTATTTCTCCATGGCTGAGATGGAGTAGCTGCCAGTGTTTGCTCCAAATCCATGGAAAGGCAAAGTAATCTCAGCATCCCATCCTCAGTGTACCCTCAGTCGCTTGAAGCCCGCAGGCTGTACCCTTCTGGAGGCTCACGAGGACAATCGAGTGTTGGGGAACCCCGCTCTTCTTGGCTCATCTCGGCAATAGGAGCCCAGAGAGCAGCCTGGGATCTGAGCTGAAGAAGCGCAGGAGACACAGTGTAGGAGGGCTGTGATAGTGTCAGAGACCTCCTCTGGCTCCTTCCCACACCATTGAAGTGAGAGGGCTTGGTTTACAGAAGGTGGCTTACCTGGTAAAGAGTGGGAGTCTGCCCTGAACAAGCCATAGTCCTTGTATGGCTCCTCCAGAGGTACAGAGAGCACCTTACCCTGTCCTAAATACAGCTTTTGAGTTAAGCAGGATAAACTACCTACCTTCTGGAGCCACCCCTTTCTCTACTGGACATTATAAAGTTTAGACAGCAAAGTCAGAGAGATTTAATTTTGAGGAGAGATGACTGTTTCCTTGTAGATCTGTCAGCAGCTCGTGCCCATGGGTGCAGCTCCTGCTGACTTCTTACAACAAAGCAAGAACTTTGAGTCTTTCTGCATTGGGCTGGAAAGAGTTTAATGAGTTAAATCTTTGCTTTCCCCATCTCCTATGCAAAGCCAAAGGTACCTTCGATGCCCGTTGTAATGGAGAGTGATTATGGGAAGTAAAATTTGCAATGGAATTACGGTAATTGTATCTTCTCTTCCAACAGGTATTTTGAGGAAGCCAGCATTTTAGATAATTAGTGTTATTTTGTGTAAATAGCGGAAAGAATACAGGAGGAAGCGAGGTGATTCTCTGCCAGGCATGTGGTAGCTAACAGTGTGGGTTTGACTGAACCTGCTGAAACGTTCCCCGCAAGAAGAAAGTGAACAAGCACATGGGAGCCTCTGCCAGGCAGGCAAGTGGAGGGTGTCTCCAGCACTTCAGGTGTTTGATTTAACCAACAGCTACTGCAGTGCACTTTTTTCTCCCCAAATTCGAAGCTTCTTGGTCTGACATTTTAGCTGCCTCAGGCCTTCTCCATCCCAGGCTCTTGTTCGTGTGTCAGCTGGAACAATTAAATACAATAGGAATGGCATTTCTACTGGTGTTTCTGCCCTGCCAGTGTCGAGAATAAATGAGACAGACAGAAAATAAAGGCAAAATAAAAGTAAAGTGTGATTTTCACCCTGAATCTCTAGTGAGGTTTGAATTGTGTTTTCAATAAGATTCCAGTCTGAACAATTCCTGCTCTTTCTGCTTGATGCCGACTGTCTCTGTAATATCATTTCACACTTCAATTCTGTAACCTTGATGTTGCAGAGGGTAAAAGTACCCATGTGAGCCACGTGGGTCAGGTAAGCCAATGGAAGCAAAGATGCAGCTTATCCAGGACAATTCATATGCAAAAAAAAGACCAAATTCAGCTTCATACAGAGAATAAATGAACTTTCGATAGACTCAAGCTGACACATCCCTGAAAACTGATGAGCCGTGACAGGTCAAGGCATTGCCTCTCACCAGCCGAGCTGCACAGGAGCTCTACCCCACCCTGAAAACTCTGGCTTAGCAACATTTCATGGAGCTAGCACTTTTTATTTGCAAGGGGAAAGAACAGCCAAACAGCTGCTCACCACATCAGCCAATGCCTTCCCGTACAGAGCGGGGAAAAAACAGTCCAGGAGCCATCCTTTGATAACTGCTGGAACTTCCCGTTGGGCAACACGAAGGTTTCTACAAACAGGAAAATGACGCAGTGACTACCTTCAGTGCAGGTAGAAGATAAATAAACGAGCAGGATGCACGTGGGAGACCCTGAACCATGCAATGTTTGGCATCAGAACAAGGCTTGCCGAGTTGAAGTCCTGTCATGTCTTTTTCACACACACATAGAAAAACAAAAAAGTCTCTCCCTCCAGTCTTCCAGATTTTGGAAGAATCCTGTTCCCAAGCATTGCTTTAATCTGGTGCAGGGAACCCGACCCTCTTGTGTAAGCACAGGGGAGCCCTGGAGCTACAGAACTGCCCTGCAGCTGGGAACCTGCCTCCTGTGTGCTCAGGCATAGCGGTGTGGCCCAGGAGCCCTCCTAGGGATGGTGGTTGCAGAATTTTCCCTTTTAAAATAATGTTTCCGAGCTTTCTGAGCAGCTTGGTCATTGAAGTCCTCCGGGGTGTCCATCTCCAGGGGTTCCATCATGCCCAGATGCAGGCATTTGAGTTTTCCTAAACCTGGGCTCTTTAGAAAAAACGAGCCTCCAGCCTCTGGAGGTAATCTCTCCACGTGCTCCTGGTGAGAAAGCCTCCTTTGCACACCTTGTTTCGATCTTGTAGCTAAATGTCTGAGGTTACATGGCGCAAATCTGGGCAGAACCCCAGCCCCTGAGAAGGAAGTCCTACCAATTTAAGAGAATTTCTTCATACTGTCCTGGAGAGAAGCCAGTTGAAAATGCCTGAAAATCCTGAGGACACGTGATGTCCTTGTGCTCTCTCGTCCTGCGTGCAGACAAAAGCAATAGGGGGTGAGCAGAGAGAAACCACAAGTATCTTAAAAATAAAGTGAAGACCTTAATTTCCCATGACAGCTTTTCATTCCCTGGCATGTACCGCTGCAGGTAACGGCACACCGATGGGCTGGAGCTCGCCAGAAGAGAAGTACATCTTTTAAGTCAAATATTTGTCATGCCTGTGAGAAATTAATTGCTAGTTTTGCATAATTAACTTCCTAGCAGGCTGCTTCTCTAAAAACAAAATGACCTGAGGGACAGTAGAAAATTCTAAAAAATTTAAGTAAGTAAGTGATTTCAGTTAAAGAGATCAATGAGATTAAATGATTCATTACGGGCCTCTTGCAGATTTTGAGGAACGCTTGCTGGAAAAACCTGAGCAATTAGTTGTGGGTTTGTGCGTGCGCATGTTTGGGGGTTTGGTTTTTTTGTTTGTTTTGTTTCATTCTGTTCAAATTTGGGAACCTCTCCCCATCGCTCCCCAGCAGACATGGGCCAAGGGGAAGAGGTTGGGGATCAGGAGAGACAACCAAGGTCTTTCGTACTCGCTGTAGGTGGCCTGGGGCATGCTACAAAGGGAAGGCTGAGCTACTGGGGGAAAAAGGCTCGGTCATGACAACGGCAGAGCTCTCCAACTGGCAAGTGAACTTCTCTCTCACAGTGTGAGTGTTGTAATCTTGTATGCCAGGGCGTCAGCAGAGGCTGGGGATTTATTATTTTAGACCATGGGAGTTCGAGGAGTAACTCCATTACCTGGCAGCGGCAGCGATGTCCTTGCGAGCCAGACGCGGCACAAGGCAGGGCACAGGGCTGTGTTTTGCAGCATCAGTAATACGAATCATTTGATGTGCTAAAATGTATTTGTAGAAGTATAACTGGAGCTTGTATGAAGCCGCTTTTACAGTCATAGAACCAGTTTCAGTAGACAGGAAAGCTTCAGATATGCTCATACAGTTTTCATGCTGATAAATGTGATTAATACTTCTCTAATTATCAATCCATGATAATTTGCTGTGCATGCACCGAGTAGCAACTCCCTGCCACTAATGCAGGCACACACCCATATATACGTATTTGCTCCTGTTTGCACACAAAGAGCTTGAAACATTCTGGCAGAGATCCCGACAGTGCGTACACATCGCATGGGAACGTTGTATTGCTGTCACCTCCCGCTGCACATCCTCCAGATGCAGCCATAGCTCTGCAAAGAAGCGCCGCGGCCGTGACGTGTCCATTCCCAGCAGGTCTTCTCCCTCTCTAGCTTTAAACCCCATCGCCTGACTTTAAAGGCAGTGTGGAGCCGAACCTAGCAGAGAGCTACTGCGTGGACATCCCACGGTGCTGCTGCCTAAATGCTGTGTGTCAAAGGAACTGTCGGAACCGGCCCAGTGACTTACGAACTAGGAATGTGAAATATTTTGGAAGTCTTACTTGCAGGACGCTGCCTGCTGGCAACGAAATCTAAGGTTTAAAAACAGAGCTTGGATTTTTTAGATCTCGTGACAGAGAATTTGTGGTCCTAGAAATTGGGGGAAAAAATATTCTGAGCTTAAAAAGGAGTGCTCAGCTCTGAAAACATGGGGAGTAAATTAATAGAGAACCCTGGGATGCCAAGTTTACGGTCACTTTTTGGCTGTGCGCCTAAATGTGAAAAAGATACGTTCTGTGAATATCTTCTAAGTAATTGCCTAAAGAGCTCAAAGCTACAAACAAAGGGAAAATCATTTTCTCGAAGCTTTGTAGCCATTCCTTTTATGGGTCCTGTTAAACAGCAACATCTGTTTGCAGAGCTGCAAGGCTTCCTCCCTCTCCCCAGCCATGGTCCCTTCTTCCTTTTCTCCCTCTTTTCTCGGGCAGTCCCTATTTCCAGCTAAGCTCCACCTGAACTCTGCCTCCTGTTTCCTGTGATCAGCTGGTAAAAGCGTGCTCCCAGGTGTAGTCTGGCCACAGAGCAAGTGGATTAATAACTGGGATGGAGATGTATCTCTGCTGCTTATGTAGTAAAGAAGGAAACAAAAACTAATGGTTATTTTCAGATAGCCTGACAGTGACTAATTGCTGTTCCAGCAGATGCTCCAAATAAAAAATGGTGTAGCTCCCTGATTTATACTGGGTGCAGAGCAATGAAGAGGAAAACACATTGCGAAGATGGGGAGGGGGGCAGTGCCTACCCCAGCCAACGTGCCAGGGGGATACCCCCCAGTATTGACATCAAAAACAAAGAGCCCACGGTGCCTCCCTGCTCTGTCACCCTCCGGGGAGGGGCAGAGGAGATGGCAAGAGGCTGCAGAAGAGGTAGAAAGCCTCAGTCCGATTGATGGCAACGTAAAAATGAAAGGGAGAGGTGAGGAAGGCGTGGGGAGCAGTTTATGATGGCATCACTTGTGTAATAACACTGTGGGATTTTTATGTTTGCAGATGGGAAGAGATAATGCCCTGGTTTATGAACGGGGAGAATCAGTCAGACATTGCCACGGTCGTACCAAGAATGCGGACCGTTTGTTTGATATAGTGTATGATTAAGGGACACGACAGGGATATCTAGAAACCATCATGTAGGCAGCTAACCATCCATCTTGCTGACTTGTGTGCGCAGCAAATTACAGAGCCCAGCTTGCGTGTGTTTGTGCGCTCACAGAAGCCTCGGAGCTGGGCGCATTCGGTTCTGAGGGCTGGTCTGAAAAGGTGCAGAAGGGGAGAACAACCCTGTGGGCAAGCTGTGCCAGAGCAGAATGTTCCTGGGGAAGTGGTGCCTCAGGGTCTTACACAGGGACATGCCCACGGGGCCCTTGATGTCCCCGGAGGAGCTGGTCTCAGCTGGCCAAGGGTGCCATCTGGAAGTGGACCCGATCCCACACTGGTGAGAGGTTTTCCAGGGGCCGCAGTCATCTCTGCGTGGATTCCTGCTAGACCAGAGAGAGACATGGAACAAATTTCCTGCTTTCCCCAAGGCATGTTTGCTTTTCTAACAGTCTGCTTTAAAATAAAGTCATCCAGATTGTCCTTTGCCTCCACTGCAGGTTTCTCATCATGGCAGGAGATAAACTACGGAGAACAAAATCCCTATTTGATCATAGGAGCATTCCTCGGCTCTTTCATGCACAAGTCTTTTTAAAAAATCTTTCTACCTTCAGAGCTATTCTCTGAGACTTGAAGAGAAAAATCCAAACCCTATAAATGTCTCACAAGCACGCTCAAGGTCCCTATTAACTTTTCTGCTTTTCCTACAATAATTGTTTCTGTCTGTTTTAATTTCGCCTTGGTGGAGACGAACTCGGAGGCTGCTTCAGATGGAGGCAGGTGTTGCCCCAGGCGCTCACGCAGACCGAAACGCGGAGCCCTTGCTGCTGTGGCTGCACCAGCCCGTAGGGGTGCCAGGGATGGAGCGTGCACAGTGCGACTCCCCCAGCATCATCCTAAAAGTTTATTTTAAAGGCTGAAAAGTCACTGGCAGAGCCTGGCTCTGAATCCAGCTGCCAAGGGTTCAGATGTTGGCTCCGTCATGACTTAACTGCGTTTGTAGCAATTTATTTTAGCAGTCAGTCTGTATGCACAGGGATTCTTGGGGAATCCAAAAACCCAGCCCCATTTATCCATCTGCACTCTAGGGCCTCGTCCTTGAGCAGTGGGACGCTGACCCAGCTGGGACACGCACCCCCTGCAGCACCCGTCATTATTCTTCTGGAGGTGCCCCAGCAAAACCTGCCAAGTGCTGACGTTGTGCAGAACTGAAAATTGCGCCGGTGCTGAGGGGGCTGCCTAATTACAGCACTATAATTAGACAGGCGGGTGGGCAGATTTCCTCTGGCCGCTGCCTGGCGGGTTGGGACCTTGCAGCCTTACACGTTCTCCCCTCCGGAGCCGGCTCGAGGCTGGCTGTGCTGCACGTGCCGGAGCTGCCACGAAGGAGGTCACCGTTTCTGTGCCCTCCCATGCTCTGCAGTCTGCGAGCGGGGCACGAAGCTCCCCTGCTGCCCCAAGGCTTGGCTCTGAGCTCCCTACTAACAATGCAAGGGTTTTTCCACCTCCTGCAGCCCATCTGTGCTGTAGGTAGGATCAGAAATCAACCGGAGGAAGTGCCAAGCTAAGAGGGCAATAAGCAGGGTTGTTCAGGGGATGGATGCCACCATGGAAAGGGGCAGGGAGGCCGGCAGCTTGGAAATGTAGGAGCGTGAGGCTGTGCCTGTGCTCCCTTGGCCTCGCTGCCCCTACTCCGTGTCAACAGGACAGAGGAGGTTGGGGCTCAGCTGGAGGACACCACAGCCTGTCTCTGGAACTTGGTGGCACTCTCAAAAGCCCAGGGACGGTGAGCCCTAGTGCAGAGATGTGTCTACAGACCCGACCTCAGCCTCCACGTCTGCCTTGAAATAATTTCTTCATTTACTGAAAACACAGAAGGGAGGAAAAAGTGCAGCTTCTCGGAGCTCTCTGCTGGAAGAGCCACAAACTATTCCTGTTCCATCTGCTTTAATGTCAGGTGCTCGCGCAGCAGCGGGTACTTCGCCGGCTCCTCTCTGATCACTCTCAGGCAGGGCAGGCTTCCATCAGAAGCTATTTGACAATTTGTCTTTAATGAAAGACCTGGCACATTACATTGCTATTTTGCTGTGAGCCTGTTATGTGGCAGCCTCAAATTCTAATTGCTCTGGCTCTTTTTAATGTAGACTCACAATGTAGGGCTTGTTCGTAGTACTAAAAAGGGACTCCCCTTTCCTGTAACTTGTGCTCTAGTTCTGTTTCAGGTTTCTCTTGTTGTCAGGATCTGGCATTTCTACCTTTTTTAAGGTCTACCTCTTTTAACTCTGATCTCTCCACTCCCCCCTCCAATGTACTTGCTGTTTTGAAAACAAAACAAAACAAAACAGAAAAAAAAAAAAAAAAAAAAGACAAAGACAGAAGTGATAAATTTAGTCGGGCGAATACATCCCTAAGTAGTTCACTCCTCTTCCCAAAATAGACCCTGTCCCGCACAGGCTGTCTGCTGCTCCCTGCCCAAGGGACGGTGCTTTCCTGCACCTGCAGTCCCTTCCTTGCACCTCCAGCAAAGTCACTGAGGTGCTAACTCCTTGATTCCTTCTTTCTATCTACTTGGTATCAAATGGCATGACAGTGGCAATAGAGAGCCAGAGCCCTCTGCCTGAGGGCAGGATTTCTGCTCCGCCGTGCTCGGTGCTGTACAAACAAACCCAGGGCAGGAAGATGCGCCCTGCTTCAGGCTCTGATTCGGCTCCCAGGGAAGCCCATTGCTGGCTCCAGCGTGGGCAAGAAAAACTTTGTGATAGGAAATTTCTTGAGGACTTCAGTGTGAGCTGACCTTCTTGTCTAGAAGTTTTCTAAACTGCGTTTTTTTAGTAGTGGGCATGAAAGGAAGGATGAAAGCAGGAAAGGTTAGATGAAAAATAGCAGTGCCCGCTATGTTATTTTATGATTGCAAGAGGCTCTTCTGTCTTCAGAAGAAATGGAAGGAAAAAAAGAAGGAAATAATAGCATGCCTTCGATGGCAGCCCAGCACAAAGGATGACGTTAGCCACAGTTCGGGTGCAGTGGACATAAGTCACGTTGGCCACCGCATGGCTGCTGGTGCCAAGCGCACACATGTGGGGAAGGTGCCAGACCTGGGCTCGGGGCTCCTGTGCCAAAAAAGCAACGTTTGCAAGAACTATTCACCTGTGCTTTGCCAGGAGACGAAGGAGAAAGGTTCCTCTTGCCTATGGTAGCACCGGCTGGGGTGACTTGTATTCGTGGGGCATGCAGTGGGGCTGCATGTCTTGGAGCCCTCGGCTGAGATCCTGGCATTTCTCTCCCGTGGTACCTAAGGAAAGAGAGCCAGAAGGGCAATAAACCAAGATCCATCAACCAATATGGGTTTTCCTGCCAGCAGCATCATGAAGGATTTTTTGTAACACTGAATTTCTGACGTCATGGAAGACATTTTTACTCCATGGTGAAAAATTGCATCAATCTTTTCCTCTCATCCTGCCAGCTCGGTAGGGGCACAGCAACCCCAACCATAATTAGAGGTGTGAGCACCGTGCACTCTTGGTTTCCATCCACAGACCAACAAAGCCAGCTGCTGACTGTCTGGTGCTAAAAAAAAGCAAAACACATTCAGGCTTTTATTTTCCAGCAACACTTTTGTTTTCCATCTGAAAAAGACAAAACAGAAAGGGTCCGTTTTATTAAGATACCATTCGCTGTTGAGAAAAGATATTAGGCAAATAAGCAAGCGGTGCCCAGCTTATGACCTTGTTGGCCACACGAAGACGGATGACCCAAACCTGCTCAATCCCTGATTATGCACCAGCTTCCACTGGAGAAATGTGTTTGTTCGCTTTCACTGGGTGGACGCAGAAAGGCAGATCACGAGACAGGCCAGCAGAGAGAGAGATGAAAAAGCGAGAGCAGCCCGCTTCCAGTAAATGCTCTCAGACTCACATTTTCATTAGTCCTAAATTCAATCACAGTTTAAAGGAAGCAAAAGATAAAGAGCAAGGGAACATTTAAAGGATTCTTCAGAGGGAGAGAGGCTTGCTTCACCATTAAAAACCTGACTAGAAGTTATTGTTATTATTCTCAGTGCCGCTGTGCCCAGAGGCCTCAGTCGAGATGAGCTTCCCATTGTGCATGCGTTCGAGGGGGGGCTGCACGCGTTGGCTGCTGCGTGGCACCACTGGAAGTGGGTGCTAGGAGAGCTGCTGCAGTCCTGCCGGGAGCTCAGCACCCAGCGAGGGGCTCTGCTCCCCAGTTTCTGCAAATTAAGTAGGTACAAGTGACAGAGGGGTTAAGTCAGTACAGTAATGGCATCAGCAATAGCGATGGCAACAATGCATTAATTATTATTATCATCGCTGTCTTTGCAAGAGAAAGATGCTGAGGAGATGCTGAGGAGTCTGGAGCATCCAGCTTCCCAGCACGGCTCTGCCAGGGGCCTCTGTGGGGATAGGGACGGGGCAGGTTGCTGCCTCTGTGGGGATGGGGATGGGCTGAAAAATCAACCAAAGAGCCCTGCCGAAGTCACTATAGCAGCTCTCAACTGCTTTCAAGTTTAGCCCCCAGGATTAAAAATGCAGCCCCTGAAACCTTTATCAGCATCAGACAGGAAATCGGTGGCAGAAAACAAACCCTGAGCTCCTTGTGTCCGGCTGCTTTGTCAGCCTTGGGCTTCAGAAGACATTTGATGAACCCTCCCAGTCTTTGGTCCCACCCCAGCACCAGTCTCAGGTGCACGTCGCCAGCATCGCAGCGGCTCAGCCACACTCCGAGGTGTCTTCACCAGCCCATACCTTACACATCCTCCATCATTCAGATTGTTAGAGAGTTAGTCTTGGAGTCCTAGCAACAGAGGGACATCCTAAAGCTTTCGGCATGTCCTGACAGCCCTACAAACCAACATGACCCTTGAGGTTGCAATGTAGCTGTCTGTTAGATCCAACTGACCACCAAAAGCTCTGGGATGGTCAAGCCCGTGCCCAATAGAGCAGTCCCACTGCCTGTTGGCATTTCTGTAGTTTCCAAGGAAACCTGGTGCTTGTGAGAGAGGACAGACAGATGGGTAGTGTTTGACAAAGGAATTCTGTGATGCTTAGCTTTTAAACGACTGTTGCTGCTACCTCCTCGGCCTTTGCCCCTTTGAATGTGAGCTGTTGCTGCTTTGCACAGATGCGGCTTTAATGGGAAAGAGTGGGAAAATCCCAAAGCTCTCACGTGCCCGTTGCCCTTCCTTCCCTGCTTTCCACAGATGAAACAAACAAAACAAAACAAAGAAGCCATGGTGGCTGGGGCTGCTTCTAATTTTAACGAGGTTTCACCTTCAAAGGAGCATCCGTCGCTGAGCAGCAAAGAGCAGCGTGCACCGTTCAGAAGCAGTTTTGCAGGGACGCACAAAGAATCCTGCCTCTGAACCTCTGACAGCTTTCACTGCACACAGCAGAGATCAGCTGGAAAGATTTATTAGCCAACTTCAAAGCCCGAATTGCTCAGGAAGCTTTTGCTCTTGCCTTATTACTGGAGAACTCTCCAGGTCAGAAACCTTTATTGGGGGAGAAGGGGTTTTTCTTTGGCTGTTTTGTTCTACTGCTTCTGGATGTGTGAATCTAATGACATGACTAATGTCTTCCAGCTTGATAGACATCAGTAAAAACAGATGGGAGAGGACTCAGGGATGTCTAGACTGAGATTTGTCTTGAAAATGAAGGCTGGACCTGGTCCCTAGATAGCAGAGTGCAGACCACACTGCGCTGGGCACAGAGTGCATTCCCCTCTCATTTCCTGCACAGAGAAGCGCAGGTCAGTCCCAGCAGCCGGCTTGCTGACTGCCAGCAAGGTGCTGATGATTCATTGCAGAGCAACAAGTTGCCAAGACGGAGGAAGTATCTGCAGTGACACCAGGAAAAAAGATAAATGGAATAGCATGGAATGACAAAGGTCCCTCAAACACATCCCAGTGGCTGCCGCAGAGCACAGGTCTGTCTGAGATGGCCTGCGGTCCAAGCAGGCTGGTGGTCAGTGCAGTACCCTGCCAGCTTGACCTTGTTTTCCTCAGAAAGGAAATGACATGAATATGAATCACACTTCAGCTTCCAATTTTCTGGTTTTTCTTTGTTCCTATTTTTCTTAAAATCAACGTTTTTCTGAAGTGACTTAGAAGCCCCTCTTCTGCCCATTTTCAGGGGAGTTGGGAAGATCAATGGCAAAGGAAAAGTTGCACATGACACCAGTTGCCTGCTTCTGTGGTCACAGAGATAATTGTGGTGTCAAGACCTTGGGAATCCAACCTTTGGACTCCCTTTGAGATGGGGACTTTGGCTCTTCAGTCATTTTGGACTTTCAACACCCTAAGTCTGTAAAGAGAAATATTCCATCGGAGTGTAAGCCGGCATCGTTAGGGTTTTATCTTTGTGCTTAGCATTTGTGACTGGACTCTGGCAGCATTTATTGGTCCCTCTTCGCATCCTCACTCTTTCTCATTGAGTAACATGGACAATAGTAAATGGAAATTCTTTCTGTAATCACTGTCCTGTTAGGCCTGAAGCCTTGGGGATCAGAGCAGGCTGTAATTACGGCTTTTAGGTGTGAATTACCACATGCTGAATTAGCAGATAACTGTAACAAGGTGGTGAGCAGGTCCTTAATGTCAGGGATCTGAGGAAAGCTGGTCCTCTTATCACAACAGCCCATTCAAGAGAGAGGCACTGCCCATCTCTTGCTTATCTGTTCCCTTTGGAGCTGGGGAGGATTAGAGAATGCCTCTCTGGAGATAGGTTTTTGTCAGATGGCTCTTGTAAATCAGCTAGGACTGATGGGCTTGCAATAAAAGCCTGATTGTGGGCATCACCACAGGAATCACCACTCCACCTAAGCCACTGCAGTATCTGATGCAGCCAAGGCCACGGGTCTCATAAGAGAGTGCAGAATCCCTTGAGCAGGCTCCGTTTGTGGGGCTCTCTGTCCGGTCCTGCTAGGTTTAGGGCTCTCTTTGCTCTGATAAGGAACAATCAATAGCTCCTTAATCCTTAAGGAGCCTTAATCCTTTCCGGGGCAGTGTGGATTTCCTTACCTATACAATGGGGAGGCTGCTATCCAACCCCACTCTCAGTGAAGGACCCTGGCAGGGAGTTCCACCCCTTACATTTCAGCTGCTTAAAATCCTTGCCCTATAAAACGGGGTAAAAGGGAAAGACAGAAGTGTGATCTGAACTCCAAAAGCTAGAAATGAACAAATTAATCTCCAGCGTCAAAGGAAGCCACAGAGTGCAGCTGATCAAAATCCATCACCAGCTTCACAGGCTTTTCTCCTTTCAAAACAACAAGGCCAGTTCCAAGTGCCTTGACCCTCAGACTAACTCTTAGGTCCCTGACCCTCCATGGATGTTGTGGCCACCCATGCTTCACTGTAACAGATTGCTCAACGTTTCCTTTTCCAAGGAGTTCTGTGGTGCTGCGTTGTTCTCCACAAGGTGCTGAGGTAACCTCCTTCCCCTCAGGAGAAGGTCTTCTTCCCAGCCCGCTTTTCATCCGCCAGAACAGGAGAACTGACACTTATTTCACTGTGGTTTGTGCTTCAGCCACCGTGGGCCTTCTGGCAGTTCCTCCATCTTCTCGCCAGTGTTGCTTTAGGGCCTGGAGGATGCAGCTCACCGAACGTGAGATGTGGCACCTCAGGGTGGCTTCCCAGCAGGCCAGGCCCTGTGACAGACATCGAGATGAGGCCTTTTGACTCCAGCAGCCTCCTGGTGACGTGTAATCCACCCCTGCCGTGTCCGCCAGCAGCTGCTGCGAGTTTCGCCAGCCAACATTAAGGAAATTTTGCCTCTTTACCTCCGTCCACATGGGATGTCGTAGCTCTGGAGGTCCCCTGTCAGCCCCCACAGGGCCAGCTAACGCTGCCTCGGTAGCAGCCTTTCCCTAGGACTGGAAATGTTGATTCAGTTCCACAGAGCGTGTGCATCTCTTGGGGGAGAGAGGCAGACACACACACCATGTCCTGACTTTAAATGCATGAGTAACTTATCAGAGGTGATAAATGGGGATTTGAATTCCGAGATGTAACTTATCTCTAAATACATATCTTCCTATTTAGCTGCGTTTACATCCGCCCGTATCTCACTGACTGCAATGTGCCTTATTATATAGCAGTGCTTCCTTTGATGTTCTGAAAGGCTGTTTGTGCTAGTGATGAGAAAAGCAAGGTAGAAGCAGGCTTTCCAGTGCTGGAGTTTTCTGTTGCATTCTCCTTTTGACTGTCTTTCATTTAATGCGTCTAATAAATGGTAGTTTACCGGAATCAAAGAATTCAAAGCTTCTGTTCTTGGTGATGAATACAAGGAATAAGAGGCTGTTATACCCTGTGAAATCTACAGACAGACTGAGATATGGGGACAGCTTTCCTATACATGTCTCGTAAGTGAGTGCTTATCCTGAGATAGATGCAGTGATCTCTGCAAGAAAATCAACATTTCCAAGCAAGCACGGTGCTGGCGCTAATGCTGAGAGGAAGTGGAATCTCAGCATCTCAGAGCCCATTGTGTGCTGACCTGAAAAGCTTTTCAGCGCAGTCAGGATGGGATTTTTCAGGTGTAATACAGATCCGACTGCTGTTTTTCATTGGTTATAGATGAGCGTTTAATTTAATGGGGTCTTGAAAGTCCACAGACATTCCCCCTTCACCCCCAGCCCTTGGCACGAACCCTGTTGAAGTGAGATATCTGAAGCTGAGGAGGAAAGGATCATCAGAGCTGCCTTGGGGAGCGTGGAGATCTGGAGTCTGAACCACCCTAGCATGGTGCAAGCTGTCCCAAGAAACAGCCACTAGTTCCAGTGCAGCGCTTCAGGGATTCAGCATCTATCTCCCCTAAGGCAGGGGGGGAGAAGTGGGTTCGGTCACCTCGTGTGGTTGTTTTGGAGTTTTCTGATTTCGTCCTGAAGGGTCTCAGGGGCTGGAACAGAGAGTGCCTGACCATGCGTGGTTAAAACCCACTGGAACCTCCCCGAGGCGGACGGAAGTTTGTGGCATCCCTGTATTTCTCATTCCTTACATAATTAACTTGGTTCATTTATCCTAAGTTTAATTTTACAACAGGAAAATAGTTGGGTTTCTCTATAGATAGATGAACGGCTGGATGGTGTTTTTTATGAACCTTCTCGGTGAAACATGCCTTATAAATTATTTCCTGGAGCAAGAGAATTTGCACATTTAAAACAAAAAGAAAGAGCTGAAGAATTAGTATTGGCTCCTTTGCAGCTCTTGTTTGTGTTCATGCGCTGAGGGCTTTGTCTCTCTGCCGTACTTTCCACTGACTCCAGATTACCGCCTCAAAGCACAAAAGCATTAACACGGCAAGACTCCTTCTTAATAACTCTGCAGAATTGTTCTGCAAATGAACAAAGATAATGTTGGCCTGACAGGTTGAGATTGGGTGGCTGATGAAGGCTGGGGCTGGGAAGAGAGATTTCTCCGATAAGCTCCAGCATCAATCGGAGAGAGCAGCTGGAAAAAAGAGTAATAAATATATTTTCTCCTTTTACATGTCACAAGTTATGAATATGAAGCTTCAGCCTCTTTCCATTACAGCATGAAGCGAGTCACTTATCCTGAAGCTATCTTGTTTCAAGCTTCCGCCTGCTGTAGTTATTCAGCGCAGGAGCATCACACCGCATTGCAAATGTCAGCCAGAGCCGACTCTTACAGCTCTCCGCCTTTCCCTGGGAAAGTTGCTACCCAGAGACTGCGAACACTCGGCTGAACCGCTCGTGGTGTTTTTGGTGGCCAGGATTCAAGGCGAGTTTTGACTTGGACAAACAGACTGTGCCACAAACTAAATGATCAAAACGGAAGGAACGGGAAGAGAAAACACACGCTTTTGAAGTACCTGGAGCAGCGGTCTGTTTTCTCAAGCCTAATGCTTTTCTTTACACTGGCAAAGAATCAGGGAAAAGGTTTGCTTGGCGTTACAGCAAAAACAGTGGCCAAACTCTCCATCCCCCAGCAGTGCAGACACAAGAGCTGCCTGAAACTCCAGGACATTCTTAAATATATACTTATATATATATATATATATTTGGTACACATCAAGAGCAGCAAGTTTTCACCGAGAGATGGCTGTAACAGAGGACAGCTGGTCTACTAAATCCCTCCATTTATTGAAAACTTCTCTATTCCCAGCTCACCTATGCCTGTAAGCATTTGCTGACCTGAAGAAAGAGATGAAAGGCATCTTCTACTGGGGCTGCGTGGCCCAGGGGAGCTGGCCAGGACCATGCAGATGGACCTTGTGAAACCTTTTCCTCCCCTCCCAGCAGGAAAACAGAGAAGGACCCTGGAATAATGCCTGCCAAAATGTGTTTGTTTTTTTTTAAACAGTGGAGTTCTGAGGATGTAAGGATCAGTGGAGAAAGTGCCCAGTTTTTTTCTTTAAAAATAGAAAAGAAAGCTCAAGACAAATTTTCTGACAGGAAGCAAGAAATCTACCAAAATAGTGACCGATGTGTTTTCTGTTTTATCAGATATTTGGTCTGAAGTCAGAGGTGCTGGGGATCTGTAATTCCCTCCACATCTGTGGGACGCTGGGTGAAATGCTCCTCAGCGTACTCTGCGTTACCCCATGGTCACAGCGAGTGCCTTGGTTTCCCCAGCTGGTCTGTGGCTGCCTTGTGGAGGAACGCATTTGTATCTTGTATTAGGTGAAGGTCATCAAAGAAGTAAGAAAGAAAAGAAGAAAAGAAAAAAAAAAAAAAAAGAAAAACTCTCTTGGAAGAGCGTAGGGGAGGCAGAGAAAACAAGCAGCGCTTCAGCCAAGTTCTGAAGGAAAAAATGATCATGCCTGAAAGATCCTCTTCACTCTGGAATGGGTATTTTATCCTGGAGAAAAGGAAATTAAAATATCAACTGGTTCTGGTGGTGGTCTGTGCCAGGCCCACACCTCTCTAGGAGGGAGACGTGAAAGCACAAGCTGTGGGGCGTGGAGAACCCAGCTGCTGGCTGCGGCTTTCTGCTAAATCTCACAATTGGTTTTTAAGTCTCATAGCATAAAGCCCTCGTTCCTGAAGGCGCCTGATTACAGGAGAATTTCTTCTCTCATTACACGGAAAAAAAAAAGCAATAAACTCAAAGCTTTCATGTATGGGTGTAGAAAAAAAGCTTGGCTACTTCATTCAAGTAGACTTATAAGGGTTTAGAAACCAAAGAAAACACAGAGAGCAGACAATATGTATTGTTCTAAAAACTTCATGATTTTCTGAAGTCCAATTCTTTCTTTTGGGCAATTCTCTGTTCTGCGAAACGGAGTCCATTTTGCTTGATTTCAGCCAATTAACCCCAACATACCTCTTGCATTTGGCCTGACTGCCCAGCACAAGTCCGTCCCTGGAGACTCGAGGCAAAGCAAAAGCGGTTTTGTTGCTTTTACCTTTTCTGTATAAAACAGAAGGTTTGAGCAACAGTTAAGACCAAGTAATTACAGACAGATATATAGCATTACAATTCAAACCTGCACTGTAATGGCTCCATAAAGTCACCTAGGTTTAGATATACATCAAACCATTTTTCACAGTGCAAATGAATGCTTTTTAAGAGCAATAACTTTCTGGGAGTTCATGAATTTCCTGGATTCATAGCGCTCTACTAGATGGAGGAAGGCACAAGAGAAACTGCAGTGCAGAAAGAAAAAGGAAGGAGAGCGGCAAAGGGAGCTGAAGCAGAGAAAAAAATAAATCCTCAGAGATGAGATTTCGAAAAGCTGCTTGAAAAAAAGCTGGATAATGTATGACATACCCTATAAATACCACTTCACGTTATCACCCCTCCTCTTTCCTAGCCCTGCCCAAAGATTCTGGGAGCCTGATCTGAAATATGAAGCCTTTAATGGCCAAGATCACACAGCTGTGTCCTCCACCGGTGCTGGAGTCCTTGTTGGGGATGTGAGTCGCTGGGTTTGCAGTTCCCAGGCTGTGCCCACACCTACGTGTGTTGGCCACGCTCTGTCTTGACCCTGAAACAAGGCAGGTGCTGAGCACCTGCACACTGACCTGAAGCATTTCATGGATCCTCCAGATCCAGATCGGCTGAGACAAGCGCCACAGTCCTTACATTATTTTTAAGAGTTTGAGGGACTGCAGAAGGGACGGCTAAATTAAAACATGGGTAATTTCCTCCTCCCTCCCTCTAGACCAGCTCTCGGTCTGTGCCACCCACCACATCCTCGTGTCCCTGTGACGTGGTGGCAGCAGAGCATGGTGCTGCTGAGCAGAGGGCCAACATTTCTTCCCTTCAGACCAGATGGGGAATGAAAGCAGGCTATTATTTCTGCATTTTTAAAGTGAAAGGGCACGGATACGCGTTGTCCATGCTGCAATCTCCTATCCCAAAAAGCATTTTCAACCAGGACAATTTCGGCAATTAGGGGAAACCTCAGAGAAGGACAAAACAGACATCTCCGTGCCCGAGGAAGCGCAGGGTGTGTGACTCATGTCGTACCGTCCCGCTGGAGTTGAGTCATTGTGTTGGCAATACTGCACAAGAGCAGCAAACTGTCTCAAAACTGAGCATGCTGTGTGCTACATATCAGTGGAAGTGCTTTTACTCCTTTCTAACATTCCCTTAAATTCTCCTCCACCCTGTTGGCTAAACCAGCAAATCCATCTTTTTCATGGAGCTAAATCAAGATTAAGGGGGCTTGATAGGTAATTATTTTTAATTATGATGTGCTTTTTTTTTTTTTCTTTCTGAGTTACAGACATTGGCTTGCTATTCTCACACAAGGCTGGGAACTGATTTCCTGCTGATCTCAGTGAGGAGCACAAGCCTTCGTGTCTGTAGGGAACAGAATCGTCTTCTCTTTACAGATACAGCTTGAACCATACCTGCTTTATGAAACCAGGACCTGGGGAAAACACATGCCTGGGAACCCTCGTGGGTGCTGCAGGGAGCCAGCAAGGGCTTTCATCTGCTGCTGCGAATTTTGATTTCTCTAAATTCTAATTTGCTTAACTGAGAAGAAAGTCTTTTACCTTCTTCTAGGGCCATAATTCGCTTCCTGGGGTTGGTAGTACTTTTTCGAACATAATGTGGGCTATTTCCTGTTGTCAATTGACAAACTAAGGAGACAGGCAGAGAAAAAGAATCCCGCAGAGGCATAAAACTAAGATAAACAGGTGTGAACAGGTAATGTATGCTGATATGGTGAATGCACTCGAATCTGTACATTTAACAGACCGTGGCAATAGGCATCTATCTTTCCCCCTACAGCTTTTTCTAAATGTGCCCCAGTGTCCCTGGAAGAACATTGCTTTTCATGGGAGGGCGTGTAATGAAATGCCCTCATCCTGTTTTAATCAGTTTTGAATGTGGAAAAGACAATCATGATCTGAGAACGGCAGTGTTTCCCTTGCATGTGAATTATGTGATACTGTAGCTTCATTAACATGCTTTACAGTCTTATCTTTATTCATACTGGCAAATTAAATTAGCACTGTCTTTCAAATCTCTGTCTATTTTTCCCCCTAGGCAACCACCAGCAGCACAAAATAAATGGCAGTAACGGGAGTGGATTGCTGTGCTCTTGACGCTAGTCCCTGGATTTTAAGCAAGCATCCCTCCAAGAAATCGCATTTGTTCTTGTTCCAAGAGTCGAGCTGCATTACGGCACACTTGGTGCAACTGCAGAGCTCCACATACTGGCACGGGACCTGGGCCAGCACACGGGGCACCAGGCTGGCCACGTGGAGCCCTGATGGTCCTTCCCTCTTCCATCTCCCCAAATTCAGGCTGTATTTTGAGATTTGGGCAGGTGCCCCCTTCGTGTGCCTGTCCCTCTGTTGGATCCTTTGAGGTCTTGATAGGAAAGCACAAAGCATGGTTATGGTAAGGATGGGAAGTCAGAAGCAGAGAAATTCTGGCAGCACAGGCTGGTTTTGCTGGGTGGGAGGTTTTTCTTCTGCTGATGCTGAAACGTGGATAGGAAGGTGTAGAAAGCCTGTTGCTAACCTAACCCCAGCTGTTTTGGGGGCTGTTTAGAGGAAGCGTCTTAGTGGGAAAGTGTAAAAGGTGGGAGGAGATGGAAAAGACTTTCCCCACCTCTGTCTTCAGCATGCAGCTACCTGAGCTGAGGCCTGGAGTGGATTTGTCAGCTCTGCAGTCAGGCATAAATGGAGCTTCATAACTTTGCAAGTGCAAAGCATTAGGAGTAAGTGATTTTACATTAAACACTAAATATTGCAGCTATTAAAGAACATTCATCATCCACACAAGGTGCCTGAACAGAAATGAGCTGTAGCATCTCCTGCAACATTGACTGTAAACGCATTAAAAACCATCCCGGTGCTGTCAGTCACTTGAGTTTCAGAGGGGAGACCTGGCTCTCCGGGGAACGGCAGCTCACCAGCGGTGTGAGGTGACCTCAGAGCCACGGTACTACCAAACCCTCTGCTCTTTAGCTCTGTCCCTGGCTGTGGTGTCCCAGAATGGAGCATCCCGTGATGCTGCCATCCCCACGGGAGCACGCGGTGGTGAAAGAGGAGGCTCCGAGATGCCACACGGTGCTTTGATCGCAGTAAATGACCACCTCGCTGTTGCTCCTAGCTGGCTTGTACCAAAAAGATATAAACCCCGGGCAATGCTGTGCAGTTCCTAGCGATGCAGATTATGGGGACACCGCAGCTTCCTCCTCCAGTCTCATGTGAATAAATCCAGGAGACTTTGCAATAATACCTCTGGGCCGTACGTTGTTAGCACCCATCCCGAGAGACAGCCCGAGCCTCCGAATTAACAAAGTTTTCATTTCCTTCTGCTTTCTGACCCCAGGTCAGCCAAGACCAGCCATGCATTGTGCTGGGGAGATTGCTCAGTCCAAGATTGTGCTTCAGATAAGAGTTTGGATGATTATGATTAATACGACTGCTGTATTTGTCTGACAGGTGGACTGATAAATAGATATTGTTGCTAGGACTACATTCCTTCCTGATATGATAAACACTACAGACAGCCTGAAACGCTGCTGTTTCTTGGAGATCCGTGAAACCAGAGGTCAGGGCAGCGTGTACCTTGCCCTTTGATTGTACTTGGATAAAGGACTTCAGTCCTTTAAGTGAACAGTGATGATTTCATCACGGCCTGACATGTCCCTAGTTTCCAGTAAGGAAAACAAACAAAACCTCACAGTTTGAGAACACAGCCCAGACATGCTGAATGCTCATAAAAGGGCAGAATCCACAGATCCAATAGAAAAAGTAGCTTAAAATGTCACCAGAAACCGTTATGATCTTTGGCGAGATTCTTTCCCCCCTTTATCTGATCTGCATTCATTGTTCTTTCTGTCTTTACCTTACAGGAACAGAAGAATTTTTGGACCTTCTCCGCAAGCACATACTGTGCCTGAAGCTGCCTGAACTCCCCCTGGCTGCTGCGCTTCCCATGCACCAGGTGAGCACGTTTCCTTGCTCTTCTGATCCTTCCGCAGCTCCCTTGGCCATCCCACAGCCAAGGGGACACCCACGGGCTCAGAGCAGGGAGCACACCACCAAGCTTCAGCCCTGAAAACCCTCTTGCTGCTCTCCGCATCCCTGCTCCATGCCACACATCCCTGCGTTACCAGGACTCGCCACCCTCCTCCCTGAAGCCCTGGCCGCTATTTTAGCCAGCCTCCCCCTTGCAAGGTTTATAAACCCTTTGCCAGCCCTGCTGCCTGTTCGCTGCTGGGCTGGCTGTGCATGGGGACCAGACGTTGGGAAGGTCTTTTTGCAGCTTCCTTCAGGAATACACGTAAGGGAATCTCACAGTGATTTCTAGAGCCTGCTAATCTGTGTAACTCAGACTTCAGAGAAGATGAGTGATGCTCATTATAGCTTGCCTATCTTATTGGAGCAGCTCATTCACTACAGGCTCCTGCAAAAGTGTCTGGGAGCCTCCCATTTCTTAATGAATTTTTCCTCCTGGTAGTGGAGGGAATGCTGATATTTCATTGCGCTGAGCAGGGGTTCCTGGAGATGGAGATGGATGGAGCTCTGTCTAAGGAGACAACTGAGCGAGGGAAACCTGGAAGTCTGTGGCAGAGCTTGGGAATCTAGCAAGACTAATGCGCCAACACAGGCACCGTTCTCCACTCAGGCCATGCATCATTGCCCGTTGTCAAAATGTGAGCTGATTTAGGTACTCTGTATGATGAGGAATAGGTCTTCTCAGCCATAATTAAGTTTTTTATTTATTTTTTTTCCTAAGGTTGATAGCATCAAGATGAGATCAGCTTTCACCTATTGTGTGTTCCTCTCTGTTGACCTCTAAAACTATCTAGGTGGCTGGGTCAGCTGTACAAACTGAGACTGGGATAAATTGGTGCCAGATGAAAACCCCCAGAGCACAGGTGGGATTTTTTTGGTCTGATGTGCATCTTACTCCATGCCTTGGGGCCAGCAGGAGTCTGAACAAGCTGCAGGCTTTTAGCTAAGTAGCTTTAGCCAAGTTCAGGCTCTTCAGTGCTGTCTGGCCACTAGAGACAAGAGACAGGTCCTCTCCTTTCTCTGATTAGTTAAGGGTGATAGTAACTTTGCTCTGAGGTTAAATAGCTTTTCAGCAGATGTTGGAAGAATGAAAGGTTCCTCTTTTTCTAGGAGCTCTGTTGAATACCGAGCACTCTCCAAAGGTGCTGCTTCTGCTTTTAAGAAAAGGAGAAAAAAAAATAATAAAATAAAAAATCTCAGGCACTGATGATTGCCCAAAGAACAAATTACTGTGCTTTTTGGGGTTAGACAAAGCTTGCCAGGGTCTGGCCTTTCTGGCCTGCCCACACCACCAGTTAGGCTTCCTGGAAGGGGTTGGGTGATGGGGAGAGGTGGGCAGGTTAACACCCTGTTACCGGCCTTGTTACCACCAGGTTTAGGATGAGCTTAGTTGCTTTTTGCTCTTTGAACAGCTGAATCTCCCCCTGTGATTTGGCTTTAAGGAGAGATTTTAGTGTTCAAAAGCATTATTTACATTTCAAAAACTGATCAGGACCTGATGTGAGATCAAAGTGGAAGTGGGGTTTAGATGTATTGATCAGATGCCCAGGATGCTGGGGCTTTCTGCCTTCCTGTACCTTGCAAAGGATCAAACAAGAGGTTGGAAATATAAGAACTGTCAGCATGAGTTTTCTTCTGTAGGTAGAAAGAGCTTGTAATCCCAGGTGTTTCAGTGCTTACCTCAAAAAGAAATAATTGAGCTAATTCCCAGGTTAATTAGCAACTGAACCTGACAGGGCCCTCATCCCTTCCTGCCCAAACCTCCTTGTTGAAATGCCGGTCATCTACCAGTCCTGGCAAGCAAATCTGGTTCACGGTGGGGTTCTCTTGTTCTGAGCTCACCTTTTACACCAGCACTGCCCTTAGGTTTAACTGGAGCTCAAGGCAGTGTCCTTCCCTAGCCCCAGGAGGCCAGCCTCCTAAATTTGGATGGGTAGGAGGCTGATGGCCAGGTGACTGCACTAAAATGAAGCCTCTCTGAGTGACCTGCAAGAGAGGGAGGTGTCCAGCAGTACACGAGCAGCCAGTTTTGAAAGTGTGCTTTCATCCTGGGCTTCATCCACCGTGCTGATACAGAGGAGAAAGACCAGGGCTCCTTTGGTGCCTATCAGACTGCTGATTTTGTGGCCCGAAAGCTTGGCAATGAGATACTGATGGGTGGCAGGTGACAACACCTGCATGGCCACCGACAGCAGGCAGCTTTCTGCCTTAGCCAGCCGTGCTGGAAGAAGCCAGCAAAGAGCCTTGCATTCCCTTCTGTTGTGGTAAGCAATAATGCACGTTTACTGGCGCGCTGCTGTTTCTCACGGATAAGCTGATGGCACCCAGGCTTCAGCCCCTGGGCTTAAAACAGCCACCAGTGCATGCTCCAGCCTTGCTTTGCAGCGTGCTGCCTTCCCTTTGCAGCGTGCTCAAACAGCAGCCGCGGGCATCTGGCAGCGGGAGGACTGCAGGAAAAGTCAGACAAAGCATTCAAGTCCTGCTCAGGAAACTGTTGGACTGAACGAGTGTGACTATTTTCCTCCCATGGTGAAATGACAAAGTCTTTTTCCTTTGTGCCAGGCTCCTTGTGGCTGTAACAAATTCCCATGCAGAAGCAGAGCGTGGCAGGGCAGCACCAGGGCGGGCTCAGCACCTCTCCCCAGGGCAGGAGATCTGTTGTGAGCTGTGTTAGCAGAGTCGCTTGGAGCACACGCATGGAGAGAATAGCAAAGGTAATTGCTTAAAATCCTGCAAAATAACGTGAACCTGAAAGCTGCTTTCTCTCCTGCTTGGCAATGAGTCAAAAGGCCTGTGTTACGGTGTGCGAGGAGAAGTTTTCTGGGTATAAAGCAGAAAATACAACTGCACAGACGCTGCTGTGATGCTGGGTGGGTGGCAAATGGTGGCAGCAATGCAGAGTGAAGGAGGGGATGGAGAATTTGGTATTACCTCTAAACAACAGCCACCAGAGGATGTTCTGGGAGAGAGGTACACCAGAGAAGCTCTCGATGCCATGCAGAAACAACACTGGTCAAAACTGGGATGGCTGCTACTCGTTAATGTGCTTTTACAGGAAGGTGTGAGAAAAGCGAGTACAAGGACTGACAAGCTTCAATCCTCCTAAAAAGCAGGAAGGTGTATCTGGTGTGGGGCTGGCTTGATTTGTTTTGGAGATGCTGGGAGGATGGCTCCTATTAGCTGTGCCCTGGGGGTTAATGCTCCCCGGGTCAGAGTCTCAGGTTGAGAGCCACAGTGGTCCGGTCTGCCTCGAAGAAAAGGCTGCCAATGTCACAGATAAATACAGCACTGCTGTGCTTGGGAAAAAAAAATATTTACTTCGAAAGGCAGCAGCAGAGAGTTTACCTCCTTCTGCAGAGTTTTCATTGTGGGAGTCCCCCCAGGGGATGTGAAATTAAACTGCTGCCTCCGTCTCTTGCTGGACGAGCATTGCCAGCGAGGCACGGAGGAGGACATCAGCTGTGCAGCGAAGGGCTCGCTCGCCGCTGCTCTCGTCTCCTGGGCTGCTTTCCTGCTGTGCAGCCGCTTCCACCAGCCATGGGCAAATGCTCCCATAAACCACAAGCTCAGAGCTGCAGCACCGTGGCTGTGATGGGCACAGGGACCGAGCAGTACAGGGACATGGGGCGGATGGCAGGGTCACAGCCAGCTCATCCCAGTATGCTGGCAGCATCATTTCTGCTGCTGGAGCCTGTTTAATTAAAGACCCATCAGTTCACACCGGGGGAGATCCCACCTCCCCAGTGGTGACTTATGAATGCCTCCTTATAAATAAGGAGCTTTATCCCCTTCTGCAAGACCCTGGTGTGTTTCAGGGGGTCTCATACTTGGAGGCTCTGGTGCTATGGGGTTAAGCAAGCACCAAGCCCTCGTCCTCCCCCTGCAACCACCCTGCCTCTGGTTTTGTGGTGGCCACCCGTGCCAGCCTGAGCTGTCCGCTGGGCTTGTGCTGCTTCCCGGAGGTGGTAAAGGGTTCCCAGCTCTCAGCTGTCTCCTGCGGAGCTGCTGAGTAACGCTCAGGCTTGTGGAATGGGCTCCTTGTATGACTGGTCACCTAATCGCATGGCACGGTTTGCTCCCTGGCTGGGTGATTGCCCAACAGCTACTCAGAACGCCAGGCACTCGCACTGCATAATCTCAAACCCTTGAGACGTGGGGATTTGCAAAAATAAATCTTTAGCTCTTGGAATGGTTTCTGTAACAATCACAGCATCGCAAAGCCTAAAACCAGCCTGGCCCTTCAGCCTCTAATTGCACGGATTTTGTCCCTGCTGTAACAGCCAGTAGGCAAGGACTTGCTGGTCACAGAAACAGGTAGGTGCCGTCTCACAACCACAATGAAATCAATCAAGCCATGCTGCAGGCAGCAAGCAAAGGTTTCAGTGTTTGAGCCCTGGAGCCTGAGCAGACACCTGCCCGGTGCTGAGCCTGCTCCCCTCGTGCTGCGCTCACCCTACAGAGCTGCTCCCCCAGCCCCCTGCCTTCCCCTGCAAGTGGCTTGTTTTTATGTAGATTATCGGGGACTTTGGGCTGTGGTTAAATAATTGATCAAACACATCCAGGCTTCGCAGATTTGAACACAACATTTTGCAAAGTTTCGTTCCCACACCGCACTTCAAAGTCGAGAGCCGTGCCGCACCCAGGCGTTTGGTGTCTGATCTTGCTGAGTCCTTAAGCTGTGCATCATTTTGTCAAATCTTGTTACGCTGGGCATGTTGCAATGACATGAATGCATTCAACAAGAGGTTTTCCCTTCTAAAAAAGGACTGCGTGCTTTAGTCCCTTTTCAAATGGGGAGGTATAGATGGGTCACGTATGTAGATGCATGTAATTGTTGAGGTCAGATATCTATAAATAATGCCTCCTGTAAAGCAAAGAAACACTAGGAAACCTAGGCGTGAGCAACCAGTGTATTTTGTGTGCATCACTGCATATGGCTATGTATTTAGGAGCCACAGATTTGCACACTTGGAGGCTTTTATACCTGCTGTGTAATTCAGGCAGGGTCAGGAGTTTCATCCGGGTTCTGCAATGGAGGAGCCTGTAGTGGGAAATTGAAAGTTGCCTTTATTCCCCGCGTCATCCTGGCGCCGTCCTGCAGCAGGCCAAAGTTGCTTGTCCTCCATGCCTGGATACAGGCAGGCATAAAGTGGCCGTGTGGTCAGTGAAGGACAGGTGATGTTCCCCTGGCTGCTGCCTGGGAGGCACACTGTAAAGGAGAAGAAACATCCTGGTTTTCCTTCTTACCTCCTACCCATCTTGCTTTTCCCCACCTACAGCCCCTGGTTAAGCGTTAGGCTTGGATCAGTGGTGACTTGTTGTTGCTCTTTAATTCATGCAAATGTTCTTTTTAACTAGCTTGGAGTCTTAAACAGCTCTCTGGGGAACCTTTTGTGTTTATGATTATTGAAACAAAAGTTTATTTCCTTTAAGCACAGAACAACTGGGGAATAAAGGGAAAGAACCTGTTCTTTTTTCCTGCCTATACTGTAAGTGTAAAGGTCCGGAACCAGCTGACATAGCAGTGGGCATCACTGCACTCTGAAGTCCCCAGAACAAAATAAAGAAATAAAACTATAAATGATTTTAAAATATATAATTAATATAATATAATGATGTATAATGTTATTATTACTATAAGACTTGGCTTCCCAGCCCTGCAGCAGCACAAGGTTTTGCCTGTCTGTATCTGGGGCTGTAAAGGGCTCATGGACCCGGTCCTGATTTTGTGTGTAGTCCCAGTCCTGCCACGTCGCTGCCTTCAGAGCATCTCCTGCTGCCTGCATGAAGCAGCCCTGCAGCACAGCGGTGTGCTGGGTCCCGAACAAGGATAACTCTTGTACCTGGCTACCTGGTGGTGTGACAGCTGGGAATGCTTGATCTTAAGGTACCGATGCTGGAGGGCCACACAAATACACCGTGTGAGGATCGTTCACCTTGAGAAATGGATCTGAATCCTTTACACCAAAGGTCTCAGTGGTTAAAAAGCCAACTTTCTTCCCCTTGCACACAGGAGTTGATGTGTTTGTGGGCTGACTGCCTGATCTCGGCTCCCATGGGGGCTCTGGGGAAGGCTGAGGGTTTTGGGGTCGCTCGTGTGGTGGCAGCATAGGCATTGCTGCTCGGTGAACTACCTCCGCTGGCCAGGTTAAATGTGCTTTCGGCCTCTGGATTTTTGCTTTAACTCAGCTAAGGTCAGTTTGGGCTGGCTCCGGCTCTCCTCCACCCGCCAGTGGCCAATAGATGGGAAATGCACAGTGCTGCCTGCCCTGAACATCCCCATGGCTACTAAACCACCACGACCTCTTGCTAAGGCCCACTCCAGGGGCTGCCATCTCCCGTTAGCTTTTCTAGGCCTGCAGCCGTGCAAATCTCCGGCTCCTACGCAGAGCTCCACATCGTAGTTTCATGAGAACAGCTTCCACTTGCTTTCAACCCTGCTGCCTGCTAATTTTAATTAGTGTCCCGTAATTCTCTTCTTACAGGCAGCAAATAACTCTTTGTCTTTACAGTCCGTGCCCGTTGGGTTTTCACAGATGACTTTTATTCCACCTCCCCACTTGTCTCCTCTCTAAGCTTCTGCCAGCACCAGAAGAAGCTGCATGGAGCCAATGTCTGAAACTTCCCAAGACAGCCACTGATAGGGTTGACAATCTTATTTTGCACCGAATTGACTGGGCTCAGCATCTTTCCCCGTCTTCTCAGTATGCCAAAGTCAAAGACAGAGGCCCTTTGCTCACAGACCATCTGTGTAATAGATCACTCTGACACCAATTCACTTGTTCTTTGTGTAATACGTTATAATCTAGCCATTCAGACAGACATGTAAAAAAGAAAACTAACATGGCCTCTAAAATCAATGAGCCAGTAAATAGAGGGCTATAAATAATCAGGAGAGAGGATTTAATTAGCAGCAAAACTCACTTGCAGCACACTGGATGCGGATGGCAGCCTCTAGTCTGAAACCGCTTCATGTGCTCTGACTTCTGGCAGTTGCTGGCGTGGGCTCAGCCGATGTCCATAAAGACATGCCCTAAATTGTGATTTGGGAGCGTTTTGCTCCCCAGCACTGCGCTGCCTGACAGCTGTCCTGCAGCTCTCCGTGCTGCTGCTGCTGAGAGCAGCGCCAGGCTGTGGGCAGGGAGGGACCGCGTGAGCTCTGCAGAGCTTCAGAGCCCTGCTGAGCAGAACTGCTGGCTTCCACGCCTGGGCTTCCCGACGTGCGACAGGGGCAGGAGGAAGGGGGCTGCGTTCCTGACCGTGCTCGGTTACGGAGCAGTTTCATCACTCAGCCCACCGTCACAGCTTGTTGGTGGCGCAGTAGATGAGGATATTTCAGTAGAGAACCCAAAAGGAGGTTAAATTGTAACCGAAGTGTAGGGTTTGATGCGTCTCTGGCTTGAAACAAAGGCAAGGTCTGATAGATCCCAAGTGCATTCTGGCAGGACCATGGAGCCTGCATCTCAGAGATCGTTTCAGGAAAGAAGCTTTCCACAAAGCCCTCCCTTCTGGTTATTTTGTGCCTGCTTCTTTTCTTACTTGTAAGTCAGTTTTTTCATCAATGGTTTCTACTTGGAAACTCACATCAGATTTTTCAAACGAAAGAAAATGTGCGATTGAGCAGCATCACCCCTAAACTTCTAAATCCTGAATTCACTGATCTGAGGTGTGCTGCATCATGTAAAGAGTAATTTTATTATTGAAAGAATTATTCCATTAGGTCAAAGCAGATTGTAAAGATCCCTCTCCTGTGTTTTACTGCCATTACTGAGTATCCAGCCATATGCCTTTTTAGTATCCACGTGCTATTTGGTTTCATTAATGCTTGCATCTGCTGGTGATTTGAGCAAGGGCCAAAGGTTGAAAATTGCAACTCAAGGATCCCATACTACTAAAAGATTTTATTAGCCATAAATCTATTATAAAGTGCCTGTGTTGACAATAGGGAATAATATAATCAAACCTCTCTCCCCACCAGTGACAGCCCTACACTGCTGCAAGGATCCACATGAATTAATCTGCCTTGTTAGCTGTCCCAGAGTAAGTGCCTTTCAGGAGAAGAAAATACTTGAGAAAAATACAAAGAAACATCTGTGCTCTTACGAATACACCCTGCTTTCTGGAGGGGCACTTGTATAAATAGAGGATGCTCCATTCCTGCACGATTCTCCTGGGCCGTGTACTTTGTGTCGTTGCTCTCTCTTGTGCAAAGCGAACTGCAAGATGCTTCAGAGCGAGAACAGAGCTGTGCACTCGCTGCGTGGTGATTCAAGGAGAACTTGCAGGGCAGGTGAGCTCCCATACTTCAGGCCTTACCAAAGTTTTTGGCTTTTGCTTTTTCCCTTATGAAAACTTGGACTGATTTCAGTCACAGCTTGCTTGAGCAAAGTCAGGTAAAAAACATAAACTTCCAGAACTTCCATCAGGTGACTCTGCACATGGAAGAAGGGACTGTCCTGCGTGCTACTGCTCCTGGAAGTATTTGCAAGGGATTGGGGCTGGGAGGAGATGAGTTTTGTGCTGATTTCCAAGACTGACCTGCCTTGTTTCCACCTCTGCCACAAGCTTTTTGGGTGACTTTTGCTCCATTTCAGACTTGCACGTTCCGTTGTTGGTGAAAGGACACTGATCCCTACTACAAAAGGGGTGCATGAAACTAAACTGGCTAATGTTTGTGGCTCTTTGAGATCTCCACGAGATATAAGCTAACCAAGTAATTGCACCTGGAGGCCGGTACTTCCCTTTTTTAAAAGATGTGGCATTGTTCCTACGATGAAAGCTACACCAGCTTGGACGCTTCCTCCTCTTTCCCGTAAATGTCATAGGAAAATGTTACATTGCAGCCTGCCTGACAGCCCTTCGCAGTCACCGTTCAGTGTGAGCAAACCTCTTTTGTCTCCCATGCCCCTTCCCTTTGCAGTCTCTATAATCATAATCCCAAACTGGAGCACAAAGCTGCATGGTATTTCAGGTGCACGCTGAAATAAAAGTCTAATTGCCATCAAAATGAGGGGAAGGCAGCTCTTCCTGAGTAACAAAAGGAGCAATGACGAGAGGACTAAATGCTGCTCTCAGTTACTCTGAACGCAGAGAATCTGGAAATTTGAACAGCACTGTCTGAGATGTAAACCAGCACAGCATTTTAAAAGCTTGCTTAAAGAAATAACATGAATGTGATTCTCGGACAGAAGGCTAAAAAACAGAACAAACACACACACACACACACAAAAAAAAAAAAAAACTTGTAAAAACCTGTTACTAATTAGTCCTGAAGTGCTATGGGGCCGGGCTGTAATTGCTTAAGAGCAGAGGCTGAGCAGCCCTGTAGGTGCAACAAGCTGCCCCTCATGCTCTGCATGGGGCTGTCTGTCCCAGGACCACCATGCTCAGTTTGCATTGAACAAGAACTGTGTTTTCAACTCTTCCCAGTCCTAAAATTCAGCTTTTTATTTCCAGAATAGCTCTGGAAACTCCATGCAGCACGAAAGCAAATGGTGGAAGCTTGCATTACTTTTATAACTCAGAAACATTGGCTTGTGCAACCTCCTGCCGGCAGTGCAGCTGGTCACTCTGATGGAGCATATGGAAGCAGTAAGTTCGTATCCTTTCTTCTTCTACCTGTCACGCTGTGATTGCGCCCAAGAGAAGAATATTTCATTGTCCAGTAGCAAAGGCTGCCATTATTGCCCAGCCTCCATCTGTCCATTAGCTCCCCCAAAATTACGTGAGACGGAAAACAACACCGCGAGTCCATGGCAAATGATGGGTAGAAAGTACACAGGTACCTCCCAGGAAATTTTCTGCAAAGACAGAAGTGCTGGCACTCTGCCTCCACCCGTTTGTGAGCATGCACAATTAAATGCAAAAGTTCGTCATGTGGCTGACCACTCCTGCTCTTACAGAACCTGAGAGCTCTGTATTTCTGGCATGAAACTGAGACTCTGGTCTTGAAATGTCATGAGCAATGTACCAAGACCTGTTTCTTCCTGCCTGCTAGCACTGCCAGCATCTCCTGGCCGATCCACTCTTTATCTTAACTCTTGAAGACAAAGCAGCAATGAAAAAAAAAAAATCGTAGTTTGTGTTTTGTTTTCTCTCTGCATCATTTGTATTTCTCCTATATCAAATTTTGTTGGGGCCATTTCATGCATAAACTTTATTCTTCTTTTGTGCAAGAGAGAATCTGAGGAATGATTTAATGCAACCCCCTTTATAAATCTCATTGTGACAGCAGCCTGTCATCGCTGCTTCTGCAGGGACAATGCGAGGGAGCGAGGGGAGTGCGAAACGTGTCAATCAAAAGGGAAAGGTAGGCTTGGGCTTTCATAACGTTTGACTGGGCTTCGGAAGATTCACAGACTTGGCGATTTGGAGGCAGACAGGGTGTGTGCATTTGCTCCTGGTACTTGCTCCCCGTTGATGGAGGCGGGTGTGCAAAATTCAAAGCAAGGCTGCCCGGTGGTGGGTGTTTGGGATCCGTGAGGCCATGCCAGAGCCGGGGGAAGAAGTCCTCGGGCTTTTGGGGACAAGGGGAGAAGTAGATGGGGCTGGATGGGATTAGGATATTGGCAACACATTCTGTACTGGATGCAGAGGCCGTGGATGTTAAGCTGTGCCTTATGTTTCAATTATTCTATAAGCTTTCAGCCACCCACAAGCTCATGCTTTAAGTACCCTTTTGAGAAGGCCTGAGTGAAACAAGTCCATTGTATTTTAGAGTCACTTACTGCTGGGTTTCTCATGCTGGTGTTATGGTTGGAAAATAAATGGTTTCTCTCTTCCTTTTGCAGAAAGTTGCAAGCACTTTCAGCAGTCTTAAATGGAAGAATAATTTTCAGACTCACCGTAACTTCTCTTTCTAAACCCTTCTTCCCCAGAATTACTCTGGACGTGCATCTGAAAGGATAACTAAAAATAAAATATTGTCAGTTGTGTCGGGATTATCTTAAAGGTGTTCAGAAACCAATGAACTGAGCTTAAAAGTGAGATTGTTGCTGCTATTGTCGGTGGACAGCAATTCAGTGCACTTCTCAGCAAGACCTAAAAGCTAATGCCTCTTGTCTGCGACTCCCACATACTGCTGTGTGCTGTAGCTGGGGGTTAAGCACTTAAACTTTATTTAACAAAGGCTCACTTCAACCATAGATTCAGACTAAGGGAGGAGAGGAGGAATACCTAACTTTCTGCTCCAGAAACTCTTGAAGCTTGGCTTGTTTCTGTACCAAAGAGGAGGCTGTAGACAGGAGGAGCTGGAGCATTTAGAGCTGGAAAGGTAGGAACAGCAGACAAACAGGTACGAACTAAATAGGCAGATTTATTAGGCATGTTCGTGCTATCCAAAGTGTCTTAATCTCGCTACTTCTATCATCAGCAATTCCCCAGGCACTCTGGAGCAGTCTCTGCTTCTTAGGGAAATTTCACATTTTAAAAACTGCTTATGCAGAGAAAGAAAAAGACCCTTAATTTTAACTTCCCCCAAAACAAAGTAAAAGTTGCAAAGAATCTAGCAAGTTCTGCTTTTAGAAGTGCTTCAGTTTTAACTCTTAATATCAATTGTGTTAAATTCTGTATAAGTGACATTTTTAGAGATGATGTGTACACTGTTTTGACAGCACCAATATGAACATTTTAGGGTTTTTCCCCTCAAAACCACAAGTTTCCATGCAGAACCTTTACCCTCATTGTTTTTCTTGGGAAAAAAACTTCGATCTAATTCAGTAGCCATTTACTCGGGAAAGCGTTCCTAATTCTAAGGTGTGGAAGAAGGAGGCGGTCCATTCTGGTGGTTCTTGAGACGATACCACTTTTACATTTGCTTCTTCTTTGCTCTGCTGGCATTGTCCGCTCGGTCAGAGGTACGTGAGAACACAACAGTTTGCTGTGCTTGGAAGCAGCTCTTGGTTTTAGCACCTTGCTGAACCTTGCTCTCGTGTCACACGAAGATCTCTTGTCTGCGGGAAGTCTGTGCTCCAGCTCCTCCGCCGATCCTTCGTGTGACCTCCGGGGTCTCTCCACGTCACCCCTCCTCCTGAGCGCACACCTTCCGCGTAAAGCAGGCCAACATCTCCAGCCCCTCTCTTTTCTGCAAAAGTGCCCTGAGATCTCTGGATGAAAAATGCTTTATAAAATTGTTGTTCTCTGGAGAGCAATAGAATTGAGTGAGAGCCTTTCTGTGGAATTTGTAAAGCCAACTACAGCTTTTAATGGCAAATTAAGTCTTTACTACAGGACTCCATAGGTTGGTGTATTACCATTCCCAAAATACCTGGAATAATCCATTTCTCTAAAAGCCTTAGGACACTAAGTGAACTGAATGAAGTCCCTACGAATATAAAAATAGTCTAGACTGTGCTCCTTTCACTTCTTTTCCAGCAACACAAGGCTTATTTTCTCCCTGGTTCTGCTCCTCAGGTGGGTCCACAGTAGCAGGAATCCGCTCTGGCTGTAAGACAGTTGCCAGATTCATTCCTCCTCCGCAGTGCGCAGAGCCCCGCGTCCCTGCGGCCACTATCTCGAATCCTGGCAGCTGGCTCGGGGTGTTGGGCTGAGCTCCAAGAATAAACACTTTCTAAGGCATTAATCTTTATAGTGATTATCTACGGCAACTACTTCATC